>NW_024423453.1:61026464-61270666 GCF_017311325.1 Ursus maritimus
CTTTCAAGCACTGGAGGTAGAACTGGACATCCGTTACTGTCCTGCCCTGAAGGACTTCACAGTTCAAACTAGAGGTAATAATCAGGTGATTACCACCATCATTTCCCCCCCATCAGGATCTGTGCAATGAAGAAACTGGGTGCTTGGGAGCACGGAGGTAGCCTCACCTAGACCTGGGGAAGATCAGAGATAAAGTCTTCAAAAAGGTAAAGTGAGTTGTGGAGAAATTAGCCAGACAGATGGAACTCACATTTTCCTCCCAGTCATTTAATGGAGGGCCTGTAAGTGGTCATTTTACTGAGGTTCATATCACTTATCTTCTCCCAGGTCCCTATCTTAAAGTATTGTATGGACCGTCTGAACCCCAAAACAACAAAAACAATACCAACAACAGTAACAACAGGACCAACTGCTTTCTGATTTTGCTCACACTCATGGACCATTAATAACAACTTACTTTCTTTTCTTTTAGTAGCATTTTACTTGTTACTACAGTTTTCTGCCAATTAGTTTTTATTTTTAATAGTAACACGTTCTCAGCTTTTTATACATATCCCTAACACCTGTATTGGAGATATCCAGAGCTAACATAGGTACTAACTATTGATATCCTGCTTTATCACAACTAGAAATTTAACTTTAAAAAGAAATGTGAACTTTTTCATTTATCTAACATCAATAACAAAAGAAAGTCAAGAGAGTCTAAATCATAGAAAAATAAATAAATTTTAAATGATAATAACTCCAAGATTCTTTTTTTCTTTTATCTTTTTTTGTTTTTTTTTCGGTTTTATTGAGAAATAACTGACATATATCGCATACAAATATTGAGGCCTGTATAGAGAAAATTTTAAAGTACAGCATAGTGGTTTGATATATCTATAGTGAAATGATTACCACAATAAATTCAGCTAATGTCCATCTTTTTTCTTATAGGTACAAAAAAAAAGGAGGAGAAAGATAAAAGAAAAAGTAAAAAATATTTTCCTTGTGATGAGAACTGTAAGGATTAAGTCTCTTATCAACGTTCCTATATATCATAAAACAGTATTAGCTATAGTCATCATATTGTATATTATATCCCTAGTGCTTAATTATCTTTTTTTGGGGGGGGTGTTTGAAAAAAAACTTTTACTTTATTTTTTTGATGTTTGGTTGTTGTTGTTGTTTTTAACAGAGCCACCCAGGCACACTTACTTACTTTTAATTGAAGTATAGCCAATACACACTGTTACATTAGTTTCAGGTGTACAACATAGTGATTTGACATATGTTATACTATGCTCACCATAAGCGTAGCTACCATTTATCACCCTACAACACTTTTATAGTACTATAGACTATATTCTCTCTGTTCTACTTCTTATCCCTGTGGCTTATTCATTCCATAACTGGAAACCTATATGTCCCACTCCTTTTCATCCATTTTGCCCATCCCCGCACCTTGATACACAAAATAATTTTAAATGAACAAAGATACCCATTATCTAAGGGAACTCTTGAGTTGAATCATGTATAATATGAAGAATTATTTTATGATATGAACCACTACTTTTTAAGGAATTTTTTAGCTTATATATATTTTTTTCTTTTCTTAAAAGTGGGGCCCATCATATATTTTTTCAGTGATTCATCAGTCTTATATAACACCCAGGGCTCATTACATGACGTGCCCTCCTTAATGTCTATCATCCACTTACCCCATGCCCCCAAAGGAGACATACCATACCATACATGACTGTTAATCATAGGCAACAAACTGAGCGTTGCTGGAGGGGAGGGGGGTCCAAGGTTATTTTTAAAAGATAGTTGTATGAAATTATGAAAGCCATCTAACCATGGTGTTAATAGGAGCAGTAGTGATTCGAAATTTATTGCTGAAATCCTAGTGGTTTGGGGGAGCCATACGTGTTTATGGAAAAAGATATTGGTAAAGTACTCTAATGCCTTAAGGATTAATTTTTCTTACAGAGTGTCAATGGAAAAATGACGTTAACTATGTTTTCATTTTACAAAGTTGCAAAGTCCTACTAAGATCCAAACAAGTAAATACTTCCTCTATTGATTTATTTCTAGGTCATGATTCAAAATAGTAAAACTATACAACTCTAGTCTAAGCAGCATCATAAAAAAGTAGCAACCATTAGATAATGCATTCTCAGTAGGGGTGAGTGGAGTGGGTGGAAGTTTTATATTGGGGTAAAAAATCATATTCTTATAAGCATAAAGCCTATAGACACACACACACACACACACACACACACACACACACACCATATACCAGAGATTATATATACCATACATGAGCAAATATATTGCATGCTGTGGTATTACAATTCCATGAAGACTATTAGAAAAAAGTCTAAAAATATCTTAAAAGGCTCTTTAGAAGGCAAAAATGGAAAAAGAAAAGTTGAGAAATAATGCATTATATAATACAAATTTTAGTTTCTCATGGTGATAATGAGAAGGAAATCCATTACTCTTCTACTAAATGCTGCCAGAGTAATATCTGAGATTTATTTCATCTTTTATCTTTTATGAGATCGTGAGCACAGGCTCCCTTTTTGCTCCAAGTAATAACACAGATTTAGGTAGAATTCAAATCTAAAGTCATGGGTAGGTAGACAGATGTGACAGACAGATGTTATCTCAGTGCTTACTTGCTGTTTTCTATTTCATGCATGCATGGACATTGATTTAAGTATTATACAGGTAAAATAAACATCAGAAACAATCCTATCATCATCATAGGACTTACAATTAAGAGGGAGAGAGAAGACTTGCATGAAAATCTAAAACACACACACACCCTCCATAGTGGTATTTTGTTAAAAATTGAAGTTCTGTTTTCCCAGGATTTCACACACATTGCTCCATAAATTTTTATAAAGTTATAGAGAAATTCAGGTAGAATGCTGCAGTCACTCTGAAACTGGAGAATCCAAGCTTCCTTCATGAAGCAACTGCACAGAAAATGTTATCAATTCAAACCATGCCTCAAATAAAAGCACACTTTCCATGAACAGTAGGATCATTTTAAGTGGAGAAAAAAGTATAAAACACAAGTGGAAAATACAGAGACAAATAATTTTGGAGGCCTGTATAGGGAAAATAAAAAGTTTACTTTGGCCAAGAGAAAATAGAATGACATTTTAGTAAAAACTAGTCAATAAAAATTGATCAAAATTATTTGATAAATATTTTCCTTCTGAGGTAAAGGCATCCTTATTGCTAGAAATTTTAAAGTTTATAGGATAACCATCTGTTAGAAATATTTTTGAGAGATTCTCAAATTATGTAAGATATTGTATGGACCAGTTACCTCTAATGTAAGCCCAATCATCCTACAGTGCTGATGGTTGTATAAGAGTATCAGAAATATGTGTTCAGCAGTAATTTCTTTTTTAAAAAAAGATTTTATTTATTTAATTGAGAGAGAGCGCAAGAGAGAGCACAGGTGCTGGAGAGGAGAAGCAGGCTCTCCGCTGAGCAGGGAGCCTGATGTGGGGCTCGATCCCAGGACCCTGGGATCATGACCTGAGCCAAAGGCAGATGCTTAACTGACTGAGCCACCCAGGTGCCCCATTTAACAATAATTTCTAATTTATGGCAAATGTTTGATGCACTCATAGAGAATTCTTCATCATTTGCCTGAAAGTTATTCCGTTCAATAAACTATTTCTAGAGGATGTTAATAACAGTTAGATTTTATGCTATTCTTACTTATGCCACTGAAGTTACTGCTTTTGCACGTTAAATTGTTGTAGAGGTACTGGTAATACTTCCTCCTAAAAGTATCTCTAGTATGGAGATTATAAAAGAATTTCAGAAATGCACTATGATGAAGCTGCTTTTTTTTTTTTTGCCATTGTTTACTTTTCTGACATCTGAGAATTCCAAACTTAGTTTCCTTAAAATGCCTTAAAATGTGGTTGCCTGTAGTTAGAATAGCTTTGTTTTCTGCAACTGAATAGCTCATTCTATTCACATACCTTCTGTTTGTTGCCAAACAGTTGATCCTGTCTTGGAATTCCTGCCTTAACTCCAAAATCATTTCTCTGAAGATGATTCATATGTCTCTATTCCTGACTCACTTCCCCAAGCAAAACAAAGCTACAACTGTATCATTCTTCTAGGGGGAAAGACAAACAATCCACGTTTCCACGTAGACATTTACCTACACATTAATTTATTTTCAATAAATACTTTTAATCCACTATGAAGATAATCATATGCAGAAGAGTAAGAGACATATTTGTTGGGAGAATCAAGAAGGATCCACTATATATCATTCAGGAAGTACGGAAAAGTAAAAGATGTACTTTCTCAAAATAATTCCATAAAAGTCTCCTGAGAAAACTAAGTGGGTGTAATGTATCATCTATGATTGTGAAATTATGAGAGTTGAAATTAGAGCATTAGGAGTGTCTATAGAAAAGTTTTAGAAAGATACTGTTGATATGAACAGGTCTCTAGGATCAACTGTATAAAACTATGATAAATCTGTGACTTTGTCACTTAGTTATAATCAATTTTACCTCCAGTTTAACTCAGGGCTCTCTGTATACTTCTCTGTGCCCTACTTTATAAAGTTTTACCCTTATTGCATATACATATTTATTATTTCTTCTTTGCACACAGAATTATCACCTTCATAACATTTTGACTGTTAAATCTACAGTTCAAGCATCATCTCTGCATCCCCAGCTGATGGCAGGATACCAAGATCTACAGCTAGCATCTCAAACTCAAATACCCTAAACCAAGTTCAGTGTTTTCTTTTCTTCCAACAATCCAAATCCTCTACTTGGTTTTCTTTCTTTAAGGAACCCATATTTTGATGAAAAGTTCAAACATGGTTTTCAAATTCTAAAACAAAGAGATTATCCTTTTCTTCTTGTAGTTGAGCCATTATTGTTTCTTTATATAGTTCTTACTATTACTAATTATTATTAGTAATCTTATTGAGATATTTTGAGCCAAGTTAAAAGACCATTCCTGTTACGATGACTATCCCATTATAATTAAATTATTTGTTTCTAAATTTTATCCATATTCTATTGTGAAAGGAAACTGTTACCTCTCCATATTTCTGCAGGTTTATTATTGGAGTCAGCTCAGTAGTTGTTGCTGGTGGAATATGAATGTAAACCATAAATCAGAATTTCTTCACTGAATTTGACCATCACCACTCCTTAAGCATACTATATGCCCATTATCATTTCCTTTATGTCTCATTTCTGCCCAGTGAACAAGCATCTTGAGATCCAACACAAGTACCAAGCCTTCTAGATAGTTTTCCTACCTCACATTTCCAAAACATTGCTGTTTGTGTTTTGCTTTTATTATTTGGTCCTTGGTATTTTCTTCCCTGCTGTGTTTTAAGTTCCATGATGGGAGAGATGGTAGTTCCCAATCAGCTAACTTGAACCTAGCACAAAAATTTGTGCACAGAATTTGGTAATCTTGTTGAATTGCTTAACATTACACATTATATACATATTTGTTAATTGACTTGCCTCAGTACATAATTGTAGTTAAGGGAAGAAAACATATATAGCACAGGAAATACTTTGCAAGCTGTTTTCTGAATCTGCAGGGCAAATTGCCTGAGGCACTAAGCAGAGAACTGGGCCATGATCCTTCTATACTTGGGAAAATGTATGATTATTTATAGACATAAAGGTAAGCAGCATATATTATGTGTAACATAATTTTAAAAAATTATATAGAATCTTATTACTGTACCTGAATAAGAAATCTTTGTGGTAAAAGTTTATTCTTTGAAGTCCCTTTTTCTTTAGTATCTTACATAAGAAAATAGAGCCAACATTAAAAAGGATTTTTCCCCATGCTCCAAAACATACCAAAAGCAAAAACAAGAAATTCTATGTCAAAATGTTTTTCTTAGGCTTCAAAGTAAACCAAGAAAGCATTTTATTTGTGATTATCATGAAGTCTGAAATTCACACATTTAGTTTTTGACAGAGTGTACCATAATTTATTCAAGTAGCAAGTCTGTGTTGGTATCAAATTGTAAAGATGAAAATAAAATTGTATTTTATGAAAATAACCAATTTAAATGAAGTATTTTTGGCAGTTCTCCTGTTTTTAGAATTTGTTCTGCAAGCTCCTCATAATCATCACCTATTTGCATTTCAAAGGAAGATGAACACTCATGTTTTGTTCTTTATTTTATTAATATGAGTACTAGAACCCAAAAGCCTAGAAGGATTGTTTCAAAAAAACAGCAATATCTGAGCAAAGTGTGAAACTTTTAAAAAACTTTAGTACTAGGAAATTCAGATTTTTCACATCTGTTTACACAATTTTCTCACTTGCACGTTTTAAAGAATTATCTTTTTTTAAAATAATTCCCCTTCAAAAATTGTATTTTTAAAATACCTGATGTATTCTGGTAATGAATACTTCTAATTGTATTAAAGAAGTAAATATTTTTGTTCTTCTGTTTTTGCCTTAGTAAAACTCATGTACTAAAAGGTAGAAATTATGCCAAGATAAAAGAATTAAAATGTCATCTGTGGGCCTGCAATAATAGTCTAAGAAAATGCTAGAAATGTTTATAATAATAGGCACTTAACAAACTTTGTACTAGTAATAACAACAGAAACCCTCATGCATTGCTGATAAAAGTATCAATAAGCACAATTACTTTGGAAAATTTGCAATATCTAATAAAGCTTAACATACTCATGCCCACCTTATGATCCAGAAATTCCTGTGCTAGAGATAGGCTTTGACTCAACCCATACTGCCCCCAAAATGCATGTATTCACATGTATTCACATGTACTCACAAAAAGACATGTTCAAGGATATTCATGGCTGCAGCAGCCAAAACCTAAAGGAATACCCAAATATCCTTCCTAGGACACTGGATAAATTATAATATCATCATGTAATGGAATACTATACAGCAATGAGAATAAGCAAACTGTTGCTCCATGCACTAATATGGACAAATCACATAAACATAATGCTCAGAAAAAGGAAGCAGACTCAAATAAGTATTTATATAAAGTTCAAAAACAAAACAAAACAAAAAAACCAAACCATACTTATTGTTCTATAAGTCAGGATAGTGATTATCTTTGGGCAAAGTGGTACCTGGAAAACGTACGGCAGTGGGAGGGTGAGTGCAATTGTGAAATTGACAATTCTACTTTTTTTTCTCCCCACAGAGTACTTATCTTTATGTGCCTGGCTTATGTCACTAAGTGCAGAATTTCCTTCTTTTTAAACACTGAATAGTATTCCCTTGTATTTATATGCCCATTTTTTATCCATTCACCCGTCAGTGGACATTTGATGTTTCCATACATTAGCTTTGTGAATAGTGCTGCAATAAACGTAGATCTCCTTGAGATTCTGACTTCACTCATTTAGATAAATAACCAGAATTGGGACCACCAAATCATATGATAGTCCTTTTTTAGTTTTTTGAGGGCAATTCTACTTCTTGATTCATGGTCTTTTCACATGAGTGTGCTACCTTTGAGAAACTTTACATGGCAACTTATTATTTGTGTACTTTTCTGCATGCATATTATATCTCAATAAGATTTTTAAAAATCTTTAAACCTATCAAAAGAAGTTCGTACTAATAAATAATTTAATTAAAAATATCTACGGTTTCCAGTTGTAGTTCTTGCCTCCAAATTGTCCTAAAAGAATATTTCTAAATAAATTAAAATGATATATTTGTAAATTAATACTAAATACTTTTTTGTCTTTATTTTTTCCTTTATGTTTCCTTATAAGAAATAGATTTAGTGAATAAAGAATAGTTTTCATAAGGACATTTATTTTACAAAATATTTCCAGTAGAGGGAGCTTCACTTTTTTTTAACTATAAGAAATTTTCTTTTAATAGCCATCACTGAAAATAAATACATTTAAGTTTTTAAATATAATTAAAGTTCTTCACAGAGTGGTGACTTACCTTCATCTAAGACCAGTCTAAGAGAAAAATTTTATTCAATTTATCAAAAAAGAAGAAAAACCTGATGATAAAGAATATATATACCGTACAAACTTCTATACTGGGCATGTGTTTTTCAGGGGATTACATCTTTGGATTATTCATAAAAAACATTTTTATTACACTTATTTAATATTACTGAAGATAAATTCTTATAATTATGATCATCAATTTGAAATAAAATTTTTGTGAATTTCAATGAAACTAGACAAAAATCAAAGGATTTACTGATGATTTTATATACCTAAGAATATATTATAACAAATATCATAGTGAATTACCATTATACAAATTTGACCTTATTGATCAAAATGGTTTAGTTACTGACATTAAACTTCCTAAATCTAAGTGTCTGTCAACTAAGTTACTTTGATTTCTTTGGAAAAAATATGCATATTATCATCTAAGATACTGAGAAATAATTATAGTAAAATGATTCATTTCACTTATAACATGAATTTTGTGCTCCTTTCTATGAAATTTTTGTAAATATGAAAGTTCTACACTCTTTGTTTTTATCACTATATATAAAATTTGTGACAATTGTACTTACAAAAGTTTACAGTCATATTAAAATATTTTTCACTGAAAATATCCTAGTTTACAGTGGTTCAACCCTATACTTCAGAAAAAAAATAATTTCAAAATTATAGTAACCTTCACAATTAGTTCCTGTTTCTACAGGCATATCAGAATAATATAACTTTCTTTAAGGCAGTTTTTATGACATACACTATGTTTTCTAAGGTGCCTAAGGATGAAAAATGGACACAGCAACCCAGAAGACAATATTTACATACTTAAAATAGAAATTAATATACAGTAACTTACTTATTCTAATTATTTGATTTCAGTCCTCTTGAAAAGCTTGTGGGCCATAAAAATGGAAATCTTAGGGTAATTATAATAGTAAAGTAAAATTTACTTTGGTGGTTCAAAAGTCTATATGAGCATAATCTTGCTTATATATTGTTTGATTAAAAATAAGGGTTAAATTATCTGATCTTTTGACTAGTCTCTCTTTATTTAAAAAAATAAATAAAAAGGAAAGCCCACCAAATATGACCGGAAATGATAAGCAAATTACATGTCATAGAACAATTTTATTCTTCAGCAGGTTTCTTATAATATCACTTTCTCCAAAAAGATTATTTTTGACATAGAACATATCTAATGATTTATTTATGATTTTGTCTTCATGTGTTACCTGAACTAAGCTTTTTAGACATGGTACTTTCAAGGCCTTAAGTGTTATTTATTTAACTTAACCTCTGGATAATACCAACAATGTTCAGAATTTCTCTGATCAGTAAATGCTTATGTTGTAGATTTTTTGCCATTTAAAAATATTATTTCTAATTACTAAATATTTTCTAACTTTCAAAAAGAAAGTAACACTCAGAATTTATATTTCACTTAGAAAAAAGAAACTCTATAAGCAATTTGAGAAAGAAAACCTAGGTTTTGGAAGTAATTTTTCTAGGGTATATACTCAGCTGCAAATAATATGAGGCCAATTACTTAAAAGCACTAATTAGCGAAAATAGAACAAAGTTACATGTTTTTAGAGGTCTTGATAGACTCCTGGACAGTTTTAGATAGAAAACAATGCAATTTAAGGGACACTTTCAACAAGTCAATTTCGAATTGCATTCTTGACTTCATCAATAACAAGTGGTTGCAACCTAGTGCACAAGCTTAAATAGTTCAACTGGTAAATAGAAGTGGACTCACCTGAGTAATAGTGCTGCTTCCCAGAAGTAAAATCCCGAAACTAACGTCCGAAAGTGTCTCACGTGGGCCATGATACAGAGAGATTTTCACGATCCTGAAATTAGTCTTATCCAAGGCATGGGGGACGAGAAAGCCAGGAACGAAAATGTGCAATCTAACTCCGTGTGATGTTGCAGGAGACGAACGCCTGGAAAGCTTCAGCACCTTAGACAGCTCCCCGCAGTCAGTAAAGACCTTTTCTTTCAAACACTTGAAATTCCCTTTCGACCCCTGCTCTGAGCATTGAGCAGAAGGAAGATTCACAGGGTACAAATGTGCAGGTGATTTATACAGTGAACGCGGAATAAGGGGTGAGATGAAATGTCTGGAGTGCCTAGGTTCTGGGCAACAGTTCACTGAAGCTCTAGCGGCGAAGAAAGAATGCTTGTCCTTCCCTGACTCAGACGCTGGAGAAAGAATAGCAGCAACAGCGGGAACAAGGATGCTTCTGCACCTGCTCCAAGCGCCGCCCGCCGAATCCCACTCTCCACCTTTGAGTAAAACCCGTCACAGCTAGCGCGGCAAAGGGAAGCGGGGGCGGAGCCAGACGACACTGTTCTGTCTGCCAATCACGACCGCACAGCAGGACAGAGTGGCAGGCCACTCACGACCATAGGCGGTGCTTAACACCTTACCCTTTTAAAAAAGCGGTGAATAACTGGTGCAGAGTCTTAACTGTGACTGGAGGGAGTTGGGGGAAGAAAGCCTCAGGACTCAGCATTGGGGAGCCAGCAGCTTTTGTGAATTAGGTAGCAGAATAGCTCTGGAGACGCCCTTTATTGTTCCCTTCAAGGAAAAGACACAATTTAGGAACGAAAGGTCTTTTTGGATGTGACCCCATGTCTTTGACCCTATATCGAAATGCAGGAGTCAACATGAAACCCAGACCCTTAGAAAGGACTAGGAAAGAGCAGAAAAATCGGTGCACGAGCATCAATGGAACAGGAGAATCAGTTGGTTCTAGAATTCTCATAATCCTGGCTTGCTTCATTCTGGCCAGGAAGTATTGTTGACTAGAGTAAGTTGAGTTTCTTTCCGTTGTAATAAGGGTTCTAAAAGGATGAAGGTGGGAAATCTAAAGAGATGGCTACTAGAGGCACAATGCTACCCACCATTTTTTTTTTCCTTACACGTTATCTGAACAGTAAGTACAAGTGAAGAAGACAACTAGGTCATAAGGTACATCTTCTATCATTCATACCTCTCTCCCGGCTCCTGCTCTCCCTCTCTCCCAGCCCACCCCCCCCCCCAACCATTTCATGGGAATTTTCATTGAAGACTAGAAAGGGAAAGTGTGTGTATGTTGTGTGCATGCTCATTCGTGTATCTCAAAATGGAATTTTAAAAGATTAAAACCTATGCTATGAGATCTTTATAGTGGTTTTTATTTACTATTAACCAAGATTAAAACTTTCACTACTTGAATTTTAGCTTCTCCCTAAAACTCCCTCAGATATTTATTCTGAAAGCCCTACTTTAATCACTTAACTTTCTCAATGACTAAACTATGTGCCAAGAATGTCTTCTTAGTCTTTCACACAAACGTTTTCTTGTTAAATTCCAGCAGCAATTGACATATTGACTACCCTGTACTTCTTTATTTAACTGGAAAAGTATAAGTTATTACCTTCTCACCCTCTTAAATGAGAACACAGTGAAAAAAATCTCTTTTTATTCTTTAGTAGACAAGGCTATTTACATTCAGTGAGAATAAATAATTTTTGGATTTATTTTTATGTGTTATTACTATAGCTGTCTCTTTTTGCATCTTAGTTTTCTGATTTAAATTACAAACTTCCAGAAGTCTCATAAGAAATATCACTGGTTCTATCCATGAATATTTGCGCCCAGAGAAGGTTCATACAATTTTAATCAACTCAATCTTTCAATGAAACTTTTGAAAGCTCACTAAGAACAAATGCTACTTAGTTGATCTTTCTTCGAATGGCAATAATTTTTTTAAAAACCACATGTAATAAATGAAACAAAACAGTATATTTCAAGAAGGCCTGGATTCTTTGCCTTGCTTCACCACTACCTAACTAGGTATCTTTGGAAAAGTAATCTACTTTTAAAAAGATCTTTATTTAATATGTCTTTAAAAATATATTATTAAGGGAATTGAGTTAAATTACCTCTGAGATTCATTCTCTGACCCAAAGGAAACAACCAATGGATGTTTGTTTAAGTGAGCAAATTAATGCACAATATTTAAAATTCTGAGCTTATATTAATCTGGGTAGTTAGGTTACATGACAGTTTTTAAAAGTCAGGACAAATTTAGTTATTTCATTTCATTATTAACATGAAAGCATAGAAATATTATACTTTATCAAATTAATATAACTAGTCAATCAGTTTTTGGGTATAAACCTCATGTAAGAGGACAGTAATATGGAATCCCCATATTACTGGTTTTTCATAGCTCCATTATTATTTCCTTCAAATAATTTATGAAAAGTTACGATCCTCCTCATTTATTTGTTTTACTTTTCCGCTGCAGTGAGGATAATAACCATTATTTAGAATAGAACCTAACATATAGTAGATACTCAATAATCATTGAATGCATTAATAATCATATTAGAAATGCCATATATATTTTTTGAATTAGATCTGTGAATTTGTTACAATGCATTGGGTACTAGGTTAATTTTGATTAAATAAATTAGAAATTAATCAAAGAATGGGTTGTAGTGCCTTGTTTCTTTTAGTTAACATTAACGATTAATTTTCCAGGGCTTCTTGTCTATGAATTTTTATGTTGTTTGCTTATAATTTCTATATGATCAAAATGAATTTCATGCATCTACATATTTGTGACAGCTATTCTTACAAATTTTATTCTTTTGAGAATAATAGTCCTGATTGGAAGGGTAGGTGGAAAGTGTTTTTGGAAAAGAGACCATTCTATGGCTAATCACTAACTGACTAGCCCATTTATATAAAATTAAGCTGGATTCTAATTTGGTCAAATCTCTTCTCTTCTCCTCATTGCCTTTATTCTTTCTCGAACTAATGGATTATATTTTATATTATATAAGACATGGGATTTCAGAGCTGAATGGCATATTAATCTTCATCAGATTTAATATTTTCCTTTTACAAAGGAAGTAATTATAGCTTGAAGTGGTTGAGTGATGGTTACAAACCCTCATATTCAGCAAGTTGAAAATATCAAACTTGAATTTGGTGTCACTGGCTCAATGTCTAGCATTTTGTCTATTCTCCCTGCTCTAATTTTAATATTTCTACTAGTGTTTCAAGCTGTATGCATATTGACTAGCCTACAGATAAGTAAATTAATTTTATTCTAGTGATAAAGTTTTTTCATATGCTCGGTTGTTAATACCTATGATCTAAAGCATACAATGTTTTATACATACTGATAAAATGAGTTGCAATTTAGTAAAAGACTTATTTACTTTATTGAAGTCAATGTAGTATGGGGTTAGAAATAGTTCACTGAGAGTTGATCAGATTCAGTAGTATTGGGTTCAACTAGTCATCTCACCAAAAGCTTATGTAGAAGTCAAAATGCCAATTTAGAAAGTTACAAAAAGGGGATGCCTGGGTGACTCAGTCGGTAAAGCATCTACCTTTGGCTCAGGTCATGATCCCAGGGTCCTGGGATAAGTCCCTCATCAGGCTCCTTGCTCAGCAGGGACCCTGCTTCTCCCTCTGCCTGCTTCTCCTCCTGCTTGCGCTCTCTCTGATCAGTAAATAAATAAATACATAAAATCTTTAAAAAAATGAAAAGTTATAAAAAGTAATGTCATTTTCGGAATAATTAGAATATTCATATTTTTGAATTAACAGTCTGGGAAAGTTGAAAGAAAGTCTTAATTTAGGAGTCAATCAGAAAGTTGCTTGTTCAATACAAATCAGATAGAGGGGAATTAATCTTATTGCAGATGTAGATAATGTCACCAAGTATGTGAACCTAGTGAATTTATCTTTTGTATAGGGATCTCCTACTATTAAAAAAGCTACAATAATCATGAAGTGTTAGTTGATCAGGTGCCTCTTTTTGGAATACTGGTAGAAATATCTAATAATTTATCTCCATTTTCTTGTCCAGGATACAAAATTTCTCACATGAATCTCAGCAACAGCCTCCTATTTGTTTCTCCTGCTTGCTCTGTTATTCCCCTTAATTAATCCTCCGTGTGAATATTAAGGGGTTTTTGTTTGTTTCTTTTGTTCATTTGTTTTAGTAAATCAGAAAATGCAACTTCTATTCCTAAAACCCTTGATCCCTTTCCATTACAATAGATTAAAATCCATAGTCCTCTTTACAGATGAAAAAGTTCTGAATGATTTTCCATGGCAAACTCTTCATTTTTTCCTAGTCTTCCTTTCCCCACTATGCACCAGTAACATAAACTGTTTCTTATCTCATGATTTCTCTACTTCAAATACTCTTCCTCTTGGACTTATGTCTAGTCTTTTTCTAGCTTTTAATTCATAACATGGATTTTCTTTTTCTCTTTTTTTTTCTTTCTTTCTTTCTTTCTTTCTTTCTTTCTTTCTTTCTTTTTTTCAAAAATGTCCCTTTTATCTTTAACTCAGGATTAAAGTCCTTCATAGATTAAATTATAATTTAATGTTTGCCTTTGTTTGAATACTCTTGAAAGGCAGGGGCAATGTGACTCTTTATGCTAGCACAGTGTCTGGCACATTGTAGGTGACCAGGAAATATCTGCTGAGTGAGTGAATGAATGCATACACATTCATTCTTTTCTAGAGTCCATTCTTATTAATCTCTTTTAACCCATTCTTTCTTCAAAATTATTTAAGATATTTATGTCATGGTGTTCTTTCCTGGCCAAACGTATTCCTTCACCATCTAAACGTAACCTTCAAGTTTATATATGTGCCCTCAGTTCACTCTGAGAGTACCTTCTTTATAAGATTAATATTATACAGTATATTGTAATTTTTACTATTTTAGCACTCAGACTGTCATCTTTTTCTCAAAATTGTAGTGGTAATTTGCCATAATTTCCTAGATGACTTTAAATAGTGAGATATTTGAAACAGTTAACTTACTGAATATTTCATTCTTTCCCTGAATATTTGGTACTAAGTAGGCACAACTTGTAAAAGTACCTCCAAATCATTTATTCAACCAATTTATTTACCAACAAATATAGAATTTATAATATGCATCATCTTAGGTGCTTCCCGAGATATACATGTGAATGACAAACAAATCTTGTCGCAGAGGAACTGCAATCTATATAATATGTAAGATATACATGAATATTCATTGTATCTCATAGAATGGAAGTATTGAATGATGAGAAGAGAAATGCTATGGGAATTCAAATGAAGTACTTTAAAATGAAAAGCATGAGAACATTAGAAAATTTTCATAAAGTAGGAGATATTTAACAAAGCTTTGAAACCAATTCACAGTTCATTTTTAGAATTTATGTGGAAATTATAGTGAAAAAAAGGAGAGGAGAACAAAAACATAGAAGCAGAAAAAAGTGGGGTGAATAGAATTTGAGTGATAACATTTGTGTAGTTAACAACTGTATTGGATACTTCGTCTATTATCTTAATTTCTGCTCTCAAGACCCGAAGGTATACATAATCTGATCCATGTTTTAATGATGAAGAAACTGAGGTCCAAAAATTTTAAGCAGCTTTTCCAGTATCACAATTTACATTATTGGTATTTAAAAAAAGGGGTGACTAAAGGAAAGTAGTGAAAAAGAAGTTTGAGGCATATCATAGAGGGCCATAGATACTGGGTCAAATAATGCACAATGTGAAAAATTGTTACTAAATTTTCTGGATGGTTAATAATATGTAAACATGGTCGTAATGTCAGGAGATACCTTCATATACTTATTCATGAACCAATCAATAAAACACCCATTTCATATTTATACTCCAGAGGAGATTTTCTCATTGTGTCAATTTTTCTATCACAGGCCTCTTACCTATTGAAATATAAAAAAGCTTTCAAACAAATAAAACAGAAAACACCACAACTTTAACTGGTATCCTTTACATTTTTGATCTGAGGTGACTTAGGAAAATGATTCCCTTTCTCAGTGTCATATATATGTCATCAAACACTAAATTCCTTGTGGCAGTGAACTATAGATTGGAGTATATATTTTTCAAAAATGGGTAACAATACCACTTTATAAGAAATTCAATAAAAGATTTTCTTCAAAATTCTGACTTAATTTGAAAATGATGAATACTGATATATATTGTTAAATTTCCAGGTTAGAAAAAAAAAAAAAACCCAGAAAAGTTTAGCAATCTTTTTACATACTCATATTGATTTATTTCTAAAATAATATTATTTACTTCATTAACAAAAAGGTTGGGCACAGGATGTGAACTACTACTGAACTTTAATTATTAGGCAATAGCCAACCCTTTGTGATATGAAGGCTAAATATTATAATTTTATTACTTTGTGAGATACTAAATTAATGATGATATATTAATCTTCATATCTTTGTCAGGAACATTAAGAACTTACCTATTGTGACATATTAACTAAATAACAATAGACTGCATAAGCAGTAATCAGAATATGTAATGATATGCTATAACTAATAATTTACTTCTATAGAAACAATTATAATCCATAAATTTGTACAGCTAATAAGTATTCTATGATTTTGATATTAATTTCTAATTTATGAAAATGATGAAAATTTATATGTATTTTATAGGAAAATTATTGCTCCCAACTTTCTTTCAGATATATTTGATTTCCTTAATAATTTATTTCTGGTATTATTAACAGAGTAGATATCCTAAAAAAAAAAATCATTTTGTAAATACCTAAAGTGTAGGAAAGTATTTGCTTAAAAAGCCTAAATCCTTAGCTGAGATTGCACAGAAATTGCCCAAACCAATGAAAAAGCAGGAAGTAAAAAAAAAAACAAAAAAAAACAAGGGAGGACTAAAGCTGTAAGGATTCCAATAGTAACCAGTTGATCCCTCTTAGACAACAGCTTCAGTTTTTACCAGATACTCAACAGACTTGGAGGCAAGAACTATAGCTCAAAGAAAGGCCTAAAAGATTATGTCTCTTTTTTTAAAGATTTTATTTATTCATTTGAGAGAGAGAGACAGAGAAAGAGAGAGCGCACGAGCGAGGGGGAAAGGCAGAGGGAGAAGCAGACTCCCTGCCAAACCAGGAGCCCAATGTGGGGCTCAATCCCAGGACCCTGGGATCATGACCAGAGCTGAAGGCAGACACTTAACCATATAAGCCACTCAGGCATCCCAGAGTTATGTCTTTTAAACCAAAAATCCCAAGAATTAATAACCATAAGAAGCAACTGGGAAAACTATCCACATTCCAAAGGATTCTGAGAAGGAAACTTGTCTGTCTCAGCTTTAGCTTTTAAGGGAAGCAGAAAAATCTCACTGAAGACTTATTTGCCCAAACAAACACACAGTTTTTGAGCCAGAATTAACACCACCTAAGGACACATATATGCAAGGTTACAAATACGTATTTAACTGGTGCTGTGATTATAATGTCCTAAAATGTGGCAGAAACAACTATAGATACTCCCTGGAGGAATATATTTTAAGACCGAGTTTGAAAGAATTACCATAGATAAAGTTCCAAAGAACATATGGTCAGTATCAAAAAAACCCAAAAAACAAGAAACAAAAAACACATGAATAGACAGGCCACCATGAATTAGAATCAGCAAAGCAGTTAAAAAAGAATTAGAAGAGCAAAGACTATAGATGTTGAGCAAAGACTATACACTAGAGAACATAAAATAAGTGTGCTTACTATGTGGAAGGATTAAACATATGACAAGCCCTATAAGCTGGCCAGATGGATCTGAAAAATAACCAAGGGAGTATCTAGAATAAAACTTATGAAAGCTGAAATTAAAAATCATCGGATACTTGAAGTAGCAGATTAAATATGCTGAAAGAGAATTAGTGGGTCAGAAGATCTAAAAAATTATACAATGTGAGCCAACAGAGTCAAAGGTGTTCAGAACAGCTTCAAAGACATGGAGAAAAGATTAATAATTTCCAGCAAACATTGGATTTGCATTTCTCCCTCTCCCCTCAGAAAAGGATGAATTAAACAGGGATGAGTAAAATATGAAGAAATAATAACTGAGATTTTTATCAAAATGATTAAAGACATGGCTCTTACAGTTTTAGAAGTGCAAAGTGTCCCAGGAGGACAAGTAGACAGAAAACTACAACTAGACTCATCTTAATTAGTATCATTAAAGAAAAAAAGATTCTACGACAATTAACACATGAGAAAGGGTTTATTCAAGAGGATAGGGGTACTCTCACTATAAGTATATCACCACTGAGATGGAATTGGGTTCAACTCCAACAAAGCTGGGACAAGTAGAAATTTATATCCAAGGAGCAGAGTACAGATCAGTCAATAAAAATTACTAAGAGAGGGGCGCCTGGGTGACCTAGTTGGTTAAGCGTCTGCCTTCGTCTCAGGTCATGCATGATCTCAGAGTCCTGGGGCTCAGGATTGAGCCCCACATTGGGCTCCCTGCTCAACAGGGAGTCTGCTTCTCTCTCTCCCTCTGCAGCTCCCCCTACTTGTGCTCTCTTGCTCCGCCGCCCACCCCCCCACCCCCCCACCCCCCCCCTCCCGTCAAATAAATAAATAAATAAATGTTACTAAGAGAAACAGGGGCAAAGGGGGATTCTGGCTAAACTGACCTAACAGGATTCTTGCTGTAGGCTAGCCAGCCAGCCTGGTGGAGAATGAAGAACAAGATCAGATACCAATGGCTATCAGATATTGAGGGTGTGTGGTGTATGGTTCTGATTAAAAGGAATTAGCAGAATTCTTGCTAAAACTGGGCAATGCAGAGAGAAGTCCAAAAGTCCAAAAGTCAGGCCTAGTTGTAGTAAAGTTTAGGGGAGGCTGAGTAGAGTTTGGTCAATAAGAAAAACTTATGCCAATACAACTACCTAATACTAAAGTCAAAGAAAATTTCTCAAACTCCACTACAGGGAAAAGACAGATTATTTTTAAAAATGAGAATAAGGATAAACAGCTATATGCACTTTCTAAGAATCAGAAGTAAACTAAATGATATCTGTAAAGATAAAAGTAAAAGGAGGAAAAAGTGCATCAGGTTACTGTTAACCAATAAATAAATAAATAAATAAATAAATAAAAGCCAGTGTAGCCATACTAATATTAAACAAAATTGAAGAAAATTGCATATTTACACAAAAAGTCTTTATATAATGAAAAAAGTTTCACCAGAAAGATATGAGACTTCTAAATATGAATGCACTTAATAATATAGCTTTAAAACTTAGTATACTATTCAATAGCTGTTAGCTCAAGCTTACAAAAAAAATCAGGATATGAATTTTGAAAAAAATATATTTGGTATTATATTTTATATATATTATGTGATGTGCACATATGTACAGTCAATAAATTTTATCTAATGAATATACAAAGTTACACTGTAAGCATTCTTTTTAGGCATGTGTTGAACATCTATAAAAATTGAACATAATAACGTATGCAATAAATTTCAACTAATTTAAAGAAGTGCTGTCTTTCAGAGAATGCATTTATGACTGAAATTTAATCAAGTTAAAATGACTGCATTAAGAAACTTGTTGCGGTAGGCGGCTGGGTGGCTCAGCATCCCCCTTGATTTCGGCTCAAGTCATGGTTTCAGGGTCATGGGATTGAGCCTTGTGTAGGGCTCTGTGCTTAGGGGGGCACTTGCTTGAGATTTTCTCTCTCCCTCTCCCTCAGCCCCCACCCTGTTCTCTCTCTCTCTCAAATACATAAATAAATCTTAAAAAAAGAAACTTGTTGGCGCAATGAATATATAAATATATATCAATATATATGGCAAATCAAAAAAAGGATTAAAGATAATAAAAATGCATATTAAAGCAGCTAAACTGGTGACTAATTAGAAATGTGTAGCCTTAAATGGTCATAAAATAAAAGGTGAAAATTAGTAATATATGATACCTCTTTGGCGTGTTGTAATGAACAACTGGATGTTCATAAACATAGAAAGAAAAAGAACAAAATTACAGGGTAAAACAAACATAATATAGATGACAATGAAAGCCAAATGTTTTTGAATTTTATAGTTGACAAATTTAATAATAATATAACATATTATTATAATATAGTAATCAAAGTATTTGTAGGCAGGATATTTCCTTAAAAATAATATCATAATATAATAGTCAAAGTATTGGTAAGCAGAGTATTTCTTAAAAAAACCAAGAAGAATAAAGACTGACAACTCAATAGAAAACAAACATGGAAAGATATCATGGACAGGAATTTTAAAAAATAGGTCATTTATGCAATTTAAGATGTTACACTTTATTTGTAGGTAAGGAATTCAAATTAAATTATGAGGCAAAATGTTAGAGCCAACAGATCAATGAAGTTAAGTTTAATCAATAATACCAATTATTCCAAGACTGTGGGATCAATATAGAATTTATGTAGAGCTAATAAAAATATACATGATATAAGACCTATTAATCTAATGGTTGTGAGCCAATTGTTGTGCATTTGATTGCAATAGAAAATTGCCTATTCTCCCCTTTTCAATCAGAAAACTCTCTAAAAATTATTGTGAGTGGCATATTTTAGAATATTTTAAAAGTCTATTTAGTTAAGTAGTTATTAACTATTTATCCTATTTAACAAAAAGATAGTGTTTAGCATGATTTATTAATTTTTACTTTCGAATTTTCAAACTAAAGCTTTTCTTCTCTCTGCAATTTTTCCCCCTTCCACCTTCCACTAAGCTTAAATGAAATGGAGACTGAGTTGTTTTACTGGAGAGCTTAAATGAAGTGATTAAACTTAAATGATGACTACTTTTAAACCAGGTAGTTCTTTTTCTTTTTTTCCAAATATATTGGAAAGGCAATATTTTATGCTTTACCTTTCACTCAGGTGAAAATGCAAATAAATAACCCAAAGGGTTGTCTATAGATAAAATTAAAAACTTTCGTAGTAGCAATAATAGCTTTGAGTCTTTTAAAAAATTCTCATTCATTTTCAGCTGATAACATGTAGGATGTACATGTGCTATTCTAGGATTGCTTATTATAATGTTCTCTTGGTTTTCATGATCCCCTCAGGTCCTCTGGACTAGAATCCTTTTATTATTCTAGCTATGTACAGATTTGTTGTTGCAATTTGCCTACGTTTATGTTATGTGGGGTCAGGACCAATCTAGGCTTAATTAATAAATTCAATAAAGTATTACAGATAGACAGTTGAAATAAATATGACTGTTGTGAGTTGAACCATATCACCTGAATGAAGATGTGTTTGAAGTCCTAATCTTCTGTACCTCAGAATGTGAACTTATTTGGAGATAGATCTTTATAGAGATGATCAAGTTAAAATAAATCATTAGGAGGGGTCCTAATGCAGTATGACTAGTATCCTCATAAAAGGGGAAACTTGGACACAGAGATAGATACTCACAAGAAAAAGATGAGTGAGGCACAGGGAGAAGATGGCCATCTACGAGCTAAGAAGAGGGGCCTGGAACAGATCCTTCTCTCATGGTCCTCAGAAGGAATCAACTGCTAATACTTTGATTTTGGACTCCTAGACTCCATATCTGTAAAACAGTACACTTCTGTTGTTTTACCCCCATTTGTGGTACTTTTATAATGGCGACCCTACCAAACTAATACATGGGGCTCTCTACACCTTTTCTCCAAACTCTTGCCTACTTGTCTTTTCCAAGTCAATTTGCTGTTGGAATCAATCCACTGATGGGAGCAGAAGCTTTAGGCTTGAAGGAGATCTTGACAGAGAAAACTGATGAGGACTCTTTCTTCCTTGGGCTAGAATAGAATCACCACATTCTCAGCAAAAACCTGGCACACAGAGATTTCTAGAGGAAATTTTGACATTGGTGAAAGTTGGTCCAATGTGTGTGATCTTAGAAACTAGGGAGGAGCTGGACTATGAAGTTGGGACTATGCCTGGAGACCTGGGAACCGCAAAGTCTTCATCCTGCTACTCAGCAGGGGACTAGCAGCCCTTCTGCTCAGGGTTGTAAAAACTAGCCAGACTGCCCCATTTGTTTACTCCTACCACCAGATCTAAAAGCTAATAGAGAAAATAACAAATCATCTAAAGGATTCTAACAGCCAGAGAAAGGAAGATCCAGTCAGCACAAACATATTTCATGCCAGCAAAATAGAGTTGCTGCAAGAGACAGAAAAGTACTTGAACAAATAACAAAAACCCTTAAGAAAACTAAAGTGAAATCCCAATCACAAATGCTTTCTGGAGCTAAAATAACAGGATTTCCCAACTAAATACTTCAGTAAGTAAACTGATAGTATGTTCAAATCACAAACCCACTTATAGATACAGAAGATCTAGTAGAAGAAATGTCTCAAAGCACAGAATGAAAAAATAAAGCAGCACAAGTTATGGTGGAAAAAAAAAACCTCAAACAACATGCCATTTAGAGAGTAGATAAAATAAAAATAACAAAAAATTTGGAATTCCATAAGAAAAAAATTATTGAGCTTAAGAGATAGTAAGTAACAAATATATAAAGAAATCTCTTAATGAATTGAATAAAGAGCTAAATTATCTGATTGATGAGACTCACTGAGCTTAGGCAGTTTTGAAAAGAAAAAAAAGGCTAGGCATGTTTTGTTAATGAGTAATTAATAAATTTAAAATCAAGAAAAATACTGCAAGCTTTCAGATAGATTCTAATGCAAAAACCTAAATAAACAATTAGAAAGAAAGAATCCGGCAATTCAGCTAAGGGGGAAAAAAAGCACTCTTTAACTAAGTGGAATTTATAGCAAGAAGATAAGAGTCTTTTGATATAAGAAAATATGCTAACATAATCAAGCATCAACAACTTTAAGAAATAAAACTTGATTACTAATGCAGTTTGTCAAGATTTGATAAAATTTCTAATTTCAAAAATAAAAAGGTATGAATGTATAATATTTGAATGCAATAAATATTGTCACACATGCTGCAGAAAATATTGTGGTAAAAGTTAAAGCATTATAGCATTTTAATAATATTTGGAAATTAAACCATTATTATTCTACAATGTTTTGCAGGCTTTGTGAATGCAATAAAGCATTTGGAATTAATGAAATGACTCATATAAAACCCAAAACTTACAAAGCTCATAGAAGTAAGAATATTTAGTATGGTCTACTTATGTAATGTCAGGGAGCAAGAATTCCTGTTCCCTTCAAGGTCCTTCTAGCTGGACTAAGACTCAAATTGACATGAGACAGATTAACAGGACAAAATAAAATTTAATAGCATGTGGGAATCCACATAGACATGGAATTCCAAAGACAGGCAGAATGAGGTATGTATGTCATTCTGAACTAAGGAGAAAGAGGTAGGGGTCTGGGTCTTCAAAAGACAGGAATGCAGTCCTCAGGAAGAATGAAAAAGAGTAAATGTCTGGTATGCAAATGTTTGCTGGGCCACTCAGAAACCACGAGACAGAGAGGACTTGGATCAAAATGGCCTTGCTAGGTTCCTCCCTGCTTGCTGTATCTAGTTCATATCCTAATGTAGCTATCTATCTATGGTGTTAGCTCTCTTCCTGGAGCAGGTCCTCTGTCTAAAACCTTTTAGGCAGTTGTGGGATGGCAAAGAGCTTTTCCTGAATCTGTTGGGTCTCGATTGCTTTAAACTCAAAATAATCATTATGCCAAATCAGCATATTTTGGGGAGACCTGTCTTGAACCCCTTCAATAGTATAAAAATATTTAGGTTTAAGTGGAGAGAGGGAAATGGAGACATACATACAAATGGGAAAAAATACACTTAATGCTTCCCTAATTTATGTATTTTTATGAAATTATATTTGATGTGCCTACATGTGGAGAAAAAGTTTGGCAAGCTTTTCCATAATGACTAGGGCTTAGAAATCTTAGCACACACTGTTTGGGAGACAGTCTTGGAAAATTGTAACTGAATTAAACATTTTTAGACCAGCTTTTCCTATGGGCTATCAACACAGAGTTTTTTTCATGTTCTTCAAATTATGTAAAAAGTGCTGACATCAGCCAATCGAAATAGTTTTTACTATATGTACTGTATTATCAGAATTTTGTTCCATCATATTTATTAGTATTTAAAAATTTGTCTTATTATGTGACATAGACAATATTAATGAAATGAATTCTATGGGTAACAAACACAATAAATTTTATTTTTCCTATGGGTTACCATCAGAAATTTTGATTTGTAAATATTGACTTAGCCCCATTCTGTGTAGTGTTTAGGAAAATAAAGAACAGTTATAAAAAATAAAATTGTTAATTCCTGTGATGTGTTCTTTCATTTCTGAAGTTAAAAAACATCTACTACATATTTAAATTTTTAGCCCCCAATATTGGAATTATCCTCAGAATGCTTTTTGTCTGTGTAATATTAACTTAAAACACAGAAATATCTAAAGATACTGTTAAAGGTTTATCTAAATAAATTGTGCACGTTGTGTATTTTCTTTTGAATTGATTTTTTCTATGAGTTGCATAAATTTGCTCCCAGGCAAAGTCTTCATCATATTTTCATTTCAAAAGATTTTTCCCTATTAGATCAGTAGAGTTGTTTTCTAGTTAATAATTCATCGTTTTTTCTTTCTTTTCTTTTCTTTTCTTTTCCTTTCCTTTCTTTTTTTTTTCTTTTTCTTTCGTTTTTGAGAGAGCCAGCATGTGCAGAGTGGGGGGAGGGGCAGGGGAGAGGAAGAGAGAGAATCTTAAGCAGTCTTGTGAAGCGAGACTTCAGGCTGGATCCCAGAACCCTGAGATCATGACCTGGGCCAAAATCAAGAGTTGGACACTTAACTGATTGAGGCGCCCCTATTCATCCTTTTTTTTCATCTTATAATAGAATGTTCATAATGCTTAACTTTCTCAAATCTATTATTAGTTGAAAAGTACTATGATATAAACTCTCAAAGGAATCCCAAACTCTTAAATGTTCTGTTTTCCATATGCTACATGATCTGTTTGGGAGATAATGAGATTCATTAAATTTATGCATAATTTTGTGCTCTTACTTGTCTGAAAACACATTGATTTCTTTTTCTTCAAGCACAGAAGTTAGGTCGTAGCTAGGGGTTGCTGATTTTTTTCTTTTAGTCATCATACTGTACAATACATCCACAGGACTTATTTATAAGTGGAAGTTTGTACCTTTTGACCACCTTTACACATTTTGCCCATCCCCAACCCTAATTCCTAGCAACCACCAATCTGTTCTTTGTATTTATGAGTTTTGTTTTGTTTTTAGTTTCCTAAAGGGATCATACAGTATTTGTCTTTCACTGCCTGACTTATTTCGCTTAGTATAATGCCCTCAAGATCCATTCATGTTAGAAATGGCAGGATTTCCTTCTATTTTTATAATATTCCTGTATTTCTATTTCTATTATATATATTTCTATTTGTAAATATTTCATATTTTTTCCTTTACATTTCCATTCATCAATGGACATTTACATTGTTTCCATAACGTGGCTATGGTAAATAATCCTGCTATAAACATGGAGGTTGCAGATGTCTCTTTGATAGTGTTTTCATTTCCTTTGGATAAATACCCAGAAGTGGAATTGCTGGATTGTATGGTAGTTCTTTTTTTAATTTTTTGAGGAACCTCCATACTGTTTTCCATAATGGCTGCACCAGTTTACATTCAGCAGCACAAGCGTTCCCTCTCTTTCACATCATTGCCAACACTTGTTATTTCTTGTCTTTTTAAAAGTAGTCATTCAACAGGTGTAAGGTGATACCTCATTGTGGTTCTGATTTGTATTTCCCCGATTAGTGGTGGTGAGGACCTTTTCATGTACTGGGGATTACTTTTTACTTGAAAACTGGAAGAGCTGCAGCTTCAGTAATTGTCACAGATTTTTTTATTTTGAAAAAAGAAATTCTTAACTTTTTAATTGAGAAATTTTATTTCAACACTGCCACTCATCTACCCACTCAATAGATTTAGGTGCCCCTCCTCTACCGTATGCTTGTATCAACTTTAAAATTATCATAAGTATTTCAAATTTTTATTTATGTGTTTGTTTCTTCAACTAAACTAGGAAGACCTTTAAAGATATCTTATACCACAATCTTAAAACTTTAACTAAAGTACCTGACATAGAATATAGGCTAGAGGACCATTTAGAATGAATGAATAAATCAAATAAATCAAATATGTATATTTTAATAACAATTGATGCAGCATCTTTTTTGGTAAGTTGGAATTTTTATCCAGGGAGATTGACTTGCCTTCACTTAATAGTGACAGAACTGATGGGGCGCCTGGGTGGCACAGCGGTTAGGCATCTGCCTTTGGCTCAGGGCGTGATCCTCGCGTTATGGGATCGAGCCCCACATCATCAGGCTCCTCTGCTATGAGCCTGCTTCTTCCTCTCCCACTCCTCCTGGTTGTGTTCCCTCTCTCACTGGCTGTCTCTATCTCTGTTGAATAAATAAATAAAATCTTTAAAAATAAATAAATAAATAAAAATAAAAACCTTTCAAAAAAAAAAAAGAACTGATGACTTGCCTATTTTCATAGCAAAAGAGGTTTTTCATATTAAAGAGATATGAACAAAAGAGATGTTTCTGAATTAGGTGCCCAAAACAAATGGAACAGCTTTAATGCCATGTATGCAAACAAATGTTTCATAGGAGCAGGTTCAAATCTGTTGTCCCAATGGTTAGAATTCTATTTGTTTGCAAAGCATTCTTGTTAGTCATTTTCTGGATGTTTTTGAAATTTTAACTATCTGGAGAATTTAATATGCATTTTCCCTTTCTTCTGCCCCGAAGGAAAAATGTTAAATGTGTAAATATTTTAAAAGTATGAATTTTTTAACACCTTATAGATTTTTTATTTGTGTCCTAGAAATATGACTTAATATGAGAAAGAAATTTATTTGCTAAGACACAAGAATTTTAAGAAAACTTCAAGAGCAAAACAATGTTTTTGGCATTGGCTATAACTGGCCTGAATTCAAGTACCAGCATTAGCACTTACTCTCCTTGTTACGTTGGCGAAAATCCTTGTTTTTACTTAGCTTTAGTTACTTATGTATAAAATAAACATTATAATTTGTTTCATACATTCTCCTTTGCTCTTTAATTCCTCTAAAAAAGTCTGACTTCCTCTGAGCTCCTTTTGAAAATTCCATTGTATTATCTGAAAAGTTTGTAACTCTATTACTATTTGATTTTATCCAATTACAAAATAACATTTTAACGTTTGAAGATATTTATATTTTATTAACTTTTAAAATAACGGCTTTTTGGGATATAATTTACATTTACACTTTAAAAATTCATCCTTTAAAAATGTACACTTCAGTGGTTTTTAAGTATATTCATATAACTATGCAACCATAATCACTATCTGATTTTAGAATATTTTAATTATGAAAAAAAGATCTATTAAGAGTCATGTCCTGTTTCCCCCCTGTCTCCAGGCCCTGGGAACTACTAACTTACTTTCTGTCTCCATCAACTACCCTATTCAGAACACTTCATATAAATGAAATCATACAACATGTGGGCTTGTGTGACTCTTTCATTAACATAATGTTTTTTCAGATTTGTTGTCATACATTGATCTTGATTCCTTAAATTAGTTTGATATCTAGTAAACATAAGTGCTTACAGTTCTTTTTTTTTTTTAATTCAATAGACTTTATCTTGTAGAGCTGCTTTTAAGTTCATGCAAAATTGAGCAGAGGTAAGATGATTTCCCATATGTCCTAGCCCTACACATGCACAGACTCCCCCATCATCAACAACTTCAGTTTGGTACTTTTGTTACAATTGATAAACCTACATTTGAACATTATTATCACCCGAAGTCCATTGTTCACATTAAGGTTTACCCTTGGTGTTTATATTCTATGGTTTAGACAAATGTAAAGGGCATGTATCCCCTATTACAGTATCATACAGAGTAGTTTTGCCGCCCTAAAAATATTCTGTTCTCTACTCATTCATCCCTATCTCTTCAACTAACCCATAACAACTGCTGATCTTTTTACTGCCTCCATAGTTTTGCCTTTTCTAGAATAGCAAATGGTTAGAATTATGCAGTTTGTAGCCTTTTCAGATTGGTCTTTTTCACTTACTAATATACATTTAAGATTCTTTCATGGCTTAATAGCACATTTCTTTTTAACACTGAATAATATTCCATTCTCTGGATGTACATATTTTATTTACCCCTTTACCTGCCATTTCAATTTCATTGATCTCTGCTCCAATTTTTATTATTGCTTTTGTTTTGCTTACTTGGGATTTAATTTATTCTTCTTTCATAAAGTGAAAGCTTAGATAATTAATTTTAGAACTTGTTTCTTTTCTATTAAACTCATTCAATGCTATAATTTTCCTTATAAGTAGTACTCTTTTGCTGCATCCCACAAATTTTAATAAATTGTGTTATTTAGTTCAGAATATTTTAAATTTTTCTTGAGGTTTCTTCTTTGACCCATGTGCTATTTAGAAGTATGTTGTTTTCCTCCATGCATTTTGGAATTTTCCAGCTATCTTTTTGTTACTGGTTTCTAGTTTAATTCCCTTGGGATATGAGAACAGACATTGCATAATTTCTATAATTTTAAATTTGTTAAGATGTGTTTTATGGTCCAGAATGTGTTCTATCTTGGGGATTGCTTCATGTGAACTTGAGAAGTATGTGTATTCTGCTGATGTCAGATCAACTAGTCTATGGATGTATGTTATATCCACTTGATTCATGATGGTGTTGAGTTCAGTTATGTCCTTACTGAAATTCTCCCTGCTGAATCTATCCATTTCTGATAGATGTGTGTTGAAGTCTCCAATTCAATAATATTGGTTTGTGCTGCAATAATGGAACAACTGTAAATAGTAAAGCATTCCATAGTGCTATGATTAGGTCTCAGTCTTTTAATGAGCCTGTGCTTCTGGACTGTGATCTTCACAAGTACTTTCCCTTGTACCTTTTTTTTTTTTTTTTACCCCTTAAGTGGTACAGGATGACTAGAATGGACTAGAATTGGACATTTCTTTTCTCTCAGGTCATTTATTTTTTTATATACACGTATTTATTTAAGTAATTTCTACACCCAATATGAGGCTTGAACCCATGACCCTGAGATCAAGAGTCACACACTCTTCCGACTGAGCCAGCCAGGCACCCCTTCCCTCGGGTCATTTAGACTCTAATAAAACACAACAGCTTAGGCTTTGCTTAAATAGCTTCTCCTAGGGCAGACATTATTAAGAAGAACGAATGTTGTGGTATATTTCAAAATGGTTCCTTTTCCCCTCCCCATGCTGTAAGCAGGAAGGGATTTTTCTCTGATATTCACTGTGCTAACCTGGTAGAGCTCCAGGAGGTAAAACTTGAAAAAGTATGGGGTCCCTCCTATGACTCTGAAGTCCCCTGAAGTTTTTACCTCTCAGACTTACTTACCCAGAGCCTTCAGCAATTCATCATTTACAGTTCAGGATTCCCTTCCTTGTGATGACTTCTGCTCATGGGTTTCTGCTCTAGTAAGCTGCAATTCTTTGTATTTGCCTGTTGGTTTCTCCAATTTTGGGGCCATTGGCTTGCTCTGTGACATCACTTCTCTCTTACAGTTCTAAGAAAAGTCATTAATTTTTCAGTTTCTTCAGCTTTTTACTTATTGTTAGAATAAAGTGGCAACTTCCAAGTTATTTACCTGCTGCACCAGAAGCCTTAAGGTTCTTAAAGTTTCATTTAAAAAGTCTAACCTGATATTAGATTTTTGGGGTTTTCACATCTTTGGGGATTTCTTGGCTTTTTTAACTGCTTCATATTTTGACCTACAGAGAAGACTTCACTTGAGCCTTTTAATATAGGCATATTTAAGGCATTTAAGAAAACAGTACGGTCTATGTACATGTATAAGTGAATTCTAAGAAAAAAAGTAATTAAAAGTAGAGTCAAGTCATGTAAATTAAATGATAAATTAGCTTCATTTCAGTTCCTTAATATACTTAGCTCTCTCTTGCCTAAGGAATATAAATTTGCTCTTGCCTCTAAATGGAATATTCAATGCTCTGCATGGTCAACTTTTCTTATTCTTTATGTTTCAGGTTAAATAATCCTCAAAGAAGGCTTCCCTGACATATGTAAAGCAGCCACCATACCTATTATTTTCTATCTCATTACCTACTTTATTCACTTAATAGGTAATGATTATTTATCTACTTACTTACTTATTTTCTATCTTTCCTTCCCTAAGATAAGGTCCAAAAGATAAATATCCCTTTTGACTTCCAACTTGCATTTCTCTGTGTCCTAAGACACAAAATAAGACAGTGAAAAATACAGGAAGAAAAACTGTCACAGAAGAGTCATGGTGAGGAAGAGCAGCAGAGGAAGCTCTAGGAGCACCTAGCAGCCAAGGGAAAACTGAAGTGACAAAACACAAAGCCTTATCTAAAATCCAAGAGTAGTCATCTGAATCCTTCACCTTCTTCTTCTTCTTTTTTTTTTTTTGAAAGTTGTACTTATTTATTTTGGAGAGAGAGCGAGAGAGCAGGGGGGGAGGGGCAGAGGGAGAGGGAGAGGGAGAGAAAGAATCCCAAGCAGACTCCCTGCTTGAGCATGGACCCCAATGCAGGGCATGATTCCATGACCATGAGATCATGACCCAAGCCAAAATCAGGAGTGGGACACCTAACCAACAGAACCCCCCAGGCACCTGAATCCTCCACCTTCTAAATCTACTATTATACCCAAAAAGGATGTTACCAATCATGTTGCTTTGCCTATCAAAGCTATAAGACCCATCAGCATTAAACTCCAGCTCAGACCTGACTATACCACAGGATCCCAGAAGCCAATGTTGGAGCCACCAAAACTTCTGGGCAAAAGGCTGACTTCAGGATGTGTTTCTTCTAAATCAAACTGTAAGCCTTCTAGCCTGAAGGTGGATCATCCACTACTGGAGAACTGTCTAGAAAAACCATGGGGTTACATATGCAGGAATTGAAAACTGCAAAGCAGCAGTAGCAGATCAAAGAAATGTTAAATGTGCAGACTCTGTGGACAATAACTGTGTTAAAAATGAATCCTTGGATAGCCTTCTAAAAGAGATGAACAAAGAGAACTTGCCCCGAACCTTACTAGGCTCTGAAAGGAAGCCAAATCCTAGATAATAGACAATAGGTAAGCCAAAGACTAACTCTTATCATCAAATGAAGAGCAGTTTGGCTCCTAAACAAGCTTGGGCAAAAGTTCAGGGAATGGTGCTTCTCTGAAAGACAGAGCTAATAAACAATTTGTTGGAGAGACACAAATTAGGATTCCACCAGTAAAGTCACAGCAACTCTCCAGAGGAACAAATCTTGCAAGACCGAGAGAAAAACTCCCAGAGAGTTCCTTCTCCCTGTGTTCAGATCCTTAGTAGGACTCAAGCATCAAAGAAACAGGTGGTCAAGGACATAAAATATATTAAGGTTAATGGGGATAAATATGAAAGACAGAATGAAACTAAGTAAGAGTCACACACTGTTACTGAGCAGAAACTAGAACAAAGCCTGGTGTTCTTCCCGGAGGCTGTAACAACAGACAACCAAACATTGAGCAAGATCAGAAATCCACTCAACGTTGTTTCAGAACTTGGACATCATCTGCACTACAAGAATCAAAAGCCATAAGGCAAAGGCCTAATATGACAGTTGGCAGTTTTAATTCAATCATTACAAACGCCCCTAACACAACAGCACATGGAACCAATGGGAATAAATGCAGCAGCAGCTATCAACAAAAAGCGCACACTTCAAGTTAAAAAAGACTCTTCCCCAGAACCATTCTCCCAATAAGACAGCTCTTAAAACTCAAACTGGTAAGAAAACCATAAATAGAAGTAGAGTCTCAAATGGAACCCAAACGAATCCACATATTAAGAAGAAGAAGATCACAGCAGAAGATCGAAGGAAACAACTGGAAGACTGGCAAAAATCTAAGGGGAAAATCTATGAACGGCCCCCTATGGAACTTAAAGCAAATAATAATAATAATAATAATAATAATAATAATAAAAAAAATGAATATTTCATTCTGGAAAGGTATGGAAAAAGAAGATGAAGAAAAGAGGGGCGCCTGGGTGGCTCGGTCGTTAAGCATCTGCCTTCGGCTCAGGGCGTGATCCCAGCGTTCTGGGATCGAGCCCCACATCAGGCTCCTCCGCTGGGAGCCTGCTTCTTCCTCTCCCACTCCCCCTGCTTGTGTTCCCTCTCTCGCTGGCTGTCTCTATCTCTGTCAAATAAATAAATAAAATCTTAAAAAAAAAGAAGAAGACAAAGAAAAGAAAGCACAACCTAAACTGTCCAATAAAATTAAGAACACTCTCACAGAATGTCTGGAGTTTATTGAAGAGGGTGTACTTTCTAATGAAATATTGGCCATATTGTCCAGTATTCCTGAGGCTGAAAAATTTGCTACAATTTGGATCTGCAAAGCAAAGTTGTTGGCAAGTAAAGGTACTTTTGGTGTTACTGGGCTGTACGAAGAGGCCATTAGAAATGGGGCAACACTGATACAAGAGTTGGGAGAAGTTGTTCTTAATATTTTGCAACACCCAAACTGAATCACAGAAGGAGTTACTTCTGACTCTTTAGCTGCTGAAACAGATAGAATAACAACAATAGAAGAGCTGGACAATAAGATGGAATTTGAAAAGTCTTGTCTTCTGGGTAGCGCAGTTGTTAGACGTCTGCCTTCGGCTCACGGCGTGATCCCGGCGTTCTGGGATTGAGTCCCACATCTGGCTCCTCCGCAGGGAGCCTGCTTCTTCCTCTCCCACTCCCCCTGCTTGTGTTCCCTCTCTCGCTGGCTGTCTATCTCTATCAAATAAATAAATAAATAATCTTAAAAAAAAAGAGAGAGAGACAGAGAACAGGTTACAGCAACACCCCAAATAACCAAGGCAGAACAGGATAACCATCCTGGTATCAAGTTACAGATCCCCCCCCCATCCCTAAAGTAGAATGCCATTAGGGCAAGACAGGAAGCTCCTCACTCCCCTACAGTGTTGGACAAGGACTGAGCAAGATGTGTCCCACTGTCTGGAAATGCTTCGGGGACACGATTTAGAAGTGGCTTCTCTTAATGAGCTATTACAAGTGGGAAAAACAGAGTGCTTTGTATTTTGTAAAAATGAGGCTTTGCCTGTAACGTTAGGGTTTAAGATCCTTGAGTCATGCTTCTCACTGCCTTCTTTTAAAGGTGTTTCAGAGCATCCATGAAAGAAGGAATACCCTTACGCAGGTGACCTGGAAAAAAACTATACAGTGGATAGGCAGATTATGGGCTCTCCAAATTTAGTAATTCACTGGACTTACTCAAATTTAATATCCCCATGAGGCTGTCTTTGGTTTATTTAAGACTATAGTTTGCCACAGTTTTATAGCATACGTGCATTTTAAATTATTGAATATTAATTTACCCCACAAGTATGGTAAAAATTTTCATTTTATTGATCTACTTTACTCTCAATATAGTTCTTTTTTGTATCAGAAGGTTGGTGCCACAGTATGATAGACTTTCCTTCCAGCATCCACCTTAGCAGAGAGAGGGAGTCCTTCCAGCCGGGAGGAGCTAGCCTTCCAGACTAGATGCCACGTGACAGACCATCTGGTCAAATCCCCTCATTTTATGGAGTTGATGCTAGCTGTGCCTTTGCTCAAGAGATTGCAAATGACTTTTATGTGCAACTTTGACTTCTGTCACAGTGTCCCTGTAGATGAGGGGCAGTTCATGTCCTGCCTGTGCCAAGGCTTCTCTAAAGCAACACAGTTCTAATTGGAGTAGTCATCTAGTTCTTTATATCCAAATTTAATTTTACATGTTATTCAGAAATGCTTCAGGTAAAAACAAAAGGAAGCAAGGGAGAGGGGAGGGGAGGGGACACTCCCTTCTTCACTTCAATTCTTTGCTCTGCTCTGGGATACCTGGCCTGAGAAGATAGTACAAGCCCCGCAGACTAATGACAGGTTGCCTTTCCTTCCTCCTGGGCAACTGCTCTTGGAAAGGTAAAATCAGAATCCTCATGTAAATGTAATGTATAGAAAAACCTAGCTGATATATTTTGTATTTTAAAATTTTAGCTTTCTTAATATTTAAGTATTATCTAAAACAAAAAAAAATAAATTTTGTTTAAAAAAAGACAGTGAAAAATACAGAGAGGGAGAGAGAAGATGAGAGAGAGACAGAAAAGGGACATAGATGTTTTTCTATAATGTGAAATCTTAAAAATTTGAGAGCCCAAATCAGAGATGACATTTGTGCTGATAGATGAAGACAAGGGTGGCATATTTGGCAGCATTCCTGTCCTAGTCAGTGGGGTCCTCAACATTAGCAGTCAGTAATAATTGGTGTAGACCTTAGTACCAAGGTCAGCCCCCAGGGCAGATGTTTGTGTTTGTGGCAGTAGCAGATGGAGTTGTGTGTCTAGTGGATACTGATAGCATAGTTGACATTTAAGGGATAGCAATAACTGGGATATTCAGGGAGAAAAGAAGAAAGACAAAATGCTAAAAATCGTGCAGTAGTCATGGAGACAACAAAGTTCTTGGAGCATTGACACTTCCAGGAACCTCTCAAAATTATCGACGAGGAAATTGAGGAAGACTGGATTTCCTGAAGAGTAGATAGGAACATGCAATGCCAGTGAAATTTTACTTTGTGGACTTGTTTTTTATCTTTTCTTATTGCTAGACTACAATGCCTAAGAAACAAAGGTTTCCTCTGTTTTCTTGTGTCTTACTGTAATCTATAGCACAATGGCTTTAATACAGTTAACATGATCTACCATTTTTCTCCACAGATAATTACTTCAACATGGCATTCATGCTTTACCTTTGAGGCTTAGGATCCTGTGATATGGAACCATATGTTTCTTCCAAGTTGTATAACCTGCACCTAGGTTGTGTTAAACTTGTGTATCTTCTTAGAACACTTAGAGGCTGGCAAAACCTTAGGATGGTATCAAATAAAATTACATTTTATCTTTATAAATGAACACTGAAAATCAAATGCAGTGTTAAATCTTTCATTTATCCAAATGGAAATTCAATTTGGAAATAGTTTCAGGGCATTTCTGAAATGAAAGATGAGATTTGAGGGTCAAAATCAAAGACTATACCTTTTATTTTTTCCATCATTTTCTTTTTCCCAATGCTGCTCTGGGTAAAACAGGTGCTTATTATGTTCGTTATTGAATTCTTTCCAGTTTATGATATTATGTGTTTCTTATTCTTGTAAAACTGGCTGCAAGAATAGGTTTTCCTATATCTAGAAAGTAAGAAATTTATAAATCTACAAACTAGGGCCTATAAAGTAATATTTCTCGTTCAAAAAGATCTTATAAATTGTATGTGTAACAGATACTTAAATATTTATTTTCTTTCCTTTCAGGTACACTCACATTAAAATATGAATCTTTCAACACTTTCCCTTCAAAGCCTTTAGTATGATATTAAAATATAAATGATATCAAATTTTAGAGAAAATAGAGTAGCATAATATTATGAATGAGAAGATAAGGCAATATAAATATGAAAAGAAATAAGTAAATGACTATGTGTATAACCACGTTTTTTAGGACAATAGGCATAGTCACAATATAAATTAAATAAATGATCATGATACTATTTCAGAGTTGTTTTAGTCTGAGGACTGTGATGTACTGCCGTTTATAGCAACAGCTGCTTCCTAAAACTGAAAGAAGTATTACATGTGTTTTCTTCTCAGTCAAAAGGAAGTGATGGATCTGAAGAGAAATATGAAGTATAAACTGGAAAACATGACCTGTATGCTTTGCTCCTGGAGTTAAAAGTTGAGAAAATCACATTCTCACAGTAAGAGTACTATCTGCCTGAGATGACTTGCTTCAAGTGGAGATTTCCACATATCCAATCCCCAAACTAGTTAGGACAGTGCATGGCAGCAAGCCAGGGTCTCCTACCTCTTAATGGACCTTGCTGGTAAAAGTCTACCACTTCCATGACATGTGTTTGGGATAAGTTTAGCCTAAAAATATGTTCACATAAGCACTGGGCTTTGTTGTACTTAAGCTATTCAGTAGGTTTTCTGCCTGTTTGATAATTTTTTTTACCTGAACCCCTTGATGTTCTCTCCCAATGCTGTTACTTGTAAGAACAACTTGATCATAAACTTCAAACCAATTAAATCGCCTCAAACCACTTGAAACGCAGCCCTAACCTATGCATCCCTCTACAACAAATTTGACTACACACTTCCAGATTTTTACCCTCCTCCCTGAACCAAGTCTTTTTCCAGAATTTTTTTCCAGTTTTCAGAGAACATTTATTGACAAGAAAAGATGTTCATGACAATTTGTTAAATAGACACTATAAGTTACAAGAGTATATGTTCAGACCGAATATTTATATCCCCCACCTCCTAACCAAAATTCATATGCTGAAGCCCTAACTCACAATGTGGTGGTTTTGGAGGTGGCGTTTTTGGGAGGCAATTAGGTTTAGATGAACTTATGAGGATGGGCCCCTATGATGGGATTAGTGCCCTTATAAGAAGAGAAAGAGAGACCAGAGCTCTGTTTCCGACATGTAAAGATACAGCAAGAAAGTGACCATCTATAAGCCAGGAAGAGGGTACTCACCAGGAACTGAATTTGCCAGTACCTTGATCTTGGACTTCCCAGCCTTTAGAATTGTGAGAAATAAGTGTTTAGGTTACCTGATCTATGTTATTTTATCACAGCAGTCTAAGCTAAATTTATAGAATGCATAGTGAGTTCCCGTGTTCTTCCAGTGTTTTTTTTTTTTACATGAATCTTCATTTAGGATGCTTAGATTAGAATTGCCTTTGAATTCCAAGAGTTTAATCCACTGATGCCCTGTATGACTGACTAAATTTTTTCTCCAAGATGTTTCAAAAACTAAGAAATCTATATTTTTTAGGGCTTATATAAAAAAATGCACTTAGCTAATATAAAATTTGGGCATTTATATCATGGTAGGAAGCATCTTAATCTTAGCATGTTCTGGATAAGCTATAAAAATATGAACAGACATTGACTGTGTGTGTACGATGTTTCAGGATCAGAGTTAAAATTTCACATACCTTACGTAATTCTATCAAGAACCCACAACAGAATCACCAATACTATTTCCATAATACAGAGGAGGAAACTGCAACTTAGAGAAGTTAAGAGCAAGACAACAGACCCTAAATGGAGTTGTTTATACTAAGCCCTACATCACTAAACTGATATTTAATTACGCTTTTGGCTGTAATGGAATCTTAAACCAGTCCATCAGGTATTGTCTGATCAGCATTAGTTAGATAACCTGCCATCCTCTAAGGAAAAGTAACCTTGCGATAACCAACCCACTTTTTGGTCTAATATAACTTCATGCCTGCTCCCTTCTGCCTATAAAAGGTTTGCATTTTGCGCAGATCCTTGGAGTTTCTTTCTATCAGCTAGATTGGATGCTGCCTGATTTGTGTATCATTGAATAAAGTCAATAAGATCTTTCAAGGTTATTCAGTTAAATTTTGTTTTTTAAGAGAGAGGTTATGTAACTTGTTTATGGCTAAACAGAGAGAGCAGATCTGACTCAGCCCCATGCCTATCCGACTCCAAAGACAATATTCTTACCTAGATCACACTGACTTTTGTGTATGGAATGTTTATTAATCCTACCCACCTCTGAATGGTGGGGTGAAGAAGATGACCCCCTTTTTTTTTGTTGTTGCTTTGAACATGGTGTATTCCCTTACATCTGAGTATATTTTAGAGTCATATAGGTTTAATTTTCCTTTTTGTTTTAAAATTATATTCAATGTTTATGACAGAGCTTATTAGTCTGGCTATAAGAACTATGGTACTAATGAGTTTCAATTTCAGGTAGGTGTTTTGCTAGCCTTGGCTAGCCATTCATAGACACATTTAATTGGTTTTAAGGAGCTCTGAGGATTAGTTTGAGTCCATCAACAAAAATAGAAAAAAACAAAAAACAAAAACAAAAACTAGTGTTCTAGAGAATGATTGGTAGTTCACATGACTTCATAAATCAACTTTAATAAATACTTGAACTGCAATAATATGTAGAAAATTTTTCTGTTTATCTGTTTTAAAATAAATAGTAGTACCTCAATATAATCTATATATGACACATCATGAAATATTAATAATAAATTGAGAATATAAACACAAGAATATTGGGACACCTGGCCAGCTCAGTTGGTGGAGCTTGTGACTCTTGATCTCAAGAATATTGTCATGATTTTACAAGTGAGTTTTCAAACTTAAAAATCTGAGAGTTAATTGGCTAGTAGAATGTACCATTTCACCTGCCAAGTGCCTTGAGAAAATTTCTTCACATCGGAAAGATGATTTGAAAGCCCAAATCTGCTTACTAAACTTTATTGATTTTTATTTCCTTTTATATAAAATTTTACAATCCATATTTAGTCTATAAGACTCAAGGAGCAAAGGCTACCTTTTCAAGGGAATTCATGATTTTAATCCTTAGGTTATAAATGGGAGACATCTATGCAGCCAGAGACTGTTATTCCCAGGTCTACTCTCATCTAGGTGAGGCCTTGGAACCACTACTTGTCAATAAAATGTGAGTAAAAATGTGCTAGGAGAAAATTCTTCATGTTTCTCTTGCATATCTGTGAGTTTCGTGAGCAGAGGCATTGACTACACGCTGTTTAGGGCTGTATTTTCAAGGCTACTTACACAGTAAGTGGCCCCAGAAAATAGAAATAGTGTCTCCTTCTGGAGAAAATGGCAAGCTTGCTTATAGCCATGGGAGATAAAGACAGGATCTACTGTGGAGCACAGAGCCGTAGGACAAGCACACTTACTGTCTAGTACTAAAATAATAATACAAAAAATAATAATATTTCCTCAGAAGCAGAGGGTAGGTATGATTATGCCTATTACTAAAAAGTTTAGTTCCATAAGCTCAGAGATTCTCTCTTTTAAAGTAATTCACTGTGTGTTCAGGTATCTGGCCTTCTCTGTGTTGCCCTATAGGGTTCGAGCTTGGAAACTGTAAAAAAAAAAAAAAAAAAGCTGACACTCTGGCTGTTCCTATTGGTGTAACTAATAAATTGTCTTTTGTCTCTGACTTGAGTCTTGTGTTTTCTGAAAGCATTCGTGAAGTTGTGGTAGGTGCAGGGGAGGAAAAAAACCTCTTCAGCTATCCTCCTAGGTTCAAAGGCTGGGGGCCTTGGATCAAACTGATAAAAGACAGATTAACAAGAGAAAAAAACAGATTTGATAATTTATGTGCACATGGGAGTTTACAAAGAAATATGACTCAAGTAGGTGGCCTGAATTTGGTGACTTGTATATTATCCCAAAGGGTGACAAAGTGTGCGGAAGAGACTAGACAAAGCAAAAGAGGGTTGAAGCCTCTTGGGGAGGGAGTAAATTGTGGAAAGGTGTCAAGAACATATGGTAAACAAGGGTTGTTCAGTAAGATTTGCTATGCAGCGTCTGGGCTAATAGGAGTCCAGTCATCTCAGATGATTAAGCGTCCCCCTGATAAGAGTTGTTCTCTTCCTGGTACAGGAGAAGACACATTTACAAATGTAAATTTACTTTATAAATGCAAATTTCCTTTACAAAAAAAAATGCTCTGTTTTTAGAGCTTTTCCTGTGTCTGTTCTTCAATTGCCTTCAGCTCAAAATAAGCCTTATGTGAAAGTGGCATATTTTAGGGTTGCATATTCTGGTCCCCTTCACAGGTTAGCTGGCAAGTAGGGTAAAATCTCAAACTCTTCACAGTTCTTGATGGTTTTGGCTCTGAAGATGGGATGCTGACAGAGACATGGATTTTTGGAAGAGGAAGGACAAAAGCCCCGCATCCTGGGATCAGTGATATGAGAAAACTACCCTGTGAGTGTTGTCACCCAAGTGTTGAATGGGGAGAGGAAATAATGGGCAGCACTTGCCCTGCCTGTTAATGAAAGTTTAGAGACCGAGTAACAAGAAATATGTTTGAAACAAATGGGACAAATGGCGACTTGGTCATTCTTACTCTTGTCTGGGCAAGCAGAGGAAGAGGTATTATTAGGAAGTTGGGGTGGGCATCTCTACAGCCTCATCTGAAAGGCAATGTAATTGTGGCTACTGAGCCAAACCATTTCTAAGCTGAAATAATGTTGGCAATGAGTACCTTGCAGTGAGATTTGGAACTTTACACGTACCGAAAGCATTAAAATTTATTTGGTTGAGCCATGAGAGACTGACAGCTGAAACTGGAAACAAATGTGCCTTGGTCACTAATGAGGAGCCACTCTCTCCCTCTTCACTCACTGAACTCACTCCTCTACTAGTCCAATTTCATCTGCTTTTAGGGATAAAGTGGTAGAGCCAAGGTCTTTCTGATCCCAAGGAGGACCAAAGGTCATACATACTTTGAACTTTGGGGTAGGGAGGGTTTTAATCTTTCATCACTATGTTGGATTGGGTACCCAAACAGATAACGAACTCACTTCCGTGGTAAGAGGAGTTTCCAAATATAGCTAAAGCAGTTTGGCTAGGGTTCATAGTAGGTGAGAGATGCTAATGTGACCTTGTAGGGATACCCTTTGGATCAATTCAATGTTCTTTTTGGGCTGCTTCTACATCTGATGTGGCAGGAAGTGCTATGTTATATGTTTTACTTCTCATCCCAGTAGCGTCAGGGAGATGCTTCCAGGAGTCAGTGTAGAGTAGTGTTTCTACCTTGGTGTACTGCAATCCCACTTGGAATTTCAGTGACTGACAATTTTGATAACTGGAACCTATTGTGGATTGAATCGGATTCTCCCAAAAGGTATATTAAAGTTCTAACTACCAGTACTTGTGAATGTTACCTTATTTGGAAATTAGGTCTTTGTAGATAAAATAAAGTTAAAATGAGATCATAGAGAATCAAGGTGGCCTTAATCCAATGGCTAGTGTCCTTCTAAGAAGTACATTTGGGCACAGACACACAAAGAGGAAAACACCACATGAAGGCCCAAGGCACATAGGGTGGAGGCTGAGATTCGAGTGACAACAGCAAACCAAGAAATGCCAAGTCCTTCTGACAACCACCAGAAGGAAGGGAGAGCCAAGGAAGAAGCTTTCTCTAGAGCCTTCGGGGGAATATAGCCCTGCCAACATCTTGATTTCGGACTACCAGCCTCCAGAACTGTGAGAGAGGTAGTTTCTGTTGTTCTAAACCACTCAGCTTGTGGTACTTTGTTATGACAGGTACTAATATATACGGAACTAATATATAGACTCTGGTTTCCACCTAGAATTGCTACATATAGTTTTGGATTCATCACCTCCTTGACATGACACTCAGGTACAGACCCTTTGAAAAGCAGCTATTAGCTCACTACTGAACTTTTTATCAAAACTAAATACCTGATTTATGGAGTCATTGTGACCCTCCTGTCTGATATTCTCATTTTGGGGTGGTTCAACTCAGACTTGGTGATCAAAGAGATAGGAAGGACCTAACAAGCCTTGTTAAATAGAAATGGCACATTCTAGAATACAGCCAGCCTTTTTTCACTGGAATCTGTTTTACATTTAAAAAGTGGCAGCTGTTCCTTTGGGGAAAACATAATATCCCACTCCACCGCCTAAAGCAAAATTGCTAGCTCAATGGGACTCACAATTGTCAGAGATTTCCCTAAACACCTGATCCTGGGTCACTAATGGTACCCACAAGTCTGGGTTACTGGACTACTCAACCTCCCTAACTATGCAGAAACAAAAGCACAGGTGGTCACTCCACTCAGTAGGTAGAAGAAAAGGCTATTGTCGTTATCTCTGGCCAATACCCCCTTTAGTACATTTTTAAAAAATATATAATTTTTCTGAAACATAAGCTATTGCAAATAATCTAGCTGTTTGGTATGCCATTTTAAACATTGCATCCTGGCAGATTGAAGACATCCTTCTTTGGGATTCCAAACGATAGAAACAAACTGCAGTTGCTGTGCAGACTCCCTATTTCACCCATGTAAATATTCATGATAAGGGCCTGTTTTCTGATAACACCACCTGGAATCAACAATGGACTCATAGATGAGGTGTTTAATGAACCTACTATCCACATCATTTGGTATTACCGAATATTGGAATAACATTTTCAAAAACTGACTCAGAACATTTTCTAACTCTACATCCTGTACCTCTTTCTAATCCACAGACCTGGAAATGCAAATTAGTCAATGAATGCAGCTATCTCTAGAAAGGCAGCATGTCCTCTTGGGTGTTTCTTGGGTAATGATCAGGATGAAAATAATGGAGGTTAATAGACTTATTTTGAAAATTCAGCGGTATGCCTTGACCATTTCTGGGTATGATACTTCTTTCTTTCCTCCAGCAATAACTCCAGTCTGGCCTGATCGGTGCGCCCTCTTGGTGGCAGTCTACTGTTCGCCAAGTCCCCCTAGAATGACCCATTTGTGACCTTTTTGGGGATGTAGTAGGTTTCTTTAAGTTTTATAAAAATTCCCTCGTACTTCTTGTATCTGAATTTTCCAGACAAAAGGTTTGTGTGTGAGTAGAAGATGATTGAGAGAGAGGAAAAAAATGTGGTTATAGCTAACTGGAAAGGGATTTTGGGGTGACAGCAGATGTAGGTTAGCTCCCCAGGATTCCCACCTTTTAATGTATATGGTGGCAGAAAGCTTAGCAAAGTATCTCCTGATGTCAAAGGAAAGCAGAATTGTAAGTGAAGTGTCTGTTTAGCTAAAAAGATTTCCAAGCAAAGTAATGAAGGTAGCGCCTCTGCTTATAGTAAAACGGTTTATTTCCTCTGCTTATATAGTAAAAGGCAGGAGAAAGAAATTTAGAATAAAACAGTTAAACAAAAAGCAATCAGAACTTGATGAATTTGGACATTCTCACAGTATAAAATGGCAAAAGATGCAAAAATTCAGAAATCATTTCTGAAGTCTTGGTTTAGGGAAAAAGCCAAGGATGTGGCTGTAAAAACTTTTGCTAAAACTTCCCCCAAAAAACAAAGAACATTCATTCACACAAAGGGCCCTTTGAGGAGATTAAGGGTGTGCCTCATTGCTCCTCTTAATCAAACCACTAGGCCTCCAGGAGGCTTAAGGGCATTAACCCTTATCTATCACAGCAGGAAGCTAAAACAGAGGAAGGATTAATTTGGAAAAATCTGTGGAGGTGAATTTTGTCAAATGGAGGTAACTCCATTGAAATTAAAGGGAGACTTAGAAAGTTTTGAGAAGTTTATTTAAAAAAAATAAAAATAAAAAAACACCCCAAACCTGTTCATTGGACTGAAAGTGACAGAGACAGTGTAAAGTAAAAGGCAGCTGTCAGATCTCCAAAATTCTACTGGCAGGAAATAGACTGAAAATTATTCAGCTTCAGAAGTGTGCTAGCTTCCATAAAAAAGGAGGAAACCAGAGAGTGAAGCGGAATGACATGGAGAGTTATCCTCAGATCTTGAAAACTAATCAAGAAATGCCAAGCATTTGTCTAGCTGTATTTCAGATCTGCTGTGCTAGTGACCCCTTTGTAACCCCCCCACTAGCTCTCCTTTCTGACTGGGACTGGCGAAGGGTAGCAGAATATTCCACCCCCCAAGATAATGCCTCTTGGCATAAGAATTAGTTTGAGCTGATTATTTTTGAGAAACTGCAGATACAGAAGCTCTGAAAGCAGAGGAGAAGTTACCCTTTTGTAAAGAAAAGCTACATTTATATGGGCGATTTATATTTAAAAAGGAGACCTGTACCAGGGAGAGAGCTATTATCAGCAACAAGTTGTTCATCTGAGAAACTATCTGCATGGCAGGACAGCTTTTGTTTATCAAACATTTCCTCCACTCACTTTCCCTTGAATTGCCTCCCCTTCCCTCAACATCTTTCTTTTGTCTTAAGCTGAAGATGATATTCAAGGTGGCTGGTTGGGCCATCTTAGAGGGTTACTCAGTTTTCCTGGGTATCTCCCATGTATACATGAGGTATACATATTAATAAAACTTTTTTTTCCTCCTTGTTAATCTTTACATAGGGTCTTATAAAAGGACTAAGAAGGTTAGAGGAAAATTTGTTTTAGCTTATAATTATCTATAGTTCTTATTCTATGTTAAGTCTCACTATTTAATATTGGTATTCCGGTGAAGGCTTGTCTTTAGTTTTGTAGGTGCACAGATGAAGAAGTGTGCCCCAGGAACTTCATTTAAGACATTACAACCAGGATCCTGATCTGCATCTGGACTTTATTTAGATGATGAGATTTTGGACTTTGGACTTGATGAATGAGTGGCACCCATGAGAACCTTGGGAAGCAATGAATGTATATTGCATGAAGTGGGGGCATGGATTACTGGGGGCCAGAGGACAGACCATGAGGGTATAGACTATGGGGTGGCTCTTTATAATTCTTTCCTTCTTGTGTAATCCCTTTCCATTGATTATGGACATGATCAATTGTTGCAGGATTTCTTTTCCTTTAGTGCCTGCAGTTCTTGGTCACGCTGCTTCAAAGAATGAAGAAGCAGACCAGACAAAGAGTGGTGGGCAGCAATGCAAAGTTTATTGAGTGAGAGTACAAAGCTCCCGAAGAGGGAGGGACTCGAGAAGGTTGCCAGGGAAGTTTTTAACTCTAGGGGTTTTTATGGGCTTTGTTGTCCGGGCTGTTTTAATCTGATTAACCCTTCATGTGCTTGTCACCCAATCAGGTTTTTGTCATCTTTCACGTAGGAAAGGCTCCTTGCAGGGTGGTGTAAAATCTTTTAAAGGGTAGTTTCTTTTTGGGGATGAGGGGGCTTGTCCTTGCCTGCCTTTCTTCCAACTATCTTCACTACTATGACAACAAAGGTGATGTTACTCCCATGATTACTTTACAGCCTTATATGTCCAAGGTGATGGCATGCCCCTGCTGTGATTACATGAAGATTATCTGTGTACTGCTGCTCCTGAAAGAGTAAGCTACTACATAGCAAGGAACAATGGTTTCAGGAACTGTGGATGGCTTCTAGTTGCCAAGGCAGTCTCCAGAAATTGAAGTTCAGTTCTGTAGCCACAAAGGAATAAATTCTGCCAGTAACAAGGATTTTCAATAACTCAAATTAAGGCATGTCCAGACTCCTGACCTACAGAAATTTGAAATGATGGCAGTTGTGTTAAATAGCTAAGTGTCTAATAATTTGATACACAGCATGGACACCTAATACAGGGGCGATAGAAAAAAGCCTCAGTACTTTGGGAAGAAACACCTTAGATCCCCAGATGTAGGGAGAAAAAAGGACATCGATATATATGTGTATATATATATATGTGTGTGTGTGTGTGTGTATGTGAAAGGACATTTATATATATGTGTATATATATGTGTGTGTGTGTGTGTATATATATATATATATATATATATATATATTTTTTTTTTGTCTTTCTGACTACCCAAGGAGTCTTCCTTCTGTGGGAGGAAATGACCCATCATATGCTCTGTGATGGTTAATTTTATGTGTCAATCTGACTAGGCAAAAGGATGATCAGATAGCTGGTAAAACATTATTGGGGTGTGTCTATCAGGATGTCTGTAAGAAATTATCATTTGAATCAGTAAACTGAGTAAAGAAGATTGCCCTCACCACTGCAGGTGGACATCATCCAATCCATCCTTGGCCAGTAGAACAAAAGGTGGATAAAGGGCAAGTTCACTCTCTCCACTTACCCTGAAACATCAGTACTCTTGATTCTCAGGCCCCATATAAGACTGGAACTTACATGATTACCTTCCCTGGTTCTTAAGCTTTTGGGCTTAGACTAGAGCTACACCCCCAGCTTTCCTGAGCCTCCAACTTGCAGATGGTAGATCATGGGACCTCCAAAATCACAGAAGCCAATCTCTCATAATAAATATCTTCTTATGTATCTGTTTCTGTTTTGGATCTGTCTTTTTGGAGAATCTTGACTAATACAGTCTCTCACAGACAGTTTCAAACATCTTTAACCTTATTACTGCTGGGTCTACAATTTATCACTAAGTAGCTCAAACACAATTTGATCATCGATCTCATGGATAACTATGTTAAGACGGCAGAGAGTGGCTTTAGCTCCTCTACCTTCCATGCAAAGCAACTGTCATCACCTCCAAATATCTTTTCAACCCCCGTTATCACAGCTGTAACTCAGTGATTGCATGAGACAGATGGTTGCATATGGACAGTGACATGGACAATGAGACAGGTTTAACTGACAGCTTTCAGGTAGTCCTTCCAAAATCAATGACTGAACTAAATTATTCAAGATGAATAGTAAATCCTAAGGCTTATTAGCAAATGAGGAAGGCATGTTGGAGATCCTGGGGCCCCCAGAAAGATGCAGGCGTCACCTGGGTGAAGGGTCCCAACAGTGGCAAACAACTGTCTTATTCTAGGATCACAATTTGTGCCTTATGACTACATTTCTTATATGGAAATTAGTTATTAACTTGCCTTTCACCTGAACATATATTTACTTATTCTTTAATGGTAATTATTAGGAAAACTGAAAGTGTTTTTGTAAATATTGCCATTAGATCAGGTAGTCATTAGATAACTACTGAGATTTTCCCCAAATGTGGCTACCACAGTTTACTTGGGAGAACTTCCTGGAAGTGTAACTGCCTCATGAATTAGGTCAATTTCCCTACAATGGATATCAGCCATTTAGAAAAGGTGATACAGTACATGTGCTCATTTCAGCTGGCATGATGCCATTTGAGCCTTGGAAGCATTCAAGTCAGTCTTAACTCACAGGCTAGGATTGCCTTAGACTTTATCCTTAAGAACCAAAGAGTAGTCTGTATGATACGATAACCTGCTGGATTAATGCCCTGAGCCAATTTCAATGCAGAAACTTGAAAAAGCCACCTGGCTTTCTAAGGTAGACCTTATTGGTACATTAGCCTTGTTCTGTTGGGACATTGAGGGGCACGTTTGAGGTTAATATTGTAGGTAAATCACATCTGGCTTCTTGGAGTTCTATTGATAGTAACCTTAAAAGCTATACAAGAAAAATGAATAAATTTTGTCATATTTTTCAGAGTAGCTGATGGGAGTAGTATAATCCAATGGGGAGCTTTATCAAAAACGAAGATGATGCCACAAGGATGGGTAGACATTTTGGCTAAAAAATTCTCTGTAGGATCTGTTATGTCTCCATGCTTTACAAGCTGAGACACTGAATGTTTTTGTCCTGAATTATCTTCAGGAATGTGTGCATAGAAATAGAGATAGCGTCTTCCTCTGGGACAAAAAGTATGCATACTTACTGCCTAGTATAATAAGCATAATGTTTCTCTCAGAGCAAACAATAGGCATGTGTCTTGCCCATCACTAAAGATCCACATTCCCTAAACTTGGGGTCCTTTTCCAATGGAATATAATCCACTATGTGCAAGTACCACCTGGCCCTCTTGGTGTCACCATATGAAAATGAGGACTCAGAGTATAGGAGCAAAATGTATATTGATACTCTGGCTACTGCTGTTGGGGTAAGTAATATACTGTCCTTTGTTTCTGAGTGAGGAATCTCATATCTTCTGTAGCATCCATGAAATTGCGGCAGTCTTGTTAACTTGTTAACTTGCAAGTAAGGTAAATTCAGACCTTTCACAGTTCTTGACAAAGTCATATGTATCGTTTTTGGGCCAACACAAAGGAGAAAATTATAGGCATGCTCTCCTTTTTTTTCTTACTTCTGCTGACCAGAACCCTACACTGAAAGGAACTGTTTCTCTGAATTGCTTCATGGAAGATAGCTCTCTGCATAATAGAAATAACTGGTAGTTCTGTTAGATAAGAGAGAAATAAGTTTTTTAGTATACTAACTAACTGAAATTATGGGGTTTATTTGTTATAGTAGTGGGGACTGTGCATTAATTTGATCAAGAATGACAGATTAACAATGTGACTGGCCAGACTGTGCCGAGAACCAATTTTTGTCCCCTTGGGGGCACTATTGTCCCAGTTGAGAATGCACTTCTCTTCAAATTTCCCACCTATCCTTGCATACTAATAATTTCAGCTTTGTTTCAATTCTTTGAACTTATGAAAGTCTTCTGAAGTTTAAGAACTTCCTTGCTTATCTTTTTTCCATGAGCACTCTCAATTTCAATCTTTGCATTACTGATTTCCTCTAATTTTTCAAAATATTTCTTAACATTTCCTTAAATGTTACTTTAACAAGAAAACCTGATGTTAAAGTGGTTCTACCACTGTAATTCTTAGTGCTCTTCTTTTATAGCACTTATGACAATTTATAATAATCTATTTGGCTGTTTTTATCCTTAATGTTTGTTTCACTCACTATTGTGAGATTGGGAAACTGAAGGGATCACATGAAGGATTCTTTTGCTCTTTTCCCTGCTTCTATTCTTGCTAGGACCTGTACCCCCTGCCTTCCACACCCCTCACAGTACTAATAATGCATGTTCTCCTTATAAAGTTCAAGGAGTTAATGATTTCTTTGGAGTCTTCCAATATAATCTAAGGAGTGACTGGACAAGGTCATTATGTATGTTTTCCAAGACCATTGACTTGAGAGACCTTGATGCCTAGACCCCTGGCTCCAGGGCCTAAGTGACTTAAGGAAGACACCTGAACACTCCCCCTTGTTTTGACCAGTTCCTGGATGTCTGAGAGGACACATACACTGGACCATAATCCTCACTAAAAACCCCAGTCTCCAACTGAAGATACTACTCCCTCTCATTCCCTTTCTGAGTTCCCCAGACACTCCAACTGCTATACTCTATCACTTATGCTATTCAGTCAAATCTGATCTCACTTCCTCTCTGTTCACATTTGATTTCTATCCTGCACAGAGCCAAGGACTCTTTTGACTGATCCTGTGGGATCCCCTCTGGGTTCTTGGATCCAGCCAGTAGGACACTCCATACATTCTTAGAACCTAATGTTGAAATAAAATGTCAACGCCCAAGATGGAGCCTGTCTTGCCCAAGATGCCATGTCTGCAAACTGAAACTTAGATAACTTTTTGTGCCATTGTGAATGCTCCACTTGACCAGACATGAAATATATACAGCCAACCAGTCCCCAACTGCAAAATATCTGTAATGATTTCCTTGTTCTAAATAAGGTCAGATGTGCAACCCCAGACAAAAAAAAATAAGCCAAATACTCTTTCCTTATTCCCTGATTGACCTGCTGGCCTTGAAGGAAATCCTGACCCCAAAGCCAGTCATGCTTTTTCTGCATTGCTGCTTCCAACACTCTACAAAACTTACGTTTGTAGAGTGTTCCTCTGCTTGTAAGGAACAATATTCCCCAATCCATGGATTGTATTGTCTTGAATAAAGGAAATCAAATTCACTACTCAATTCTCTACTTTGTCATTTGATATTAGCCAATTAATATTGAAGAGTATTATAAAAAAGTATAAGTGAAAAAAGAAGGAAGGAAGGAAGGAAGGAAGGAAGGAAGGAAGGAAGGAAGGAAGGAAGGAAGGAAGGAAGAAATTAACAGTAGGTCAATTCCACTCTTCTTTTTTTAACCTTTTCCCTCCACTTCCTCTTTTGCTCTCTAGAGTTGAAGTTCATCTAATATAGAGGAAGAAAAATAACTTCCGTCCACCCTTCTGAGTTCATGGCTGAGATCTCTTGTAATAAAAGACAGATTAGTTAACAAGAGAGAAAAACAACACAACAACAACAACAGAAGTTTGTTAACATATATACCTCATGTACACATAGGAGATTCCCAGGGAAACTGAGTAATTTCCCAATATGGCCCAAGCCACCACCTTAAATACCATCTTCAACTAAAAACGAAAGAAAGGTGTGTGTGTTTGGGGGCAGCTGTGGGAGGTTACTAGGAAAAGCAGAGTAAACAAGGGTAAGGTTTGTTATGCAGTTAAGTCAGTGTTTTTTCCATTGATAAGAGTTTTAGGTGATTTAGACTCATCCTTCTCTTTCTGGTACAGAAAGGGAGACACTCGTAAAAAAGATTTCCTTTATAGTTTTCCTTTATAAAAGGGCAACTTATACTCTTGTTTTCAGAGCTTCTCTTGTGTCTGTGATTTCTCAAAAATAATCAGCTCAAGATAATCCTTGTGCCAAAAAGGCATATTTGGGGTGTCATATTGTGCTACCTTTCACAACTCATGTGATTTGTTGCTCTGTGGCATCAACTTATGGCATAATAGATCTAACAATAATCAATATATGCTGGATAGTTTTAATCATATAGTCATTTGATGCTTCACAGTCAGACACTCAGTCTCCACTAAGGCCCCAAATCCAGAAGTTGTACTGCAACTGGTATACAGTTCCCTACTGAAGATGGGGAGGTCTCATACCAAAACCCCAGTGGTCTGTGCCATGACTGTCCTATTGGAGTATTCCAAGGACTCAACGTAATGGGTTTTTGTTGTTGTTGTTGTTGTTGTTGTTGTTGTTAGTTAGTCTGTTTTTCTATAACAAGGCTCAGAATACCATGGCATGTGGGCCAAATCTGAGTCAGAGCCTGTTTTTGTAATTAAAATTTTATTGGAACACAGCCATACTCATTTGCTTATGTATTGTCTCTGGCTATGTTTGCGCTACAAGTATGGAGTTAAGTAGTTATAGTATAAGGGCAGGGTTGAATAGTTGCACTACATCAGCAGAGTTTAGTAGTTGCAATAGAGACTCTATGGCTCTCAAAGCCTAACTATTTACCCTCTGGCCATTTGCAGGAACAGTTTGCTGACTCCTGCTCTATAGCATTATTGGACCTGCTAGATTATATGACCCAAGTAGCAAAGCTGTTTGTACTGCAGACTACATCTGCTGCTGAGCCTTTTCTGCTCTGGGCCCCACTTGAAACTGGCAGTCTTGTGAGTCACCTGATAAATGAATCAGAGCAAGCACTGTGACTCTTTCTTAGTGACAGAAATTTCCAATATCCTGGCATGTACCAGGTCATTGGACCTTTAAAAGTTTCATGAATGTGGCAGGCCCTTTGTTTCAGCAAGCCCTTGACTTACAAGGCATATGAATTATTTGCTACTTCTGCTTACTAAGTTCTCAACAAAGAATCAGAGAGATGTTCTGTAGAACAATCAGATAATAAAGACCCCTTCAGACTGCAAGGTGGCAGAGCATGGCAGAGTTAACACAGTCCTTGGTCAAGTTCATGTACTATTTACTGTCCATTTCAATGAATGTTTTTTATTTTGTTTTGGTTTTTGATTTTTTTGATTTTCTCTCCTGAGAAAATTCCTGCATTTGGGAATGAAATACACTTACTAAACTAACAGTTATTATATTACATTTCTATTGCTGCTATAACTAATACCACAAATTTAGTGGCTTGAGATGACACAAATTTATCATCTTGCAGTTCTGTAGATCATAAGTCCAACACAAATCTCACAGGACTAAGATTAATGGCAGGTGGGGGGAGGCAGTCCTTTCTGGAGACACTAGAGAAGTTTCTTTTACCTTGCCTTTTATAGTCTCTAGATTTTCCCTACTTATTTTGGCCTCCTCCCTCCATATTTAGAGCCAGCAATATTGAACTAAGTCTTTTCACACTGCCATCTCTCTGGTTCTCTTCCTTTTTACTCTTATACTTTTAAGGACCCTTTGGGCCCACTTGAATAATCCAGGATAATCCCCCTATTTTAAGGTCTTCTGCCTAATTCCATCTGCAACCTTAATTCTCCTTTGCTGTATAACCTAACATATTCACAAGTTCTGGGGATCAGGTCATATATATTTTTGGAGGGACTTTATTGTGCTACCATAACTATATACCAAGTGTAGAATCTCTCTGGTTCTGTTTCTGTTCTAGAAAATACACCATATCTGGCACAGCAGCTATGAGAATAGGTCTGTCACACAGTCGAATACATGCAGCTTCATTGTCATCTACCATGATCTATCTGAATTTTCTTGCAGGTTACTATTTGGGAATTCAATGAGTATATAAATGAGGATGACAAAACTTAAATTTCTTAAATTTAAGAAGCAGTATAGAGATTTCTGCTTATACTTTTCTACCAAAATCATTCTCATTCTACACAGCAGGCAACCAGTGTGGGGGTTCTGTGAGCTGCTAAGTATATTCATGTTAACATAGTTAGGAACTGTGAAAATGACCACAGAGCGGGTGGATGAATCTGTTGGATCTGCTGTAGATTGACTTGGTCCAGGAATCTATCATATAGCTCTATACCCTCAACCCACTCTGAACTATGGATTATGATGATGTTTTGTTTTTATTTTGCCAAACTTAACTCAGACTTTTTCCCAACAGCTCTAGGAAGATCTGCAGATTACTAGTTCTACAATATATAATTACTTTGGATATTGGATACAGGTCATTGGGGGGAGATCAGGGGAATCACTCCTGTATACACTTACTGTGGTACCAGGATCCTTCAAAATAAGGACCTGATTTACCTTTTAACCTGCAGTAATAAGGTTTCCAACAAGGAGGCATATCCGCTTTGTCAAAAGAGATATTTATCTGTATAAATATTAGTGATATGGAACATTCTATTAACAATATACATTGTGCAAGGGCAGAATTCCAAGTTGGCCCCCAAGATTTCTGCCCTCTGGTATATGCATCTGTGTGTAATTCCCTCCCCTTGAGTGGGTAATCTAATCAGTTGACTTTGAATTAATCTAAAGGGAGATCATTCGGGTGGGTGTGATCTATTTAGGTGACCCCTTAAAAGAGACTGAGACCTTCTTGAAGTCAGAGAGACTGGAAATCTTGGAAGGTTCATGACAGCCTCTATGAACTAAGAGCAATGCCTGGCCAACAGCAAGCAAGAAAAAGGAACTCAGTCCTACAACCGCAGGCAACTAAATTCTGCCAATACCCGAATGAGTTTGGGCAAAGACCCTAGATACAATGAGAACCCGTTCTTGACAAACACCTTGATTTCAGTTTGGTGAGACCTTCAACAGAGGACTCAGATTATTTGTGCCTAGACTCCTAATACAGAGAAATTGGGAGAAAATAAAATTTTGTTAGGAAACTAAGTTTGTCATAATCTGTTATGCAGAAATAGAAAAATAATGCACATTTTATACATTTAGCAAGTATTGATAATTTTCCTGCTAATGAACTAAGCAAAGTGTTATAAAAAAGTTTCTGGTAAAATTAAGCAGAATTGGTCTGGCACTCTGTATATTGTTAGGAATGTGCGTATGTGATTTTAATTACTTTCCTATTAGTCTTTTTAGTTAATACAATTGTTATAGTCTGAATGTTTGTATCCCCCTCTCAAATTCATATGCTGAAATCCTAACTCCCAAAGATAATTTGAAGGTAAGATCTTTGGGAGTTGCTTAAGTCATGAGGTTAATACTCATGAAGGGGACTAGTGCCTTATAAAAAAGGCTCCAGAGGGATCCCTAGACAACTCAGTCATTTGAGGACACAGTAAGAAGGTGTTGACTATGAACAAACAAGACCCTCACCAGAATGTGACCATGTTGGGTCCTTGATCTTGGACTCCTAACCTCCAGAATTGTGAGAAATAACATTTTTCTTGCTTATGAACTGCCTACTCTGTGGTATCTTGTGATAGCAATCTGAACAGATTAAATGATTATGATCAACACAATTGACATTTCTTTGTGGTGGTCTTTATAAGCATATGAAATACTTGGTTTCTATTTTCATACACTTATTTTTATTCATATATTTCAGTAGTAATAATGTTTCAAGGTTTATTTTATATTTTAATTACCAGCATTTTCCTGCATAATGAGCACAATTGTGTTTTGTTCTGTTTTTTTTTTCTTTTTTAACTGCTATGTTCAAATATGAGTCAAATAAAATTGTCTGCGTGTTTTAAGGAAAATATTTTACCTTCTCATTTGTTATAGTCATAGTTTAAAGAAAACGTGGTATTATTTGATTTGTTCTAATTTTAGAAGTAAGTATACAATATTCTACTTATATCAATTTAAATATGTAATTTTCCAATCTACACTCTACTTAAATGGTTTTTTTTTGTTTTACTTTGCCTGCTTTTACATAAAACTTTACTTTTAGACTATCTTTTATCTTTAAAAATTCCTATAGCCAGCCAACAATTAATATGAAAGGAACATTTAAAGCATCCACTGTGTTCATTGACTTCACCCCTTAAATCTCCTACCTGGTGATTATAGGAATAATCACTATTTCGGGGGACTTACCAAGGTAATACAACTAGTCAGTGGGAGAACCACATGCACTTACACATAATTCATTACTTTTGGACCATATCAGTGAGTATTTCGTGTGTGTGTGTGTGTGTAGGAATGAACCAAATGACAGAAAAATTCACTTATCTGTCCCTGAAAGTCAGTGCGCAATATAAAAGAAAATGACGTTTGGATATTGCAAAGCTGATGCAAATCATAGCAAAATAAAACAAAACATAAAAAGGATTTTGAGTTTCCAGGTAAGACCAATCAATCAGATATAATCATGTAAAATACCTTAGGAGTTCTAGAAACTCAGAAATATTAAATATTGTTTATATGGAGTATGCTTTATAGCTTCTAATTCATTATCCTACACATTTACTGTATGCAGATGTTTCTTATTTTATCAAGAATAGAGTAGAATGCATTGGTGCTTTCTCTTTCCAAAAACAATTAGACAGAAATACAGGTATAAGGAAGAATGTTTACATATACATATTTGTTTTGCTTTGTCTCAGGGAAAAAACTTCCCTGATTGAGATTTCATATGCCATGACAGCCAGGGTAGAAATGAACTAGCAATGATTGAAGGAGAAGACATTCACAGTAGAAAATACATAACTTATGAAGGAATAGATGGGTTTATAAAGTTCAGAGAAAATAAACAGCTTTGTTAACTTCTGTGAGAAACCAGGAAATATTGGTATCTAACAAGGGATGAAATTGTTTAATTAATTGTATATACAGGAGTATGTATTTGAAAAAGGGCTTGGATAATTAAGCCATTTAAAATAATACTCTTGAATACAATGTAGATTATTACTCTAATTATCAGACAAAAAGCTAAAAACTGGAATGTAGGAAGGGAATTTAGAAAGTTACTAAAAAAAAAAAAAAACCTTCAAGAGCAAAAAAAGTTTCCCTCATTATTTATTCCAGTTTCCTGTCTCAGTTCTTTTTTTTCCCCCCTGGAGATGACTCAAACCTATATAAGGTAAACACGTCATGGATAGTGGGAGTGGGGTTTGCAGGCTGTGTGTGGCTCCCACATTGTACTCTGAGAGGCAGCTCAGCAAACTGTTTGAGAGCATGGTCTCTAGAGCCAAACTCCCTGATTTCTAATTCCAGTTTAAGCACCTATTAGTGTCTGATCTTGGAAAGTTAATTAACCTCTGATTTCTCATCTATAAAATATAGATTGTAGGATCTACCTCATAAGGTTATTATAAAGGTCAAATGAGGTAATACTTTGAATGCATGTAAGATCCAGTGCTGGGTGTATATTAAGATCCAGATTTAAAAAAAAAAAAAGAAAGAAAAGAAACAATAGACTCCAAATGCTATCCCTTATGCTAAGCCCACTAGACTTAATACTCAGCCTAAATGTAGTTACAACTTCCCCCAGGAAAGTAATCCTAACTGGTTGGTGTAGAATCTTCTGGTCAGCACCGGTGAGGTAATCTGCCACTAGTTCCCTTCTATTTGCCATAGGTCGGTTGCCTAAGTCTGAAATAATGCTTTTGTTTGTTTGTTCATGATTTCCTTGTTCAGGCATTAAAGACCTATCTCCTTCTGTAGCTCTTTGCAGCTCTTTTCTATCTGCTAGTTGGAATGCTGCCCAATTCATGAATCATTCAATAAAGCCAATTAGATCTTCAAATTTACTAGGCTGAATTTTTGTTATTTAACAGATTTGGTGGCAGTGGTGGGATGTGAAGTGAACTTCTGACAACACTAAAGGACAATGAGAAATACAAGCATAGTTCCCACAAACTCCTTTTTGAGAAAAATCAAAACTCTCTCACCATTGCTAAGGGCTGTAGCAAGTTCTTTGTTCTGAGCTCTGCTCTCTTTGCATCAGTCTCCTGATCCAATTGGCTTTCTAGTCAGTTCTATATTTGTGTGAAATCACTAGTTTTACACTGGAAATTTCTGGTAGTTTGGACCACAATTCCACATTTGATTGGTTACCCCAGTCTTTGGTTCCATCCCCAGATGCCACACTGGGAACTGCTTGCTGTGGTTCTCAATTGTTGGGGGATCAGTCTGCAGTTCTCATTTGTTTCGGCCTGCTGGTTCAGTCTATTTTCCACATTCGGAATTGTCGGAAGTGAAGAATTTAGCAATATTGTTAGGGCCAAAATCTGTGGACAGCTTCTGGGACACTGGGAGAATGAAAACTCCAGAGTCTATAAAGTTTCTGATAAATATGACTACATCTCATCCTAAATTGTCTCAATATCTATTAAAGTCTGAGGCTACACAAGGCCTCACTCCAAGAGTGGAAGACCTATTTGCCCAGGGGTTAATCATTCCTTGTACCAGCTCCCATAATAGACCCATCTTGCCAGTTCAGAAGGGAATGGCAATTTGTCCAGCACTTGAATTACTAACAGCATAGTTATTCTCCATTTCCCAATTTATCCAAACCCAAAACTCCTTTGTCTCAAGTCCCACTGGACTCAAAATGGTTCATTGTTATGGACCTTTGTTCAGTCATTTTAGCATCCCCATAGACCTCCACAAACAATACCTATCTGCCTTTACCTGGAACAATCAACAATATAGCTGGACAGCCATACCTCAATGGTTCACCAAAGGCCCTTTTTATTTTTCTCAAGTACTCCACCTTGATTTAAGCACCCTTCAGTTCCCTGGGAAATAGACCTTTTTGCAATATTTAGACAATCTCTTGCTGTGCTCAGGTACCAAAGAAACATCCATAAAAGATTGCAATTATTTGCTGCAACAGTTAATTGAAAAGGTATGACATAAAATCTTTAAAGAAAAATTACAATGATCTCTAGACATTGTTCATTACTTAGGTCATAATCTGAGTACTGAAGGAATCCAGCTATTCAAAAAGGATTTAAAAAATCTAAAGATTTCCTTGGCCCACAACTAAGTGACAACTTCATGGATTTCTAGGCTTGGCTGATTTTTGCAGATCATGGGTTCCTAATTTTTGCCCATTGACTTCCTCACTCTATGAACTTACTAAAACTTCAGTCCCTGAACTCCTTCCTTGGGAAGATAAACATAAATAGGCCTTCAAGGGACTGAAACAGGCTCTGTAAGAACTGCTTGCCCAAGGGTTACCTAACTGTTCAAAACCTTTCACCTTGTTTTTGCATGAAAAAGACAATCAGGCCCTGAGAAGACTCACACAAGGACATGGTAATAAACAGAGGCCTGTTGCCTATTGTAGGATATAACTTGATTTAGTTGCTCTTGCCTCTTCCAGCTGTCTTAAGGCTATAACTGCAGCCACAAAGTTAGTAGAAGCCTAAGCAGATTTAACCTTAGGAAATGACCTTTAGAAACCATACACTGTAAAGTCTTTTTTTTTAATAATAATTTTTTATTATGTTATGTTAGTCACCATACAGTACATCCTTAGTTTTTGGTAATGTTCCATGATTCATTAATTGCATATAACACCCAGTTATATGCACCATGCAATATGTGCCCTCCTTAATACCCATCACTGGCCTATCCCAGTCCCCCAACCCTCTACCCTCTGAAGCCCTCAGTTTGTTTCCCAGAGAAACCATACACTGTAAAGTCTTAACTCTGAATTGACTCAACATTTCTCCGCAAGTGGACTAACCTCCAATGAGATCCTTCTGCTTTCACCACCTAATCTGCATCTTAAATGTTGCAACATTCTTAATTCTGCAATGGTACTACCTCTGCCTGACATAAGCAAGCCCCATGACTTCGAGGTACTAGCATCCCATTTTGTGACACCATGTCCTGATTTACAAGGCACTCTGTTAACTAACCTGAATTTAATCTTGTTTTTCTGATGAATCATACCTTAGAAAAAGAGAATTTCTAAGCTCGTTATGCTATTACTACACAATAGGAACTACTTGAAAGGAAAAGCCTCCCACAAGCTCTAAGTCAGTCTAACAAGCGGAGATTCATGCTCTTACCAAAGACACCAGTAATCAAAAGGACAAACTATTAATATCTATATTGATAGCTGATATTCCTTTGGGGTCATCCATGGCTTGGGTATGTTATGGAAACAAAGGGTATTTCTTATGTCCTCGGGGACACCAATAAAAATGGACAATAAGTAAAGAACTTCTTACTGCTATTCTCTTACCTTCTGAAATTGCTGTCATCAAAACTGAGGCTCACATTAAAAACACCAAACCTGAGTATCAGGGGAATGTCCTAGCTGATTTTTATTAAAATGTAGCAGCAATAGAATCTATAAAAGTTGTAGCACATGTGGATGAAGTTCATTCTTCTTCTACAAAAAAAGACCCCTTATTGTAAGTCTTTTGCCACCTTGACATCCTTACAAAATTGTGACAGTCTGTTCCTGAATTAGATAAATTAAGATGGAAATACAATGATTGTAAATTAAATAAACAGTAGGGGCTATGGGAAACCCAGGATGGCCACTTTGTTCTTCCTAGTGCTCTGGAAAACCCTATCTTTTGGTTTTTACATTCTTCACCCACCATGGTGCATTTATGAATAGACAATGGTGGAGAAATTTCTATAAAACTGCTAAGACATTCTACTGTTAATGTCTGACCTGTCAGTCCACAATCCTACAAAAACTATTTTTGTCCATAGAGGCTTCAGACTTCCTACCTCAAGGCTGTTTGAATGCTTAGAGTTAGACTTCATTCAACTGCCACTTAGTATGGGTTATCAATATATTCTCCTTAGGTATATTTTCCAGATGGGTTCAAGCCTTCCCTTGCCACAAGGCTGATCCCCTCACAGTGGCAAAGAAACTGTTAGAAAATGTGTGTCTCACCTGGGGTATACCTTCCATAATCTACAGTAATGAGGTACCCACTTCACTGGGCAAATCATAGGAAACTTTACAAAACCCTTGGGGAACTTCTTGGAATTAATACTGTTCCTATCACCCTCAATCATCAGGCAAGTTCAGGAGAACAAATGGGATCCTCAAACTTTCTAAACTTGCTGAGATTACTGGATTCCTTTGGCCTAAGGTACTGCCTCTGGTTCTTATGATTATTTGCAGTGTGCTCTTTGGAAAACATGAACTCCTTCCACATGAGATAGTCCCTGGTAGAACAATGTCTATTGGTATACAACTTTCTGCTGATCTTTGGTGACTCGTGCTAGTATGACCAGCTAATGTGAGTCCTTAATGTCCTTTGCTAAATCCTATCATCAATGGGCTAGAAAAGCTTCCCTGGATCCCAATTCAAAGGATCTTGTTGATTACAGACTAGAACCTGGTAACTGGGTATTCCGGAAATAGTCCTTGAGCTCCACTGGAAAGGACCTTACCAAGTGCTTCTACAACTGACACTCATGCAAAAGTAGATGATATTAAGCCTTGGGCATACATATCAGAACTAAAAAAGTTTCTATCTGACATCTGGTCCTGTACAGATCCTCGAAACTTCTGAATCAAATTGATGAGGAAGACATATAGCTGACATCAAGGTAGACTGCTTCCACCCAAGACATTGGATCAAGACTTCATACTTTAACTAAATGGGAAACCTTTATTCTCTTTTCCACTTTACTCTAGCATTGACCTGGAAAGATAATGCCTTAATCTGTATCTCCCAGGCCATTGTTCAAGTGTTTTACCTTTTCAGATTGCTGGACTTGTCATAAAAAATTCTGATCTATCCACGATGCAAGAAATCCCTTGGTCTCCCCTGTGATAAATATTTCTTCTATTCCTGAATCCTGACCTACAGAGAGAGGAACATCAAAATAATGTCACACCTGTCTACAGAGACCTGGCAAGCCAGGAAAAGCTGGCAAGGCATACTCAGAGCACTAAGTGAGAAGAACATACAGCCAAGGATCCTTTACAAAGCTGTCATTCAGAATTGATGGAGAGACAAGGACCCTCCAAGACCAGCAGAAACTGAAAGAATATGTGACCACCAAGCCAGCCCTACAAGAAATATTAAAGGGGGTTCTATAAAAGTAAAAAAACCCCAAGAGTGATACAGAACAGAAATTTATGATCTATAGAGAGAGACTTCACAGGCAACATGACATCATTAAAATCATATCTCTCAATAATCGCTCCCAATGTGAATGGCCTAAATGATCCCATAAACACTACAGGGTTGCAGATTGGATAAAAAGACATGTCCTATCCATATGCTGTCTACAAGAGACTCATTTTGAACCTAAAGTTACATCCAGACTGAAAGTGAAGGGATGCAGAACCATTTTTCATGAAAATGGACCTCAAAAGAAAGCTGGGGTAGCAATTCTCATATCAGACAGATTAGATTTTAAGCTAAAGACTGTAGTTAGAGGTAAAGAAGGAAACTATATTATTTTTAAAGGATATATCCAACAAGTGGATATGACAATTATAAATATCTATGCCCCCAACAGGGGAGCAGCTAGATACATAAGCCAACTCTTAAGCAGAATAAGGAGACATATAGATAATAATACATTAATAGTAGGGGACTTCAACACTCCGCACTCAGCAATACACAGATCACCTAAGCAGAAAATCAACAAAGAAACAAGAGCTTTGAATGACATACTGGACCAGGTGGACCTCATAGATATATACAGAACACTACACCCCAGAACAACAGAATACTCATTCTTTTCAAATGCACATGGAACTTTCTCCAGAATAGACCATATACTGGTTCACAAAATAGGTCTCAACCGATATCGAAAGACTGAGATTATACCTTGCATATTCTCAGACCACAATTCTTTGAAACTGGAACTCAATCATAAGGAAAAATTTGGAAGAAACTCAAACACTTGGAAACTAAGAACCATCCTGCTTAAGAATGATTGGGTAAACCAGGGAATTAAAAATGAGCTTATTTATGGAAACCAATGAAAACGAAAATACATCGGTCCAAAACCTATAGGACACTGCAAAGGCAGTCCTAAGGGGAAAATACATACCCATCCAAGCCTCACTCAAAAGAATAGAAAAATCTTAAATGCAGTTTTTATATTCTCACCTCAAGAAGCTGGCACTGGAACAGAAGAATAGGCCTAACCCACGCACGAGAAGGCAGTTGATCAAGATTAGAACAGAGATCAATGAATTAGAAACCAGGAGCACAGTCAAGCAGATCGACAAAACGAGAAGCTGGTTCTTTGAAAGAATAAATAAGATTGATAAGCCACTGGCCAGACTTATTCAAAAGTTTAGAGAGAGGACCCAAATTAATAAAATTATGAATGAAAGGGGAGAGATCACAACAAACACCAATGAAATAGGAAGGATCATTAGAAACTATTATCAACAACTATATGCCAATAAATTAAACAAGCTGGAAGAAATGGATGCCTTCCTGGAAACTTATAAACTACCAAGACTGAAACAGGAAGAAATTGATTATTTAAACAGACCGATTAATTGTGAAGAGATTGAAGCAGTGATCAAAAACCTCCCCCAAAACAAGAGTCCGTGGTCTGACGGATTCCCTGGGGAATTCTACCAAACATTCAAAGAAGAAATAATACCTATTCTCCTGAAGCTGTTTCAAAAAATAGAAACAGAAGGAAAAATACCAAACTCATTCTATGAGGCCATTATTACCTTGATCCCCAAACTAGGCAAAGACCCCATCAAAAAAGGAGAATTATAGACTGATATCCCTGATGAATATGGACACCAAAATTCTCAACAAGATCCTAGCTAATAGGATCCAACAGTACATTAAAAGGATTATCCATCACAACCCAGTGGGTTTCTTCCCTGGGATGCAACGGTGGTTCAACATTCGCAAATCGATCAGTGTGATAGAACACATCACAAGAAAAGATTCAAGAACCATATGATCCTCTCAATTGATGCAGAAAAAGCATTTGACAAAATACAGCATCCTTTCCTGATTAAAACCCTTCAGAGTATAGGGATAGAGGATACATTCCTCAATTTCATAAAAACCATCTATAAAAACCCTACAGCAAATATCATTCTCAATAGGGAAAAGCTGAAAGCATTTCCCTTAAGATCAGGAACACGACAAGGATGCCCACTCTCGCCATTATTATTCAACATAGTACTAGAAGTCCTTGCAACAGCAATCAGACAACAAAAAGGGGATAAAATGTATTCAAATTGACAAAGAAGACGTCAAACTGTCTCTCTTGGCAGATGACATGATACTGTATACGGAAAACCCAAAAGACTCCATCCCCAAATTACTAGAACTTATAGAACAGTTCAGTAACGTGGCAGGATACAAAATCAATGCTCAGAAATCAGTTGCATTTCTATACACGAACAATGAGACTGAAGAAAGAGAAATTAGGGAATTGATTCCATTTACAATAGCACCAAAAATCATACGATAACTCAGAATTAACTTAACCAGAGAGGTAAAGGATCTATATTCTAGAAACTACAGATCACTCTTGAAAGACATTGAAGAAGACACAAAAAGATGGAAAAATATTCCATGCTCATGGATTGGAAGAATAAACATAGTTAAAACGTCTATGCTACCCAGAGCAGTCTACACTTTCAACGCCATCCCAATCAAAATACCAATGACATTTTTGAAAAAACTGGAACAAACAGCCCTTAAATTTGTGTGGAACCAGAAAAGGTCCCGAATCACCAAGGAAATGTTGTAAAGGAAAAACAAAGCTGGGGGCATCATGTTGCCGGATTTCAAGCTATACTACAAAGCTGTGATCACCAAGACAGCATGGTACTGGCACAAAAACAGACACATAGACCAATGGAACAGAATAGAGAACCCAGAAATGGACCCTCAGCTCTATGGGGAACTAATCTTTGACAAAGCAGGAAAAAACATCCAGTGGAAAAAAGACAGTCTCTTTAGTAAATGGTGCAGAGAAAATCGGACAGCTCCATGCAAAAGAATGAAACTTGACCACTCTCTCACACCATACACAAAGATAAACTCCAAATGGTTGAAACACCTCAATGTGAGACAGGAATCCATCAAAGTCATAGAGGAGAACAAAGGCTGTAACCTCTTTGACATCGGCCACAGCAACTTCTTTCATGACACATCTGCAAAGGCAAGAGAAACCAAAGAAAAGATGAACTTGTGGGGCTTCATCAAGATAAAAATCTTCTGCACAGCCAAGGAAACAGTCAAAAAAACTAAGAGGCAGCCCATGAAATGGGAGAAGATATTTGTAAATGACACTACAGATAAAAGACTGGTATCCAAGATGTACAAAGAACTTCTCAAACTCAATACATGAGAAACAAATAATCAAATCAAAAAATGGGCAGAAGATACAAACAGACACTTTTCCAATGAAGACATACAAATGACTAATGGACACATGAAAAAATGTTCAAAATCATTAGCCATCAAGGAAATTCAAATCAAAATCACCTTGAGATACCTCCTTACGCCTGTTAGAATGGCAAAAATTGACAAGGCAAGAAACAACAAATGTTGGAGAGGATGTGGACAAAGAGGATCCCTCTTACACTTTTGTTGGGAATGCAAGTTGGTACAGCCACTTTGGAAAACAGTGTAGAAGTCCCTCAAAAAGTTAAAAATAGAGCTTCCCTATGACCCAGCAATTGCACTACTAGGTATTTACCCCAAAGATATGGGCGTAGTGAAGAGAAGGGACATATGCACCCAATGTTCATAGCAGCATTGTCCACAATAGCTAAATTGTGGAAGGAGTCGAGATGCCCTTCAACAGATGAATGGATAAAGAAGATGTGGTCCATATATACAATGGAATATTACTCAGCCATCAGAAAGAAGGATTACCGAACATTTGCAGCAACACGGATAGGATTGGAGGAGATTATGCTAAGTGAAATAAGTTGAGCAGAGAAACAATTATCATATGGTTTCACTCATTTATGGAACATAAGAAATAGCAGGGAGATCAGTAGGAGAAGGAAGGGAAGAATGAAGGGGGGGCAAACAGAAGGGGGAATGAACCGTGAGAGACTATGGACTCTGGGAAACAAACTGAGGACTTCAGAGGGGAGGGGGTGAGGGATTGGGATAGGCTGGTGATGGGTATTAAGAAGGGCACATACTGCGTGGAGCACTGGGTGTTATATGCAAACAATGAATCATGGAACATTACATCAAAAACTAAGGATGTACTGTATGGTGACTAACACAACATAATAAAAAATTTTAAAAAATATTTCTTCTATTCCCAATGTCACTGCAAACTACAATTGACCCCTTAGAAGTTTCTTACTTGGTTTCACTTTTACAACCAAAATATCTAATACCTTGTTTTTACTTTCTCTGATTATAACTGTACGTCCCTAATTAGACACAATTACCTATACAAATCTTAGTACATTTCCACCCCATGTTCACATGACTGTCTAGATCAGATCTGCCCCTATTCACTATGATATCTTACCAGCAGCACCCATGTTCACGAGGTATTTGGAATGACTCTATTTCAGGCTAGAAGATTTTATTCTCATATGTGCTAAATACCTGCCTGATCCCTGGCTAGAATGGGTAAATGCAGCAATACTTGTGAATGAGTCTATTAACAGTACCTCCTTAAAAGGAATGGTTTGTGTCCCAACAGGTTTTGTCTTTGTCTTTGGTGGTTATCTTTCTCCTTGGACCTATGAATGCCTAGATGACTGCTGCAAAGCCAGACAATGCCTCTTAGGGTATCTAACTGTGCCCCTAGTTTTTCACAAGTGACTTAAGACACCTCATTGGTCAAACTCCTGGATTTACATTTTTGAGTTACAAAGGGCCTACCAAGGGGAATGGCTCAGGATTTGTTTCCTTTGGCAGAGCCATACTTCCCTGGTTAGGAGTAAATGCAAATGAGAATGTGTTCAGAAAAATCTCTTTAATTCTTAAAGAGATTGCAGATTCTATTGCTAAAAATAGCTGCCCAAGAAAGATCCTTAGACTCTGGCCAAAGTTGTCCTTGATAATACAATACCCCTTGATTATCTTTTAGCTGAATAAGGAGGAATCTGTGCTGTGGTCAACACCACCTGCTGCGTATGTTTTAACACTTGTAGGGAACTTCAAACTCAATTAGAAAAGATCGCTAAGCAAGCTATTTGGCTTAAAGAGGTGATTCCTTCAGTGGGGGGTTCTTTCTTTGATTTATTTGATTTTGGTTGATTTGGGTCTTAGGGACCATGGCTCCAAAGTGCACCAAACACTGGGAATTATCCTGCTCATTATAATTATAATGATGCCCTGGCGCATTGTATTCTCTCAAAAGCTTCACATTCATGTTTGCAGCCACTAACCATGAAGCCAATGATATCCTTAGGACTGGAACATTAGAAAACTAAAGAGAATGGCCAAATTAAAGATTGTGAACCTAAAGCCATGACCTATTAACATCACAGGGGTTAAGTAACAACATCATAACCTATAGGTACCATACAAAGGAACAACTGTAAGAATAGCAGAGCGGTAGTAGAGAGTGGGGCTAATGCCTTCAATTTTGATTACATCTTTCAATTAAGCTGAGAGTCTGATCAAAAGGAAGGAATTGTTAAAAAAAGAAATAACACATGATGTGATGAGCACTGAGTGTTATAAGCAACTAATGAATCAATGAACACTACATCAAAAACTAATGATGTACTATATGTTGGCTAGTTGAATTTATTTATTTATTTTTTTTATAATGATTTTTTATTATATTATGTTAGTCACCATACAGTACATCCCCGGTTTTTGATGTAAGGCTCGATGATTCATTAGTTGTGTATAACACCCAGTGCACCATGCAATATGTGCCCTCCTTACTACCCATCACCGGCCTATCCCATTCCCCCACCCCCCTCCCTGGCTAGTTGAATTTAAATAAAAAAAGAAAGAAAGAAGAAAGAAAGAAAGAAAGAAAGAAAGAAAGAAAGAAAGAAAGAAAGAAAAGAAAGAAAGAGAAAGAAAGAAAGAAAGAAAGAAAGAAAGAAAGAAAGAAAGAAAGAAAGAAAGAAAAAGAATTAGCAGGCCCCAAATGGAGTCACTTGTGCTAAGCCCATGATGACTTAATACCTAACTTAATGGCAGTTACACTCTTCCCCAGGAATAGTCTTAACTGGTCAGCTTGGAACTTTCCAGTTAGTATTAATGAGGTAATCTGCCCACACAGTCTCCTTCTGTCTCCCATAGGTAGGTTGTCTGAACCTGAAAAAAAAATTTTTTTTTCATTTATAACTTTCATTTTCAGACTTTAAAAACCTTTCCTTTTCTGTAGTTCTTTGGACCTCATTTCTATTTCTTAGATGGGATGCTGCCTGATTCATTAATCATTTAATAAAGCTAATTAGATTTTCAAATTTGCTCAGTTAAATTTCTGCTCTTTAACACATATTAGGATGTATTAAATGAAAATAAATACATTCACTTCTTTTACATTTAATATACTGCATAATGTAACGATCACCATATCAACTTCCCAGAAAGGTATTGATATGAAATTTGGTATGATATATGATCTTGGGAAAAGTCATAGCATTTGAAATAACTCAGCATGAAATTAACCAAATAAATTTGTGAAATGTATCATAGTTATTATACAGACAATAGTAAGTTTTCACTAAGATACTATAAAGAAAGGAAACATAATTTATCAAGCCTTGTGGTACTAATCAGGTTTACCATTATTTTACCCGTGCTCAAAGGTACCTCATATATGCATAGACAGAGACAGTGAATTCAGTCACGTTAGTAGAACAATTTATAATCACTATATCTAAGTGATATAAAATATCAGGAAAAAACAAATACCAAAAATGAGGATGCTTACATGGTTGTTTAATCTTCTTTATACTAAACATACAAATGCTGTTAATATCTTTGTGTATGTCCATATTTGAAAGTTATCTCACATTTTTGATAAACAATAAAGACAAACATTGAGGGCTTTGCAAGTTTACAGGCATTTGGAAGTTAAGGTAATTTCTGAAAAAAATGTCCCTATTATCTAACAATGTTTTGGTAGTAAAACTAAACTCAGTACAAAACAGGGATTTAATCACAGCCTAAGCCTGTTCTCTTCATTAAAGACTCACTAATGAGCAACTGCTAAGGCAGTATTTCATTCTGAAACAGGAAGGTTGTACTTTCAAATTTAAATGTATCCTATAAACATGTATCAGGCAGAGTTATTTTTCAATAGTATGATCATTGTTGTGGTAATTATTATGTACTATTTAATGAACATTTACTGTGTATTTGGAGCCTTGCTAGATACAGTGTGTTTAATTCCATGGATTTCTGATGATTTTTTTTCCTGTAGGAACACAGAATATAGGGATGCCTGGTTGGCTCAGTCATTAAGCGTCTGCCTTCAGCTCAGGGCGTGATCCCAGGGTCCTGGAATGGAGCCCTGCATTGGGCTTCCTACTCTGCTGTGAGCCTGCTTCTTCCTCTCCTACTCCCCCTGCTTGTGTTCCCTCTCTCGCTGTCTTTCTCTCTGTCAAATAAATAAATAAAATCTTTAAAAAAACCCAGAATATGTTATATATCTCACTTCAATAGTGATAAAAGGTTAAAGGAATCTGATGTTATTTTTAATTTTTATTTTTTAACAGTTTTATCTATTCTTTAGAATTTAAGAACTCAGGAGAAGTTAGTTTTTAAAATTATAAGTCATGCATTGGTTGGTTTGCTATTTTTTTGTGAATTTTGTGGGTTTTATTCTGAAATTATGTCTTTTTCAAAAAATGAAATATTTTTAATATTTTTTTATTTTATGTAGTTATTTGATTAGTGTTCTTTTTATACTATGCAATTTTCTGCTTTTATCTGATGTTATTTATATTTTATAATTTTAATTCAAGCATATTCTTATTAATTTGGGAAAAACATTTCAGTTGCTATTATTACATAATGTAACTCTACAAAACAATTTTGAATATCATAATTGAAACATTATTTTTTATATCCAAAATTGCTTTTTATTTTGGTTAGATTATCAAATATTTTGCTTGGTAATCTTTCAGTGTTTTCCTTCAGTTGCATGACTTTGATATCAATGCATTTGTTGAGACAAAACCTCATTGAAGAGCTGAAACAACCACATTCAACCACTTCCCTTGTTCCCATGAAAGTCTATAAAAAAACAAATTGAGAAGTAAACAAAAAGTCATCACAGAATTAATGTCGTTGAACACCAAACACTGTTCAATATTAAATATTGCAGTTGGAAGTATGTTAACTTGGACATTTCTTCAAAGTGAAAAAATTTGCTAACGTCAAATTATTTGATTGGGATTATTATCTTTCAAAGATTTTGATTTAAAAATAAAGAAAACTTTCTAAACCATGCTGTTTTAAATCATCTCAGTGAAACAGTGACCACATGGCTTATGAATAAAATATTTTGTGGTACAAGATGTTAGGCTAAAACCCCACAAATTTAACAAATAACAATTCAATAAGATATTGAATTATGTTAACATTATCTGTCATCTTGTAACTAAAAATAATTTATCACTGCATTAAGGTACATTTTTCTTTTGTGTGTATATATGTATTTGTGTGTGTATATATACATACATATGTATGCATACATATGTATGAATATATATGAATAAAAATATATGAATATATATGTGAATATCTATGAATATATATGAATATATATGAATATATATATGAATAAAAATAATATAAAAGTACAGGTAAAGGACATTGAATTTTTCTATTAATAGCTATTTTGCACTTTGATATTTGAGTGATTTCTTATTATAAATTCATATTGAAGTCCATTTCCAGAATATTTACTGATAGTTGGTGTTTGCTAAAAGCCTTAGGGTAACTTTAAACACTAAAAAATGCTCAATTGCATGCTGAATAAGCTTCAGAAATGTGAATGCTACAATTTACAAAAAAAGTTTTTGGATTATTTCTATTTTATTAACAAGTAATTAGTTTTGTAAACTTTAAATAACACATGTTTCGCTATTATTTATTTAGTCCTCCTCACCACCCCCCCAGCCCCCCACCCCCCGCACCATGGTAACAGTTTGCTGAACTGCAGTATTATATCTCGACCAGGATATTAACGTTAATACAATCCATCCATGTTACTCAAATTTCTCATTTTGCTTATACCCATTTATGTGTGTGTGCATATACTAACGTGGGTGCATTTAGTTTGCTACAATTTTATTACAGTGTAGGCTCATGTGTCCACTAACCCAGTCAAGATACTTAACAGCTCCGGCCTCACAAGTTCGTTCATGTTGCTCTTTTGTAAACATGCCCACTTCCTCTCCACCCTCCGCATTGTTCCCCAACCCAAAAATGTTAAATAAATGGTGTCACACATTATGTACATTTTGTAGGTTGGCTTTTTTCACTTAGCATAATTCCTTGAAGAGTCACTGAAATTGTTGTGTTTACACTTTTTATTGCTGAGTAGGATTCTTTCCCATGTATGGACCAGAGCTGTTTTTTAACCATTCTGCTATTGAAGGGCATCTGGATTGACTCCAGTTTGTGGCTATTACATATAAAGCTGCGTTAAAAGATAAGCGGAGGCATATTAAAAATTTGAAGAGTTCATCTGAGCAAAAATAAATTCTAATTGGGCAGTACCAAGCCAGGAGTGGTTAGGGGTGCTTCACCAACAAGAGCAAGGGGAATGACCCATACAGAAGAGGTGCAAAAGCAAAGAATACCTGATTGGCGACAGCTTAACACGTAGTTGTTCGTGACTGGTTGTCCTTAGGTTTTGATTTTTTAACCTTGAGCTGTTTACAGGCTTAGATTTTGGTTTGTCTGCCACCATAGCATTTGAGAAACTTCAGTCTAATGGCCTCCTTGTTTCATTAATTTAATAATTAAGTTAATAATGGTATTAGCACTACTCTTGGTCACTATCAGGTTTAAATGATTCTTGTCTCATCATAAAACTTATAAATATGATGTCAAGTTCATGGAAGCAATGTTGTTGCTGTCCATCTTGTTCATCTTGTTTCTGTTTCTCCAAGCACAATGAGACCATTGGAGTTACTGCCGATGGCTGTAAACATGCATTTAACATGCTTACAAATGTAAACATCTGGAGTCTTAAGAGTACACAGCACACCAGAAGGACTACACTAATGGCTATTAGGAGGATAATACTAAGAGACGTTAGTATTCTCCTTAGCCAGAACCCCCATGAACCAAACCAGTTGATATCAAATAAATCAAAGAATGTACCTGAAGGAGCACCAACCTGTTTGAGCCAAGTGACTTCTTTGCTAATTTCTTTTATTTGTTACAATATTAGTGTTGAGTCACTACAGCACAGACTCCTTGTTTAGCCAATAAATAATCTAAAGCAATTCTATTATCTAAAACTATCCAAGCAAGAAAGGCCAGGAACTTTTGTTGTACAGTTATAGCCTTAGTGGTAGATGCAATGATAGTTGCCAGAGTTAAGGAGCATTGTCTTCCCATGCATGAACAGAGAGAAAAACCATGTAGTGAAAAGGCAAAAGGAATAAAGATTTCATGTAGGAGATGGAGATTTTGATCCATGATCTTGGGAGAGCCATTCACCTCAAGATGTTATCTGCTTCTGGCAAAGAACCTGGGGTCAATTTTAATTTTAGATTTCTAAGTGGCACACAGTTCCGAGAGTCTGGAGGAGCCCTTTTTATTTGGGAGATGTAGATCCAAGGTTCAAGTCCCTGAAATTGGACAGCTATCTGGGTAGTGAGAAGGGCCTGGGAAGGCCCCACCCAAAAAAGTTCAGACAGTCTTTGTACTAAAACTTTCCAAATCAGAAGGGTGGGAGAAAATTAGAAGTGTTGTTTAGAGTGTTGTAGCCAGATATTTGAGAAAACTGGTAGAATTCAGCATCCAGATCTCAATTCTAGCAAATACGATTACAGTAAAACTAACTTCTTTGCAAAAAAAAGTCTAGTCTCATTAAACTTGGTCTGATAATTTATATACGTGCAGCAAAAATAGTGATTGACCATATAGGCTTTTTTAAAATGTGCTTTGCTGGAACTTTTCATAAGCAATGTTAGATTGGACTTTTAAAGCCTCTCCCGACTGAGAAGCCAAGTCAAAGACTTGCCATCAGACTTCACCCATAATACCTATAGTTTTGGGTTAATTCCTTTCATCTTGAGGTCTTCAAGGTATCTTGAGTTTCCCGGGCCTGCCAGGAAGTAACTTTCCTTATTTACCTAGTGAGGCTGCCAGGAACCCTGTAAACAAGGTACCAGGCTGGGTTTTATTTTTTGTTTGTTTTGTTTTGTTTTGTTTTGTTTTACAAGAGGCTTTGTTGGCTCCATAAAGTCATCCTTATTTTTTTGACTGTGTTGTTATGTATGATTTTATGCATATTCCCAAATATGACATTCCATTTAAACCCTGGTTTCCAATTGTGTTCTATTATAAGAAGAACAAATACTTATTGAACTTATGCAAATAGTAATATTGCCAAAAACATAAGGCAACACGGTAAGTTTCCAAATTCTAGAGGGATCAGGTAGAGAGGAAAAGTAAATGTTTCAATTCTATTTACAAAGTATACTTACCAAATTGCTGCAAGTCATAGATAGCTTAAGAGAAAAGAGAAAAGGTTTCCTTAAATCTGGGAAAACAACACGTTAAGGCACTAGCAATGTTTCAAAGAAAAAAGTTGTAAGAAAATTTGTAATCATGCCTATTAGTTTATTCAGTCCCATGTTATTAATTCTTATTCTGCTTGAATTCGGTTTTTCCACTTGTTCTCAAGATACTTAACCTATTTCAGTGGTATGATCTTACAGTTATCAGAAACCTATATGCTTGAGTACTTGTCAGAGTTCTTTCCATAAGTCTCTCTGGAGATGAAGAACTTTTGCAAAAGTATCAGAGTAAAACAATAACTGTCTGCAAATGACAAGAAGACTAAAAATACAAATGGCCATGATTAAAGATGATGATAGTTTATTCAATAAGGAAATGCCATTATTTCTGTAGCATATTTGTAACAATTGGACCATGAGAGTATCGGCACATTTCTATGAACTTCAAACAATTTCTGAAGTATCTATGTTAGTAATGTATATGCATATACATACAACTTAAGGTTTATCATTACTTCTTATTGCCTCCCATGAAATTTAATGTATTAAATAAACCTAATTAAGTTTAACACTCCTCTTTTACAAGGTGAAAGACAAATTCTCTGTAATTTTCCAAGGATCAACTGGGAAATCTCCAGGTTAGTTTGAGGTTAAAAAGACCCCCATTCAGAAATTGATTTTAGGCAGTTGTCAAAAACGTCAAAAAGTTTAAACAGTTGACTAAATGTAACCACAGGTCATTATGAAATAATACTTAATAATCTATTTAAACAAAGTGACAATAGAAGATTTTAAAGGCAATTAGAAACTTACGTAATTGAGAACAAAACTTAGCTCTTTTAATATTGAGAATATTCAGTTTTTGCAAGTAATTAAAAATCTGATAAAGACAACATGAAGCATAGGAAATTATTTTGATGGCTTAAGATCTTTTTTTCTGGAAAGATTACCCAAAGATAAAGAAAAGCTTTTTACATCTCTTATCAAAAGCACAGCAAAATAGTTCAAAAAAACTTTGTCCTTTTAACAGGGAGAAAACAAATTTTGGTTTTACACCAGTGTACTTTCAATATTGCCTCATTATTTAAAAACTTTAATAAATCCATTTCAATCTAGTCAACTTGACCATACGTGAAATTCCTTTTCCAAAATTTCTTTTCCATAAACCTACAACTTTTTAAAATAATTATCCAGGTTTTTCTATATTTTTCCTCTTTCACATTCTGAAAAACAAACAACAGTCATTCTACATTAGGACAAAAGTAGTCTTTTTCCTTTAAGAAAAATATGTACTTCATACTTTACCCAAAAAACACATTTTACTTTCCTTACCTACTTTCATATACAGCTTTCTTTTGGCCTCCTTATTTCTACAAGCTTTAATTACATGTACTGATTAGAATTAGTAACTCTTGAAAAACAATTTCTACGGAAAACTAAGAAATAAGCAATTTTGGACTGCCTGTTATGCTAGAATTCTGTGGACTTGCAGGTTTATGAATGCATTTCATAATTTGTAGAAGTATATTTTTCCTCAGAGTAAATTTATCCACGTGGCACAAGACATGTTTAATGATAGACCTAAATATCCTTAGTTTCTTTGTCATAAGAAGCCAAACTAGATAAACTTGAATTCAATAATTGTTTCAATATTTTATTTTATTTGAAAAATGATCAAGATATTTAATGAATTTTCATCATTTAATTTAATTTATTACAATTTTACATTTTCAGGTTACCAAAAAGATTTTTTTAAGTAGACATACCATAAACTATAATTATTGCCAAAAATTTGATTTATAAACTTTTATCTTACTTAGATCAGTTAATAGTTGAGAGCCTTATCTTCCTGGGTCTCATCTGAGTTATAAAAATTAGAGATAAAACTGAGTTAGGTAACCATGCTTTTTTGGTAAAATTTTGTCATAAAATATTTGTCATGTTTGAACCAAATAATGATGTAACTTTGGATATTCTCTGTAATGCTCGGTGTATATTCTGGAAGGTTAATGAGTAGCATCAAACATCATCCTGAGACAGTTTGAGATAGCTAATATGTTTTAGCTTTTGAGGAGTTTATTGTATTTAATAAATATTTTTCAAACAGAATTCAGAGTGAACAGCTTCCTTTATATATTAATTGTATTATAACTACTGAGCGGTGTTTCTTTTGTTCAATAGTCAGCTAGGATATTGTTCTTAATATAGATTTTAAGCTAAATAACTGTGTTTCTCTGGATATTACTTTATATCCCATAAGTAAATACTTAGTTACTTATTCTTAAGTGCATTGAGATATCTAAAAAATATTAGAAGACTTCTCCTTTATTGTGTGCTGAAATTATAAACAACCTCAAGGCCCATCTAAATGCTCTTAGTAAAGATGTTAATTCATAAAGCTCTTGTAAGGTGGCAAACATATCAGAGCTGAGTAGAATCAACTGTGATTAACACCGTATTTTTATAACACAAAAAATTGGCACTAACCAGTAAAAACACATTGTGACTTTTTGATTAAAGTCTGACTCCCTCACCAAGATGTTAGCTCAGTAGGAGGAAATAGCTTCTCCAAGTATATCTTCACCACTTGACAGCATTCTTGACACATAATAGATGCTCAATTAATACTTGCTGAATGAATTCGATGTGTACCAGACACAGTTTAGCTTCCGTTCAGGGGATGAGTAACATGTTTCAGAGAAACAAATGACTTTTTATTTATTAATCTAATTTTGTGATTTGTTTAAGTCATAAACTGCTTGGGACTCTTTTAGAAGAATTAAGAAGCAGCTAGAAATGTCACACAGCCATGTTAATAGTATCACACTGGACTTGCTTCTAAGTTACCAAGAGGTGATAAAGAAATGAAACAAAAGGAGAAACCCTCAGAAAAGAGACAGAAAGAAGTTAACAAGCAGCAATGAAAGAGCTCTTAGAGTTTAAAACAAAACAAAACAAAAAACAAAAAAAACACCCAACCAAAAAAAAAAAAAAAAAACAACCAAAAAACCAATTCTTAAGGATTGTTTCTTGGGAATTATAAAATAAAATCATAATTAATGCTTTAAAAAGCACATTGCAAACCATAAGTATACTTTTTTTTTCACTGTGTAAACTGGAACAAATCACAGTTTTAATGTTCAAAGTATTTCCATAACTCTTTCTCCTCTATCTTTACCTTTGTCAAAGAATTTAAGATTTAGCAGAACTTTTCTGGTTAGTTACAGAGACAACTATTTCCTTGCTACACATCAACAGATGGATAGACTCAAGTGTCTACAAAGTGTGTATTGATAGTATACAGGGCTCTCCAAAAGTTTTCACCCAGTATTAAGGCTTCTTCTGTAGCAAAATGTCAATTCAATGGGAAAGATCACAGAAAGAGAGTGTGCATGTACAACAAAGTGGCAGATGAGTTTCAATAACTTCAAAAAACTGCATTTATATAAAAACCAATTTTTTAAAAATATTCTATATTGATGCAGGAAGTCTCTGAGCAGTGTGACCCAACAGAAGATGTATGATTGTAGATCATGGCTCAGAGAGTCTGGACAGAGTGAGTCATTCAACCAAAAATGGCATGAAAATTGCTTCTGTATCAAAGGGATTTTACCACATTGTCGTGGTGCAAAACACCAAGCCCCAACCTGGAATTTTATGTGGAACTCTGATAACAGATCATAAGTACATATAGTCACACTGAAAAACAAACAAACAAAAAGGAAAAGTAGCTGTGGTATAAGAATAGACTAACATTTGTTTGTTTGTTTGTTTGCTTGTTTATGGTAATAAAAAACCCAAAAAATGCGTATAATAAAAAGTTGCAAAACTCATGAAAGATATAGAGTAAAATACTTTTTCTTTCTACTTTCACTTCTAGTCTGTTCACAATCCTTTGTAATTCGTTTAAATTCCCGTCATTCTGATAAGTGGATGCAACATTCTTTACATTACTCAACTTCTCAGAAAAATGTGATATAGTCCCCATATTTCTCCTCTTGAAACACCCCTGACTCTAGTGACACAAGACTTAGCTGATTTCCCCTCTACCCACTGTTGTTGTCTCCCCATCTCTTGCTAGATTCCTTCCTTTATTTGACTTCTTTGTGTTGGACTTCCTCAGGATTCCTAATGAAACTCCCTTCTCCACTAACCACATAGTCTTTGTGTGATGTCACCTAGTCTTCTTGACCAAGACTTTCAAATTGTTTTCAGGTCTGATCTTTCACCTGAGCTCTAGAATAATATTTTGGCTGACTCCTTGATATATCCTCTTAGATATATTTTGGATATTAAAAAAAAACACACAAAAAACAAAAAACAAAACAAAACAAAACAAAAAACAAACGAGGCCAGAAACACAACTCTTAACTACCTTCCTCATCCCTGCCAATTGCTTCTCCTCCTGATCGTTCACTTTTCAGACAATGGCAAGTAATGTACCCCAAAACTTAAAGGACATTTCTGGTTCTCTTTCTTTTGACCCCAACATAAGACCCATCAGCAAATTCAGTTGATTTTACTTTCAGTATATTCCAAATTCCATCACTCCTCACCATCTCTACAAATACCACATGGTCTAGAGTTCTCATCTAGAACATTATAATAGCCTTTTAACTGGTCTGCCCACTCTCATGTAATAACAGTGTTGTTATCTAGTTATCTAGTCTCTCCAAAATAATGAATAATGATGGAGTGAGGAGAAAATATATCACAAGAATGATAGAGAGAACTTCTAAAAATATAAATGAAGTCATTTCACACTCCTTCCCAAAAGAAATAACATAAAACCTCCAACATTACTTACAATAAAATTAATTCTTTTTACCATGGCCTACCAGATCCTAGCAAATCTCGTCTCTTCTTATTTCAAGGCTTACTTTGTAAATGTCCTCTTGTTCACTATACTGTGGTCAAAATGACCTTTTTTTTTCTCTTTTCAGAATATGTTACTTCCAACATAGTGCCATATTACTTGTTTTTCCTCTTGTATAAAAAGTTCTTCACGAAGATCTTTGCATTACACATTTCTCTTTTCTACTCAAGTATTGGCTCAAATGCTATAGTAGCCTTTACTGGGCACTCAATTTTAACTAGTACAACTACTCAGTTCCAGGACATTTTATATCAAATATGTAATTAATGTATTATCTTCATAGCATTTCTTTCCACTTAGATTTAAGTGGAAATCTTTTTATTCATTTATTTTCCACAAGTTTGTCCTCTTTATATGTAGTTTATTTATCTCATTCACTGTCCTGTTCCACATACCTACAGCCACTTTTGGCTCTTTTAGTTACTCAATACTACTGTGAATATGCTTTTCAAATAAATAAATGATGTTGTTTAGGAAATCATGCCATTCCTGAAATGACAGCTATTCTTGGTTATTTAAGAGGTACTTTTTAAGAGACTAATGTATATTTATATGATGTTATCACAATATTAATTAACAAATACTGGAATAATGGGGGTCATTTCAATAAGTAATTGAAATAATGGGGTACTTATTTAGAGAAATTATGTAAGAACTTTCAAAAACTTAATTTAAAATAAATGCCTTAATGTAATAATAAGGCTGTACTTTCTTGATATATGATACCACTGAGTTTATTCAAAGATGTGTTTAAGAAATGATTCTCCATTGGGATGCCTGGGTGGCTCAATCCAGTCAGCGTCTGTCTTCAGCTCAGGTCATGATCCCAGGGTCCTGGGATCAAGTCCCACATCCAGCTCCTTGCTCGGCAGGAACCTGTTTCTCCCTCTGCTTGCTGCTCCCCCTGTGTGCTCTCTCTCTCTCGGACAAATAAATAAAATCTTAAAAAAAAAAGAAATGATTCTTCATTGAGGATTTGTATAGATTAGAAAGCATACCTGTAACATAGAACTTGTTTGAACTGGACTTTATAAATAATTACTAATGGTGACAGAAATAAAATAATAAACCTTAAATGTTTTACATTTCTCTACATATTTTGTAAGCTCAATTTGTATCTCAAAAGTTTATTTAACTTTGTTTACCTATTAAAATTATTCTAGATGATGTAAGTTATTACTCTGTAATACTCCACAAACTATTGAACAGCTACAATAAGTAAATTAAAAGTAAACAAATTTAAAAATAGATTATAAAATATCAATACATGCTACTCTTTGGTATTATAAATTTATAATTATTCAACTTCACTATAAAAATCTTTAACTTTTATAATTTTGTCTCTTATCCCTGCAGATGAAAAATATTTCCTATACGGATGACTACTACAGTTTTCATGGTAGCACAATTTTGATTAATTATCTATGTTCAGGAAATACTTACTGAGACCTTCTATTACAAGGACCGAAATATTTTTGCTATTTCAAAACATATGATCACATACGTACATCTGTAGACATGAATATATGTGTATAATAATTGCCAAGATACTGACTTAATCACAAGAAATAGGTCAGGTTAGTACTGCCAAGTCATGTTGGAGCTTATATTCCCACTTATCTGCTTGGGTCAAGGTACTGTTCTCTGTTACCTAGGTGTTATGAGCTTTATTATTTCAGCTATCCATGTGGAGCTGTCAACATAGGAAAAAGGTGAAAGTTATTACATTAAATGATCTATTGTCAAATGCAGGAAGTTGTTTTTAAAAAATGTACACTTTAGGAGAAAAAGGAAGAATAATTCATTTATGGCCTCCTTGCCTAAACAAAGCAGGATGCTTTTCGACTGGCCAGTTAGAATGTGTAAGAGCAGTGTCTTGACCACCATATTTTGACTGATCTTCAACAATAAATGTACTCAGGACTTGGCAGTTCCTGGATAGTAAATAAGCTCTTTTTTCTCCCAGGGCCATTTAAGCCAGGCCAGATCCTTTTATTACTGCTATGTGCAATATGTCCTCTGAGTTTTAAATCCACCTTCCTCCTTCCCCAGTTGAGAGGCTTACTTTCTAAAGCTCAAAAAACGGTTTGAAAGCAAAAAAATCTGAATAATAATTGTTGCTGTACAATCTCATTTCTCCATAAAGTAAGATCTGAGTTGAACAGTGAGAAATAACCCTGCTAAATAATAAACTTATGAAGTAGCTGGTGCAGCTCAATTGGGAGGAAGAGATAGAAATAGATAGAATGTAAAATTGGCTCATGGGAATTAATTGTTGGAGCTGCTTTTGAATAAGAGATGTATCACTCATTGTAGGCCTTGTCATTCTGCTTGTGATGATTCTGGGCATTTTTGCTTTTATTTTTTTGAGACATTTGAATATTTTCAATATTTAGGATGAATTTAATTTACATTTAATCTGGAATTTTATTTATTTACTTTTAAAAGATTTTATTTATTTACTTATTTATTTATTTGAGAGAGAGAAGAGAGCGCACACATGGAGAAGTATCAGGGAGAGAATCTCAAGCAGACTCCACACTGAGTGCAGAGTCTGACAGGAGGCTTGATCTCAGGACCCTGAAATCATGACCTGAGCCAAACCCAAGAGTCAGATGCTTAACCAACTGAGCCACCCAGGCATCCCTCCTCTGGAATTTAAATGAGGATTTTTTTTTAATTAAGTTGGTAACATACGCATTTAAATAAATTGTACTTCTCACTATACTCAGAGTTACTCTGAGCCATATATTATTACAAAGAAGGAATTTTGTATAACCCATATTATTTAAGATCATAACAGTGTTAACCAAAATGAAGCCGGCCTCTTAAACATTCCCTGGCCTCACAAAACAAATATTGGACATGATTGACATGACTTTATAATTTAAGAAAGATGATCACACACACGGGTGCACACACACACCCTACTTCGGTTTCCCTTTGACTTTTTATGTAAGCTTGTGGGTTGGTCAAGTTTGAGAAGTAAAATGACCGAGTTTAGTTCCTTTGAGAACTGCTTCTTACACTTTGAACTTTGTTGTTGTTGTTATTTTAAGTTGTAGGGGCTTGAAATCACCACTGTGAGATCAAGACCTGAGCTGAGTTCAAGAGTCAGACACTTTACCAACTGAGCCACCCAGGTGCCCCTACACTTTGAATTATATAAGAAAAAGAAATATGAACATATTTGGATTACTATGTGTTTAACCTGAGAATAACCTCCCTCCAAAAATACACCAGAGATTGACTTATAGGTCTGTAGATATTTGTATATGGATACAGATATATATAAATGTAATTCATTGGTGGGATCAGTGGGAATATCTTTCAGTGACTTGCCAATGATTTTAACCTGAAGTGACATTTTCCTCTGATATGAATATATATTATTGAGGTTGGAATTTCAGTCATACTCTTAGTTTCACAGCGCTATTTATTTTAAAAGCTAATTTATTATATGGCCTGATATTCTCATAAAGAGGACTGCTGTCGACAAATTACCCACTACCAATTATGGAATATACAATTAAAGTATAAAATTATTATTGCTAGTTCCATCTAAACAGATTCATTGCTTTTGAAGTTAGTGTTGTAAGTCATATAATAAAAAACACATGAGTTATTGTTTTGACTTATAAGCATTCTGTTCATAAAAATTGATTACAACAATCATGCAAAACTGGAAATAGAAACTTAGCATTTAACAATATTTCCTAATTTACTCTATGATTTATTATAATCTCCTAACTATTTTACGCAGCTAACGGTCAACTGACTTTCGAGAGAAAGTGGCTTTGTTTCAGATACAGAATTGGAACACATTTTAAATTTATTTCAACAAATGGTAGGAAAATTGCATAAAAAAATAGCTGCTGCGTTCTGATGTCATTTCAGAGATGTGGAGAATTAGGTAGTGTTGCTCCCTACTTTACAAAAGGAAAAAAAAACTTGAAAAGCTGTAAGTTCATGATTTTCCAATTACATCATGAAAGCTGCAATGGGGAAATATTAAAGTAAAATCAGGAATGTCAAAAGCACTCCCGGGGAGAAACAAGACCCAGGAATTTGCTTACTTGAGACATAAAATATTGAATGGTTCCTAAGCTGGTGAGAAGAATCAACTAGAAGATTTTAACTGATTGCTAAAGTCTGAGTGTGGGTGAGCATGAAAGCTAGAAGCCACATGGAACAACTATGTTCACACTCTTTTACAAGTTTTCCTCCATGAACCCCACCAGGTTTTTACAGAGAAGATTGGAAATATATACATTTTTTTGTTTCTCTTAAGAAAGCTTCTCTGATGGTACGGTCTGGAGAGTGAAACAACATCCACTGGCTAATATCCACCCAGTCTCATCATCTCTATCTCCTTATGGAAACAGAGCCCTAGTATGCAAGGTCATCAAAATCTGTTGCCTGAGGCTACAGATGAGAACTCACTGTAGTTGTGAGAGAACAAAAAGGGAAGCTCTCCCCACCAAACCCCCACCCCCCACCTCCAAGGAAGGGTAGAATGCATACTCAGCCCAACACTGCCTCTGGAGGAGGGGACAGGATATTTGTAAAGACATCATAGCTAGGACATGTTTACAGTACCTAAGTAGGACTGCAGCTTAACCAGAACTTCAGAGAATGACCCCAACTCTCTAACTCCTGACCACCACACCTACAAAAGCTGAGTAAAATTAAAGTAGAATTTATTTGGGGAAGATGTAAGGGAGAGATCCGTTCTGGTTAGCAGCACAGAGTGGAGAATAAATGTGAAATTTCATATAGAAAAACAATAAAGCTAGAATTGACAGTGAAACTATTAAATCCTACTTAGCAAAAGCAAAAGATTATCCCTACAAAATCTTTTCTATAGACGCTTTCTTAATTCCTCAATTTTACATACTTTGAACAGTAAGGGTATTAAATAAATAATTGTGTTCTCTTAGCTAAGAAACAATAGGGAAAAAAATAAAGTGGGGCAATTAATGAAGTTTCTCCAAGGGGGAATCAAGTGAGCAATTTCCTGTTATATCATAAGGTCCAATTTCTCTAAATATTAAAGGAAAATCTTGCAAGTTTTTGATTGATATGCCCTATAATGTCTGTTATATATCTTGACACTCTTGTTAAACCTCTCCCTGGGAGCCGACAACTGTCATGTGCCAGGTACCTTCAACAGCTATCAAACACTTTAAATGTCCCGGCCCAACTGTTACCATTAGACCTTTAATTGAGCAACATTCTTTCCTCCTTTGTGACATCACATCCACTAAATAAATGGGGTAGTGTGGGGGATTTACTGTAAAACGGATGCACTCCTGATGGCCTATTCCTGGACATCCCTGAGGACTCTCATAATCAGGTCATAGATAACTCAAACTATGATTTACCTGTATTCTTAATAGAAATTGAAGGTCTAAGAAGTAATCACACTTTTGGGCATAAATGTCACTAATTTTCCAATATTATTTAGACTGAATCTATCCGTTTCAGACTGAACCCTCCAAACATCTACCAAGATTCGCATCATACTCTCTAAAACCAGAACCAAAAGGGCACCAAAATCAGTAAGATGAAAATCTAATAGATAAATGAGTCATTAACCCTTGTACTTTTCCTTATGATTCTATTCTCTAGGTTAAAAGAATATCCAAAGAGCCAGGATACAGATTTGTTCAGAATCTTGGCAGCATAAATATAATAATTTCCTACTTATCTGTAGTACCAAATCCAAGTATTCATCTTTCGTTCACAAAACTGCGTATTTTATAGCTATAAAGCTGCTTTCTCTTCTTTTAGCATCTTTTTTACCCAAAGAGTCATTTCTTTGCTTCCTCCTGGGAAAATCAAAGTCCTCCACTAGAACCTCAAGAGTCTTATACTTTCCTATATTTTATTTTTTATCTCATATATTGATCATCTTTTGTTGTATTCTAAAATGCAGTTGAACTTTGGAACTGATTCTATCTACTTAACGTTTTATCTCTAATAGGCTATACACTTTCTGAAAAGAAGTAAAAATTTTGTTAAAATTTATTTTTTGGAACATAATTTATTCCAAGGAGGGATATTTTTCGCTCCTGAAAAATTGTAATGCTTCAGAAGTTTCCCAGGTCAGTAACTAAGAGAGATCACACAGATGATTCCCAAGTCTCACTGGAAGGCTATGGGTTCCAAATGTATTAATTTCCTATTGCTGCACAACCAACTAGCACAAACTAGGTGCTTAAAACAACATACACCTGTTACGTCACAATGTCCGTGGGTCAGGAGTCCAGATAGCCTTAGATGGGCCCTTGGCTAAGGGCCTTGGAAACTGAAATCAAGGCATTAGCCACACTGTAGGCCTCTTCTGGAGTTTGAGGTCCTCCTCCAAGCTCATTAGGTTTTTGATAGAATTTAGTTCCTTGTGGTTATAGCATTGAGGTCCTCAGCTTTTAAAAACTGCTGCTATCCACTGGCAGCTTTAAATCCTACTTCTCTCCTCCCATAAAATGCAAACTCATGATTCTTTAAACACTGTTTCTTTCTCTAAGAAGGAACACTAATTTAGAATGGTCAGCAAATAGGCATTTAATAGCTCTAATGGTTTTTAATAAGTTGGGTATTTTCAAGGTAGAAACCCATTCAAAAAGATATCAAAGGAAAAGGAAATGCCCTGGTTGATCATTATGCCAAACACTAGGCCTAACCAAGATCCCACTTTTTACAAAAAAACAAAACAAAACAAAAACAACAACAAACCATGTCTGCAGAAATTCAAAGAGAATATTATACAATGCCACCTTTTGTTCCAGAGTTAGAAAAAGGCATTTATTACATGGAAATAATCCCTTTCACACTGAAGAGTCTGCCTATGACCTCAAGTGAAATCTTGAAAAAACTTTAATATATCATTACCTACACATTTAGGACAAATTGGACACTGTACTCAATCAATATTTGTGAAGAAACAAACTTCTTTTTTTGTTAATGAGTGGTGCCAAAAATGGCACCATATCAAATACTATTTGATAAACCTACATGGAAATTTTGACCAAAACCAGATCATTGGGCAGTCCCTAATAACTGATATTCAGTTGGCAATACAAAAGCTTACTGTCTATTATCCAAAAACTGGACTGGTACATATTTCCTTGTTAAATGACTGTCTACATTAAGGTTAGTAGCTAAGGACATCACCTGCTATCCATTTTGGCCCATCAGTTTTAACTCTCAGAAGAGTTAAATGAATTCAAGAATGAGATAAACTAGGATGCCTGGTTGGCTCAGTTGTTTAAGCGTTGGACTCTTGGTTTTGGCTCAGGTCACAGTCTCAGGATCACGAGAGCCCCGTGTCAGGCTCCTCATTTGGCGTAGAGTCTATGTGAAGTTCTCTCTCTCTCCCTCTGCTCCTCCCTCCACTCACCTTCTCATTCTCTCTCTCAGATAAATAAATAAATCTTAAAGAATGAGATAAACTGGACCTTCATCTTAGGACCTAAGTCGTAACCACTCAAAGGGAATTCTGGGGTTTTTGTTCTCTGCTCAAGACTGTACATTTTTTTTTAATAAAAGAACCTGAAATAGGGTAGATTCTACATACTATAATTCAGAGACTTTTTTTTATAAAAGAACCTGAAATAGGGTGGATTCTACATACTATAATTCAAGACAATGTCAACAACTCTTGGCCAAAAATGTCACTTAATTGGACAGGAAGCAATAGTTCATAATAGAGCCATTTTAGATATCGTGTTGACTTTTGAAGGTAGATATATGTGATTTTAGGAGAAGGCTATTGTGCTTGCATTCGCTACAAGTTTCTCTGGAATTTTAAATATTACTATTACTATTACTGTATTCACCATTACTATTAATCTTACTGGGGAGCAAGGAATCATTAAATTGAATATTTTGGCTAAAACTCCCATATTGGTTCTGCAGACTCTTTGGATTAGGAAACAATAAAGTGAGTAATTGCATACTGATGACTACACGTTTGTTTGTTGATAAGCAAGAAATTCAGCAACAACTTAGATCCTGCTCCACAAATATATTTGCCAAAGTGCTCTTAATAACTACTCAAGAATAATAGTAGAGCAGTACTTAACGAACCATTGTTGAAAAAGCGAACATCTCATGTGGTAGTGCCCATAATTTTGTGTGTTTAACAAGTTGAACAAGGGACTGTTAGGCATACTTACGTGAGGATCACTGCTTTACAAAGGATAACAATTTTTTTTTTTCCACAGAAGACAATCATTATTGCCCTTTTATATTCCAACAAAAATCAACAACAACACATTGTTTTATCATGTACTAAGCTAAAAGTGGGGAAGACAATGGATGATTTTGTCAACTTGGACAAATCAGACATAAGCAATTACAAATAACAGAGTAATCAATGTCTATATCCTTAGAACCTAAAAGTGAGCCTAAAAAGAAGTGTTCTAAAAAATGTAAACTACTCTGCTAGTTTCCAAGAAAATAGCTTCTGGGGTATACAGTATATATACGTAACATGGTCCTTTGCAAATATAATAGAGTATCCAAAAGTGTTATTTAATTAAATAAAGATGTTTCAATGGGCCATTGAATGAAAGGCTGTGGAACAGAGGTTGCATAATAAGAGCAATATATAATTATGTATATATAGAATGCATATCTATAGATTGCTCTCAGAAAATACATAGGCAAAAATATCCACACACATTAATATGTAGCATTCCCTTCAATCATAAAAAAACATTGACACCTAAACATTAAGTTTACATTACAGATATGTAATAGGAGAACACCACTCTCACATTAAAACAAACAATACTCAGAGGACATGAGAATTAAATAAAAATATATATCACTGCGTGATTGGTGAAATACAAATTCTACGTTTGAGTGTTGCGTATTTTTTTTTATTTATTAATTTGACATAGAGAGACAGCCAGCGAGAGAGGGAACACAAGCAGGGGGAGTGGGAGAGGAAGAAGCAGGCTCCCAGCGGAGGAGCCTGATGTGGGGCTCCATCCCAGAACGCCGGGATCACACCCTGAGCCAAAGGCAGACGCTTAACGACTGTGCCACCCAGGAGCCCCTGAGTGTTGCATATTCTAACTGTATACCCTTTGTTAACTTGGGATAGATATTTAATCTTTGAAAGGTATGAAAACACACAAAACAAGTACTATAGATTTATATTTATCTATGGGACAATAGCTGAAAAGATATACACCCACCTCTTAATAATTGTTACTTCTGGGCAGAAGCATGAGATTAAGGATAAAGAAAGAGTTTTTATTTCTTATTCTATAGAAGTCTGAATTGTTTAAAAATGAGCACGTGTGCTTGTTACTTCTTTTTTTAAGGACAACTAAAACGTAATTATGATTTAGATATCCAAATATATTTGTAGAGATACTTGATAATGTTTCAAGAAAATATTTAGCCAGGTGCCTGGGTGGCTCAGTTGGTTAAGCAGCTGCCTTCGGCTGGGATCATGATCCTAGGGTTCTGGAATCAAGTCCCGTATCCAGCTTCCTGCTCTGTGGGGAGCTTGCTTCTCCCTCTGCCTCTGCCTCCCTCCCTCCCTCTCTCTGTCTCTCATGAATAAATAAATAAAATCTTTAAAAAAATAAAGAAAACAGTTAATTTAAAAAGACAAGTGCGTTAAATTACATAAAAATCAAAGCAATCTTTTTCTTTCCGTCTCTCCACATATACATGTGAAATAAAATGATTTTTTCTTAATCTTCAAAAAGTATACAAAGTAATTATATAATGAAACTTTTGTTTGAAAACCAATTTATTAAATTTGTCTAATATTTGGATAACTTCCAATTAGTATAAATGAATAAAATGCAGAAAATAAGTATTTCCTATGAAGACAAGATTTATGCATGAGAGTACTCTGGAAGAAAACTTATCTTTTTCGCAATGGGAATGATTATAAAGTTGAAAGTATAGCATTGTTTAAAATGGCATTATGAAAATCAAGGTTAAAATATGAGTAAAAAATGCATATTTGATAATGAGATCATTTTCAAACAGGATTTTTAAACACCCAGAAGCCACTTTAAAGAGAAATGATTAATGGTTCTTAAAATTACTTTACATGGTCTTATATGGTTACACACTTAACTGTAATACCTCTTTTTCATATTTCATATAACGGAAGATAAAAATGTTAAGTGGTGCTTTTCCACAGAGTACTAGAAGATATACACAGAGTGACATCAAAAAGGAGACTTACAGAAACTACTATTTATATAATAATTACATACATTTTCCTGCAGGAGTAGCTGTGTTTTATTTATTTATGTATTTATTTGTTTGTTTACTGATTTTTATTTTTATTTTTATTTAGCCGTGGTGTTTTTAGTAATTATTTATTGGTAACTAACGTGGGCCATAGATTAATCAGGGCCATCCCTTAGTCTATCTTTGCCTCATTCACCAGTACAGACTCTCTTTATGCTCAGCACATACATTTTGTTATTGCCATACTCAAATATTTCCAATTTCTTATTCTTATATTTTCAAATGTGGCAAAATTTCTTCATTTTTTAAATTGAAGTATAATGGCATATAACATTATATTAGTTTCAGGTATACAACATAATGATTTGATATTTCAAAAGAATCACCACAATAAATCTAGTTAACATCTGCCACTGTACATAGTTATAAATTTGTGTCTGTGTGTGATGAGAACTTTTAAGATCTACTTTCTTAGCAACTTTCAAATATGTAGTACAGTATTATAAACGATAGTCACCATGCTATACATGACATCCTCATGACTTACTGATTTTGTAACTGAAGGTTTGTATCTTTTGATCCACTTCATACATTTCACCTACCCCCCGCCTCTGGCAACTACCAATTTACTGTCTGTAACCATGAGCTTGTTTTTTGTTTGTTTGTTGGGTTTTTAAATTTTTATTGTTGTCATTGTTTTTTATATTCCATCTACAAGTGAGATGATATGGTATTTATCTATCTCTGTCTGACTTATTTCACTAAGCATAATGTTGTCAAGGTCTATCCATGTTGTTTGAAAATAGCTATATATATTTTTTTCTTTATCCAATTCATCCATGGACAGACACGGGTTTTTTCCATATCTTAGCTATTGTAAATAATGCTACAATGAACATAGGGGTGAATACATCTTTTTGAGTTAGTGCTTTTGTTCTCTTTAGATAAAAACTCAAAAACGGAATTGCTAGATCATATGGCAATTCTATTTTTAATTTTTTTGAGGAAACTCCACATTTTTTTCTCGTGGCTGCACCAATTTACATTCCTACCCACAGTGCATATAGGTTACCTTTTCTCCACATCCTTGCCAGTAACGTTTTATTTCTTGTCATTTTGATAATAGCCATTATAACAGGTATGAGGTAATATCTCACTGAGGGTTTGATTTGTATTTCCCTGATAATTAGTGATGTTGAGCACTTTTTCATATACCTATTGGCCATCCATATGTCTTCTTTGAAAAAAAAATGTCCATTCAGGTCTTCTGCCCATTTTTTTATCTGATTGTTTTTTGTTATTGAAGTGTATGAATTCTTTATGTACTTTACATATTAACTCCTTTTCAAATATATAATTTGTAAATATTTTCTTCTATTCCACAGGTTTCCTTCTCATTTTGTTGATGTTTTCTTTTTCTGTGCAGAAGATTTTTAGTTTAATTTAGTCCCCCTTGTTTATTTTTGCTTTTGTTGCCTTTACTTTTGGAGTTAGATACAAAAAAGTCACTACAAATACTGATGTCACTGCCTATGTTTTCCTCTAGGAGTTTTATGATTTCAAAACATACATCCAAATCGTTAACCCATCTTGAATTAATTATTTGTGTATGTTTAAGATAGAGGTCCAGTTTCATTCTTTTGCATGTGGCTGCCCAGTTTTCCTAACACCATTTATCAAAGAAACTGTCCTTTTCTCATTGTATATTCTTGACTCCTTTGTTATAAATTAATTGCCCATATATTCATGGGTTTATTTCTGAATTCTATTCTGTTCCATTGATCTATGTGCCTATTTTTTTTTTTAAGATTTTATTTATTTATTTGAGAGAAAGAGAGATGCGGGGCTCTATCCCAGGACCTGGAGATCATGACATGAGCCAAAGGCAGATGCTTAACCAACTGAACTACCCATGGGACCCTCTATGTGCCTATTTTTATGCCAATTCCATACTGTTTTGATTCTATGGATTTGTGGTGTAGTTTGAAATCAAGGAGTGTGATGCCTCTAGTTTTCTTCTTTTTCGAGATTGCTTTGGCTATTTGGGGCCTTTTGTGGTCCATACAAATTTTAATATAGTTTGTTCTGTTTTTATGAAAAATGCCATGGGAGTTTTGATATGGATTGCATTAAATCTGTTGATTGCTTTGGGTAGTATGGACATTTTAATGATATTATAGTTCTTCCAATCCATGGCAATGGAATATCTTTCTATTCATGTGTCTTCAATTGCTTTTAGCAAACGTCTTATAGTTTTCAATGTACAGGTCTTTCACCTCCTTGGTTACATTTATTGCTAGGTATTTCAACTTTTTGATAAAATTGTGAAGGAAATTATTTTCTTAATTTATCTTTCTGATAGTTATTAATGTATAGAGACAACACATTTCTGCATATTGATTTTGTGTTATGACAACATTACTACTATGTTTATTCATTATTCCTAACAGTTTTTTGGTGAAGTCTTTAGAGTTTTCTATATGTAGTGCCATGTCATCTGCAAATAGTGACAGTTTTACTTTTTCCTCTCCAACTTTGTTACCTTTTATTTCCTTTACTTAACTAAGTGTTCTGACGAGGACTTCCAATATCATGTTAAATAAAAATGGCAAAAATGGGCACTCTCGTTCCTGATCTTAGAGGAAAAGCTTTCATCTTTTCACTGTTGAATATGATGTTAGATGATGGCTTGTCATTGCCTTTATTGTCTGTATATTGTTTTTTGAGAGTTTTTATCGTGACTGGATATTGAGTTTTGTCAAATGTTTTTTTCTGCATTTATTGAGAAACTCATGATTTTTTTTCTTCATTTTATTAATGTGACATATGACATTATTTATTATTCTGCATCCCTGGAATAAGGTCCACTTAATCATAGTATATGATCCACTTAATGTATCATAGAATTAGGTTTGGTAATATTTTGTTGAACGTTTTTATATGTGTGCTCATCAGGGATATTGTTCTGTAATCTTTTTGCATGGCGCTCTTCTCTGATTTTGGCATCAGGGTAATGCCGGCCTCATAAATAAGTTTGAAAATGTTTCCTCCTCTTCTTTTTCGTTGTTTGTTTTTGAAAGAGCTGAGAAGAAGTCATACTAATCTTTCTGTAGATTTTTGGTAGAATTTACTAGTAAAGTAATCTAGTCCTGGTCCTTTGTTTCTTGAGAGGTTTTTGATTACTGCCTCAATCTCCTTACTAATAACTAGTCTGTTCAGATTTTATGTTTCTTCATGATTCAGTCTTGGTATATTGTATGTTTCTAAAAATTTATGTTTTTCTTCTAGGTATGCACATTTGTTGGCAAATAGTTTAATGTCTCTTATGACCCTCTGCATTGCTGTGGTATCATTTATAAAGCCAACTCTTCCATTTCTCAGTTTATTTATTTAAGTCTCCTCTCTTTTTCTTGGTGAGTCTAGCTCTCTAGACTCTGACTCTCATTGTCAATATTTTTTATATATTAAAAAAAAACAGCTTTTAGTTGGATTGTTTTGGGAGTGTTAAATTGTATAAATTCTTTATATATTTGGATACTAACCCTTTATCAGATATGTCATTTGCAAATATCTTCTCTCATTCAGTAGGTTCCCTTTTAGTTTTGTTGTTTCCTTCACTGTGCAGAAGCTTTTTATTTTGATGTAGTTCCAATAGTTTATTTTTGATTTTGTTTTCCTTGCCTCAAGAGACATATCTAGAAAAATGTGGCTATGGCCGATGCCAGAGAAATTACTGCCGGTGCACTTTTCCAGGATTTTTATGGCTTCAGATCTCACATTTATAACTTTAACCCATTTCAAATTTATTTCTGTGTATGTAAGAAAGTGGTTCAGTTTTGTTCTCTTGTATGTAGCTGTCCAGTTTTTCCAGCACCATTTGTTGAAGAGACTATCTTTTGGATATTCTTTCCTGCTTTGTCAAAAGGTAATTGACTACATAATTGTGGGCTTATTTCTGGGTTTTCTATTCTATTGATCTATTTGTTTGTGTGCCAGTACCATACGGTTTTGATTACTATAGCTTTGTAATATAACTTGAAGTCTGGAATTGTGATACCTCCAGCTTTACCTTTTTTTTTTCAAAATCACTTTGGCTATTTGGGGTCTTTTGTGGTTCCCTAAAAATTTTAAGATTTTTTTGTTCTAGTTCTATGAAAAATGCTGTTGACATTTTGAAAAGGATTGCATTAAATTTGTAGATTGTTTTGGTAGTGTACACATTTTAGCAATATTTGTTCTCTCAATGCATGAGCATGGGATGTCTTTCCATTTCTTTGTATCATCTTCAATTTCTTAAAACATGTGCAGAATAAATGAACAGACATTTTTCCAAAGAACACATCCAGTTGGCCAACAGATACATAAAAAGATGCTCAACATCACTCATCATTAAGGAAATGCAAATCAATACTACAATGAACCATAAAACTCACACCTGTCAGAATGGCTAAAATAAAAAACACACAAAAAAAACACAAGTGTTGGCAAGGATGTGGAGAAAAAGAAATTCTCTTGCACTGTTGGTGGGAATGTAAACTGGTGCAGCTACTGTGGAAAACAGTATGTAGGTTCCTCAAAAAGTTAAAAATAGAACTACCCTACAATCCAGCAATTGCACTAATTTACCCTTGAAATACAGAAACACTAATTCAAGGGATGCATGCATGCCTATGTTTACTGCAGTATTATTTACAACAGCCAAATTATGGAAGCAGCCCAAGTGTTCATCAATAGATAGATGGATAAAGAAGATATGGTATATATACACAATGGAATTTTATTCAACCATAAAAGATAATGAAATCTTGTCATTTGCAATGACATGGATGGAGAGAGAGAGTATAATGCTAAGCAAAATAAATCAGGGAAAGACAAATACCATATAATTTCACTCATATGTGGAATTTAAGAAACAAACAAAAATAAGCAAAGGGAAAAAAGAGAGAGAGAGAGAGACAAACCATGAAATAGTCTCTTAGCTATAGAGATCAAACTGATGGTTACCAGAGAGGAGGTGGGTGGGGGGAATATGTGAAATAGGCAATGGGGATTAAGGAGTACACTTGTCATGATGAGCACAGGGTGATGTATGGAATTGTTGAATCACTATATTGTACACATGAAATTAATATAACACTACATTATCTACACTGGAATTTAAAATAAAATTTTTAGAAAGCCAACTTTTAGTTTAATTATATTTTTTAGTCTCTATTTCATATATTTATGCTCTTATCTTTGTTAATCCTGTCTTTCTACTAACTTTTAACTTCATTTGTTCTTTTCCTAGTTTCTTTACATGTAAAGTTAAATTGTTTATTTGTGATTTTTCTTATTTCTTGATGCAGGCATTTACCACTATGAACATACATCTTAGAATTGCTTTTGCTGCATTCCATAAGTTTTGATATGTTTTTATATTCATTTGTCTCAAGGTTTTTTTAATTTATCTTTTGATTTTCACAAACTTTTGGATTTTACAGTTTTCTTTTAACTGATTTCTAGTTTCACTCCCTTGTAGTCAGAAATGATACTTAATATAATTGCAGTATTCTTAAACTTATTAAAACTTGTTTTGTGACCTAACCTATGATGTATCCTGGAGAATGTTCCATGTTTGCTTGAGAAGAATGTCTATTTATTTGCTTTTGGATGGAACGTTCTGTAAATATCTGTTAAGTCCATCTGGTCCAACATGTTATGAAAGCTAATGTTTCCTTATTGATGATCTGTCTGGATGATCTTTCCATTGATATAAGTGGAGTATTAAAAGTCCGGTACTACAAGAGTATTGCTATCTTTTTCTTTTTTAGTACTGTTAATATTCATATATTTAGATGCTTATGTGTTGAATAAGCAAATATTTATAAATGTTATAGCTTCTTGTGGGATTGACCCCTGTATCAGTATGTAATGTCCTTCTTTGTCTCTTACTACAGTTCTGTTTTAAAGTTTATCTGATGGAAGTATAGCTACCCCAGCTTTCTTTTGGTTTTCATTTGCTTAGAATATATTTTTCCATCCCTTCACGTTCAGTCCATGTGTTTCCTTACATTGAAGCAAGTTTTTTGTAGACAGCATATATATATTTTTTTTTCCAGCCATTCATACACTCTTTATCTTTTGATTGGAGAAGTTAGTCCGTATACATTTAAAGTAATTATTGGTAGGTATAAGCTTATTGCCTTTTTGTTAATTGTTTTCTGTCTGTATTGTAGTTCCTCTCCATTTCTTCTTCTTCTCTTGTTCTTTCCTTTGTGGTTTGATGACCTTCTATAGTGGTATGCTTAGATTTTACCTTTTGTGTAACTATTAAAGGTTTTATTTCATCATTATCGTGAGGATTATGTATAACATATTTATTACAGTCCATTTTAAATTGATAACAACTTAAGTTTGAATAAATTCTAAAGCCCTACATTTTTACTCTCTCCAACATTTTTTTTGGTTTTTGGTGTCACATTTTACATTTTTTATCTTATATGTCCCTTAACTAATCATTATAGTTATAGTCATTTTTACTACTTTAGTTTTTTAACCTTAATACTAGCTTCATAAGTGATTAATTTACTACCTTTACTATATATTTACCTTTACCAGTGAGATTTATACTTTCATATGTTTTCTTATTAGTAGCTAACACCCTTTCTGTTTTAGCCTAAAGAAGTTCCTTTAACATTAATGGTGATGAACTCTTTTAAATTTGTCTGAAAAACTCTTTATCTTCCCTTCAATTCTGAATAACTTTTCCAGGTACAGTATTTTGGCTGGAAGTTTTTTTCTCTCAGTACTTTGGATACATCGTGCCACTCCTTGTGGCCTGTAAAATTTCTGCTGAAAAATCTGAAGTTAGCCTTATGGGGTTTTCCCTGTACATAAAAAGCTATTTTCCCCTTACTGGATTTAGATTCTTTCCCTGTCTTTAACTTTTAACATGTTAAGCATAATATGTCTTGGTGTACATCCTTTGGGTTCATCTTATTTGGAATAATTTGGGCTTTCTGGATGGATGTCTGTTTCCTTCTCCAGCTTAGGGAATTTTTCAGCCATTATTTCTTTAAATAAGTTTTTTTCCCCCTTTCTCTTCCTCTTCTTTGGACACCCCTATAATGCAAATATTGGTCTTCTTGATGTTGTCCCACAAAGTCCTTTAGTCTAATTTTCTTTTCTTTTCTTTTCTTTTCTTTTCTTTTCTTTTCTTTCTTTCTTTCTTTCTTTCTTTCTTTCTTTCTTTTTCTTCCTTTCTTCCCTCCTGCCTTTCTTCTTTCTTTCATTTCTTCTACTATGATTGGATGAGTTTCACTGACATGTCTCTGGGTTCATGGATCCTTTCTTCTGTTTCATCCAGTCTTTTGTTGAACCCCTCTAGTATAATTTTCAATTCAGTTATTGTATTCTTCAGATCTGTGACTTCTATTTGATACTTAAAAAAATATTTTAGAGGCAACTGGGTGGCTTAGTTGGTTAAGGTCCAATTCTTGGTTTCAACTCAGGTCATGATCTCAGGGTGGTAAGATCAAGCCCTATGCTGGGCTCCATGATCAGTGTGGAATCTACTTGAGATTCTCTCTCTCCCTCTGCCCCTCCCTCTGTTCATGTGCTTTCTTTCTCTTTCAAATAAATAAATGAATCTTTTAAAAATTACCCTTGAGGGTTTAGTTGTTGGCTTGGAATTTGTACAGTTTTGGGGAGGCTGGGTGGCTCAGTTGGTTGAGCATCTGACTCTGTTTTGTCTCAGGTCATAATCTCCAAGTTGGGAGATTGAGCCCTGTATCAGGCTCTGTGCTCAGTGGGGAGTCTGCTTCCCTCTCCCTCTGCCTCTCCCACTCCCCTCTGAAATAAATAAATCTTAAAAAAAAAATAAGTTGTAGAGCTTTGCTATTTTTGTTAGTGCTTTAAGAATTCTTTCCCCTTATAAAAGTGGTGGATTTAAGTCAGCATGAAGTAGGTGTTTAGGAGATCATTCTTTCACATTAAAGAGAAGAACCTTCTGAATTTTAGAAATGAAATGTTTTACTAATTGCTCATAAAGGAGAGAACAGGTCAGTCCATCAAAATCCTGATATATTTTCATAGTAGCCATAATTAGAAGCCATAAATATTGGTCAATGTGGTAGAAATAAAGAAATATTCACAGGTATCAGAGATACATGTATATAACTCCTCTCTGAAAGGTTGTAAATATATTATAAACCTGAACTTACTAAATAATCACCCTCTGTCTTGAAAACTACAGAAAGCATAATTCTTATGCAGATCATTATCAGAAGAAACCAGAATGCATTTGAGTGATTACAATCTGTATTGTAACAAGGGAGCATATATTGGATTTTAAAGTGGTTTCTTTAGGCTATGCATGAACTTAATATATTTTATTTAATAAAAGTAAACTTTTTAATGTGTTGGAAATAACTTTCTGGAAGCCAATAGCCCTCTGCATAACAAAACCTTTACAAGTATTAACAGAATTTGAGCAATTCTCTTTCTAGGAATCAGTCTTAAGAGAATAGGCAAAATTCAAACAAAAATACAGATATATGCATTAATAGAAACATAGTTTACAATAATGAAAAATTAGAAAAATACTAAGTATTCAATAATGGGAAATCGGAAGTTATGGCACCCTCATACAATGAACTATTAGGAAGCCTTGAACAAGGTTGTTTTCCAAGAATATTTAACGATGTAGGACATGCCCATGTTGTATGGGGAAAGTGAAAAGAAAACAAAAGTAAAAAAAATAACTATTTTGCCCCATGTAATGAAATATTGTTTTAGGAAGGGGTATCAATAAGTCTAAAAACTACTAAAAGAATGATTTGTGATAAACTAAACTTTTATTTGGTTCTAAGACCATTTCAAAAAGACTAATTTTGTTAGATTCTGTTTGGACAAACTTGTTCTAAAGAACATTTTGAGCATAATTGGGAATTTAAATATGCACTAGATATTAGATGGTGTTAAAAAATAATAATTGATTTTGTTAGATTTAATGTTATTTTGACTATGTAGGGAAATACTTCTTTAGAGATACTTGTGAAACTATATGGAATTGAATGTTATGGTTTCCATAATTTGCTTTAAAAAAAGTTTAGTAAAGAGTATAGAAAGTTAAAAGTCCATGTTATATATGCAAAAGTACCATATTTAAAAATAAAGAATATAACAGTCATACAAAACAAACAACTTTAAAATTTGCTATGAAAAGAAAAATGAGAAAGATTAGAATATTATCCAAGATGGAAAGAAGTTGAAAGAAATTTCTTTATGTTTTTCAAATAATGAAAAATGCATATTTAAAGGCAGTAGATAAGGAAAGAAACAATAAAAGGAAGAGACTGAAAATAATAGATAAAAGGTACTAATGAGGAAGTAAGACAAAGACTGGGTAGAAGATAGTAACTAGTTTCCATAGAGTAAGAAGAGGAAATGGTCTTTGAAAGCAGATCATCTGTATCTGATCTTCTGAAGTGTAGAAGCAGAGGATTTTGAGGTGCAGTATAACAAAGATGATTTGTTTCACACCACTGTGATATGTGTATATGCAGCTAATGTTCTGAGCAAAAACACAGAAATAATGGAATTACTCTCACTCTTAAATGCTATTTTTGTAAGACTCATTTCTATAGAAATAAATTTCTTTATAGTACTTCTCACAAAACCTTTACATGTATCTGCCAGCCTGGTAAGGTATGTATTTTCCTTTATGCACAACATATGTTTCTATTCTCTTTTTCCAAATATGCTGGATTTAGAAGGAAAAAAAAACACATAATGCTCACCTTAAAACATGTTGATTGTTTACATACTATATATGTCTCATTTCATACCAAATGTTATTTGTTGCTCATAGAGTGGTGCAATCCTCCTCATCTCTCCTCCCATCTCTTCCCTATGACATCTGTTTGATCCTGTCTTGAGCAACTTTCAAGAAAAGAAGATATCAAGATAATCATGAGGTAACATTTGATTAAATACCTTCCAAATTTTTCTTTCCCACTTTTGTTTTTCCAGTCCTCCAATTAACAATATACATCATGGGAGGTACTTAGAAAGTACTGTGCTTTACATCCATTGTTTATATCCGGACTTCAGCCAATTTTATTTTCCAACTTGGTAAAATTTTGGTAGACTCTAACTTTGTCTCAGTGCAACCAATAAATATTTTTTCCGATATCTTATAAAACTTTTCTTGATGTAAGATCTTTTTTTAACAGTAACATATTTTCTCTATGTAAGTTTTAGAGCATGAAATTGTTTATATACTTCAGATACAAGGGAAGCTTATTACAAAATCTTTAATCCAGTATTGTAAATAAATATATTTTCTGTATATTGAAAATCATACCGTCAGTTCATTGGAATTGTTCCTTTTGTTTTGTTAGTCACATTCTAAAGTGCTCAAGTATTCTGTATTTAAAGAAATAAGATGATAAACCACATTGGTCTTTTCTACACACTAAAAATCTATAATGTGATTCATTTCTGATAGAGTAACTTTCAGTCAAATTATACAGAAAACAATGTGAGAATTTCAATATTGTATTTTCCTGCTGATGTTTTGAATATATTAGAATACTGAAGTCTACACTGGTTTTCAAATAAGTAGATAAATGGACAGATTTTTTTGAAAAAATAATTGAAGAAATAATGTTACTCTGTTATAGTATTTAAGTAGAATCCATGATCTAAACTGAAATGGTGAATGATGAAATTAAAACATCCAACAGAAAAAATTTCCTTTATAACAATAAAATTATATGTTTTAATATTAGTTGATTACTTATATTCCTCCCTCAAACTCTTGCCCCAGGATAATAATTTTTTTTCTTAAAATATATGTAAAATTTACATATTATAATCAGAGATGATATAAGAAATATTTATCAATATTTCCCAATTAGACTTAATTTTTAAATAGAAAATGTAAGTTCTTGGGGTGTCTGGGTGGCACCGTTGTTAAGCGTCTGCATTCGGCTCAGGGCATGATCCCAGCGTTCTGGGATGGAGCCCCACATCAGGCTCCTCTGCTGGGAGCCTTCTTCTTCCTCTCCCACTCTCCCTGCTTGTGTTCCCTCTCTCACTGGCTGTCTCTCTGTGTCAAATAAATAAGTAGAATCTTAAAAAAAAAAAGAAAGAAAGAAAATGTAAGTTCTGTAGAGAGTGCATGTAAAATTGAGGACAATTTTATAAATAGCAGAGATAGAATGACATTTTGAATGTATATGTATAAATAATATTTACATATAATTTTGTACTTCATTTTATGAGTGTAATCATCAGAACCATATATCACATATATATATAGTTGATATCTAAAATAACTTTAGTTATGGAAAAGCTGGGTGGCTCAGTCAGTTGAGTGTTTGCCTTTGGTTCAGGTCAGGATCCCAGGGTCCTGGGATCAAGACCCATGTCAGGCTCCCTGCTCAGTGGGGAGTCTGAGTCTCCCTCTGCTTGCTGCTCCCCTTGCTTGAGCTCTCTCTATCTCTCTGACAAATAAATAAATAAAATCTTATAAAAAATAAAAAATAAAATAACCTTAGTCACAATTTTAAGGTAAAAAAAAGCAAATAAATATAATAGAGTTTTAAATTTAGATTTACACCTAATTTGGACATGCACAGAGCATGATTCTGTTATTTGACAAGAAATAGTACATGATATTATATATTATAAATTGTGTGATTCTAATATATTTTTGTGGATATTTTATCTGTTTTGAGAATTTAACAAACCTTTATTAAACAGTCAATGTGTGGAAGGCATATTATTGTTACAGTGGAAAATATGGAAATAATTCCTATGTGTATATTTGTGTGCACCCATCTGTGGTCAAATTTTGAAAGAGCTTCTAAGCTACCAGAGTGTAGAAGTCAAGGGAAGTTTTCAATAAAAGGATTTTAATGTTCACATGGAGTTCTAATATGCAATAAAAATAGAAATAAATAAATCCACTAGATATCCAGACTCAAGCAGTTATGGTAACAATTAATTTGGATATCAGACCAAACTGGAATCATTCTATTAATTTTTCAACTGATAAATTAGTTCCATGTATATTCTTTTTAACCATTAGGATCTTGGTTTGGTAGGAGTGAATATAAATGTCGAAATTCCTTAAGTATTTCATAATGTGAAGACAAATTCAAATCATACATAAACTTCAAATAAAAACTGAAATGTAACTGTCACCAGGGAATACTAATAATCACAAAGTAAATAAAACACAATGTTTCCTTTTAAGTTGGTTAACAGCAGTAACTAATTAGTTGAAATGTCCCTACAGATCCAATCATGATTAGCTTAAGTCCTAAAAATATCATGGCAGACTTCTGGTTTTGTCTCTAACATTTTAAGAGCCTAAAAGTTGTCACACACAAATTTTCAACAAGAAAAAGAAAAACAAATTTGAAATTAGTGACTTATTTGGCTCCCATCAGAGAGTTGAAGTCACAGAACAAATTGTCATCTGAAATCTACAGACAGGAAAATGTAGAGGGTGACACTTAGGATCTGCTTTTGGAGCAGAAGTTACTGAAGTGATAAACTGGTAGGAACATTTTAGGAATAATTTTGATGAACTCCAGGGCCTGAGTGTAGACTAGCATTAGAATAAAAAACTCCTTGGAAGAGATGTTACCTAATGAAGTCCCCTACCCTTTTGTAGGTTTTACTTCCAGGAACTCCACCAAGTTCAAATGGTGAAGAGCCAAGAGAGACATCCTCATAGCTCTGGAATGGGGCAGGGCAAAGAAACCATTTTCAAATATTCCCAGAACATTCTTCACAACAAATGTCTAATTTCCAAAGAAAAAGATTTGATCAGAGCTTTATTTCACTTGGGAGTAGGGCACTTTCCTAACTGCACCACCTCTAGCTTTCCTGTCTCATTTAAGGGGACGAGGGAGCTACAAAACACTTGTGAAGATCACAGACCATGGACAAAAATCCACTGAAAGACTAAAATTTAATCACATGGTTATAGAATGCTCCCTTTGTCTTAACACTACATAAATAGGGTTCCAGTATATTAGCAGTAGATTTGAGAGCTAAAAGGTGCAGACTCTTTCTAAGAATAATTAAGAAAAGCCTAAGACAACAGGGGAGGCAAAAAAAAAAAAAAAAAAGCTAAGAAATTTGACATCTCCGATACTTACAGTTATAGCAAACATTAGACACAGCCCAGTTCTAAGGCAAAGTAACAAAACCTTAAACCAAAGGCCCATTTAGCCTTTTTCCTTTATCTGGTACATCACGTCTAGCTTTCAAGAAAAAAATTACAACTTATGCTGAAGGCAGAAAAAAAAATAGTCTAAAGAGACAAAGCAAGCATCACAACCAGATTCAGAGATGACATACATTTTGGACTGATCAAACAGAATTTAAATTAAATATAAATAATATGTTAAGGGCTCCATTAGAAAAAGCAGACAACATGCAAAAACAAATGGGTAGTGTAAACAAAGAGATAAAAACTCTAAGAAAGTAGGGGTGCCTGGGTGGCTCAGTTAGTTATGTGTCTGCCATTGGCTCAGGTCATGATCCCAGGGTCCAGGGATGGAACCTCACATTGGGCTCTCTGCTCAGTGAGGAGCCTGCTTCTCCCTCTCCCTCTGTCTGCCACTCCCCCTGCTTGTGCTCTCTCTCTGTCAAATAAACTCTTAAAAAAAAAAAAAACTCTAAGAAAGTAGTCTTAAAATCCTAGTAACAACAAACACACAAACACAACAACAAAATACTTAAAGAAGTGAAGAATGCCGTTGATGGGCTCATCAATAGGCTGGTCAAAGCCAAGGAAATAATCAGTGAAGTTAAAGAGGTGCCACTAGAAATTTCCCAAACTGAAAAAGCTGAGAGAAAAGAAGAAAGAAAAATAATAGAATATACAATAACTGTGGAACAATTACAAAAATCATAACATACATATAACAAGAAAAAGAAACAGAAAAAGGAACATGAGAAATATTTAAATTAATAATGGCTGAGAATTGTCAAAAATCCATGAGAGTCAACAAACACAGAGCCAACCAAACACCATGCAAAATAAAAACCAAAAGTCTACATCTAGGCATGTCATATTAAAACTATGGAAAATCAAGTTATAAGAGAAAAACTTGAAAGAAGCTTGGGGAAAACACCTTACCTATAGAGAAACAAGGGTAAGAATAACAGTGGACTTTTTAAAAATCAGAATCCATGAAAGCAAGACTAGAACGGAGTGAAATATTTAAACTATTGGAAAAAATAATCACCAAGCAAGAATTCTATATCCAGTGAAATTATTCTTCAAACACAAAGGTTCCCATGAGGAAATTTATCATCAGCAAACCTGCAGTGCAATAAATGTTAAAAAACAATAAAAGTTTAGGAAGGAGAAGAAAAACTATATAGATCTGAAACTCAGATATACAAAATCAAGGAAAAACGTTGGAAAGGATTAAGGTAAAGTAAAATACCTTAGTTTTCTTATTTGTAATTAATCTAGATATTAACCATTTAGTGGTTAAAACAATAATAATGATGCATTGGGTAGTTATACCAGATAGGTATGTGAAATAAATGGCAGCAAAGTCATAAAGAGAAGGGAAAATGGAGAAATCTGTTATACCTGTGCTGCATGTGAAATGGTCTAGCATTGCATTAGATAGAATTAGATTAGTTATAAATGATAGTATAAATGATACAGCAAAACCTACAAAAAGCATTATCAAAGAAGTATAAGTGATATGCTAAAAGACAATAGAAAATGAAATCATAAAATGCTTAATTAAAACCAGGGAAGTCAGAAAAATAGGAGTAGAAAAGAAAGACAACAAAGAACAAGTGCAATGAATACAAAAGTTACAAATATAAAAGATATTAATCCAACTATATCAATTATATACTAGTTAAACACACCAACTAAAGGTTTAGAATGTCAGAGTGGACTAAGCAAAATTCAGAAAAAGGAAATTTATCAGGGATAAAAATACATCATGATAAAAACTCAATTATCTTGGAAGACCTAACAGTGTTTTATACGCATGTATCTAACAACAGACTGTCAAAATATAGAAAGCAAGCACTAAGAGAAATATAAGGGGAAACAGACAACCCACTGCTATAACTGGAGAATTTAACATCCTATTTTCAGTTACTGATAGATCCAGTCGGCACAATATCAGTAAGGTTATGGCTGACTTGAATAGTACTATCAATAAACTGGATCTAGCTGACATTTTTAGAATATTGCATCCAACAGCAGCAAAATACACATTCACTCAAGCTCACATGGAATATTCTGGGCCATAAACACAATCCAATAAATTTAAAAGAATATAAAACATACAAAATACGTTCTTAGATCTCTGCAGAATTACACAGGAAATTAAGAAAAAAGAAAAACAGCTGAGAAATTTTCAAATATTTGGAGATTTTTAAAAAACTTCCCACTAGCTCCAAAAAAAGTTAGGTTTAAATATAATAAAATATGTACAGAATCTATGTGTGGAAAAATACAAACTCTGATGAAAGAAACCAAGGATATCTAAAAAAAAAAGAGAGAGAGAGAGAGAGAGATTCCATGTTTACGGATTGGAAAACAATACCTTTAAAATGTCAGTTCTTCCCAAATTGACCTATATTCAGCACAATTCCAATAATATCCAGGAAACTTTTTTGTAGATGTTGAAAATGGATTTTAAAGTTTTAAGGAAAGGTCAAAAACTTAACCTACAACATTTTGAAAACAACAAAATTGGAGGACTCATGCTATCTGAATCACCATAATGTATAGTAATAAAAACAGCATAGTATTGGTGAAAAAATAAACACTTTAGTAAAACAAAAGAGAGACATTAGAAACAGACCCACACAAATACAGTCTACTGATTTTTGCCAAGGTATTAAAGGCAATTCAGTGTAAAAAAGATCATCTTCTTGACATAGTACTGGAAATATTAAACATTAAAAGACATAAACCTTACAACTTCCACAAATATTCACTAAAAATGGATTATAGACATAAATATGAAACATGAAACTGTAACACTTTCAGAAGAAAACACAGAACAATGTCTAGGTGCTTTGGCAACAATTTTTTAGATAAAACACCAATAGCATGATCCATAAAAGAAAAAAAAGATACATTGGATTTTATCAGGATTAAAGACATCTGTTCTGTAGAAGATACCATAAAGAGAATGAAAAAGTGGTCACGGTCCTGAAGAAATTATATGCAAAACACATATATGATAGTAGACCTAACCTAAAATATACAAATCACCCTTAAAACTCAACAGTAATAATACAAAAGCCGAATTTAAAAAAGGGGATAAAATTTGAACAGATAATCCCATCAAAGGACATGTACAAATACCAAACAAACAGCAAACAGCATCATTTGTTATTAGGAAATTCCAGATTAAAACAAGATATTGCTACATACCTCTAAGAATATGTAAAATCCAAAACCTGACACTACCAGTTGCTGGTAAGAATGCAGAGCAAGAATAACTCTCATTCTTTTTTTTTTTTTAATGTAAATTCAATCAGCCAATATATAGTACATCATTAGTTTCAGATGTAGTATTCAATAATTTCTCTCTCATTCTTACTGGTAAAGCACAATGGTATAAACATTTTGGAAGACATTTTGTAAGTTCCTTACAAAGCCAAATATAATTTTACCATAAAATCCAGCAATCATACTCATGAGCATTTATGCAAACATTCTGAAAATCTTTCACTATAAATGTCATCATGTGAATGTTTATAACAGATCTATTTTTGATCACCAAAAACTGGAAGCCACCAAAATGACCTTCAATATGTAAGTGAATAAATGAAATATGGTACATCGATATGAAGGATATTATTCAGTAATTAAAAACAAAAAAACAAACAAAACTATTAACCAATGAAAAGACATAGATGAAAATTAAGTATATACTGCTAAGTGAAAGAAGCCAGTCTGAAAAGTTTACATAGTATATGATTTGATTTAAATGGGATTCTGGAAAAGGCACTAATAATACAATAAAAGGACTAGTGGGTGTTAGGAATTTGGGGGGAAGTACATAGTTCCCCATTCCTCACATACGGGCTGTGCAAAATGTCATACTGCCAAAAAGTACAATATAAAAAAGGCAAGAGGGAGTAACTTTAAAGTGGAGAAATTGGACAAATGTTACCAAGCCATTTGATCAAGGTCAACATCAATTGTGATAAATCATGTTAACAGTAGGTACCCTTGATATGATGTCATGAAATGGCACATTTTCGTAGCCTTCCTTATAAAAATGTATACTTTCAGTCTAATCATGAAAAAAATCAGATAAGCCTCAATTCAGGGATAGTCTACAAAACACCTGTCAGAACCCCACAAGAGACTTTTTGTCATCAAAAACAATGCCACAGACAAAAGAGCCTAAGAAGGCATGGTGGCTCATTGTAATGTAGTATCCTAGACGGAATCTGGAAACTAAAAATAGACATTAGATAAAAATTTTAAATTGGAATAAAACAGATTTTGGCTAATAATGTGTCAATATTGGTTCATTAATTGTGAAAATGCACCATATAATGTAAGATGTTACTTACAGGGAAAAAATGTGCATGGGAGTAAATGGGAACTCCCTACACTATATTTGCAATTTTTTTTCTGTAAATCTAAAACTGTTTTAAAAAACAATTGATTTTTTTATTAAAAAAGTATTAAACCATCATGGCAATCTTGCCCCTTTCATATATTCATGCCTCCAAAGCTAACAAATATAGAATTAATTAAATGGTTCTTTTGTTAAAGATAGGATGAAAGAAAACACCTTACAATATGCTAGGGAAAGTGATTTTATGCAGTTCTCCCTTTTAAATTATTCAATACAAATGTTCTCTGACAGAATTTATTTTGCATTATTAAATCTGATTTTTCATACCTCTTATACTAATGCCAAAATTAAGGAGCCAGGAAATGTATTCATTTCAAAGGAAAAAGGAAGTGGTTATCCAGTTTTCTATGCAAAACCTTGTGCTCCTGAAAAACAGAGAATTGAACCAGACAGAAGATAAAATGTTAGATGAAAATTGACGACAAAAATTACTTTAAAAGACTTAGAAAAAAATCTAGAAAGTTATGATGTGTATTTTCTTTTTTCCTTGCTTGCTGAAAAATAAGTTAAAGCAAAGTTACCATACACGTGTTTCTACAGATATGGGATCACACAAAGAAACACTTTTTCAGAGAAACACTCTAAACACTCAGCTTCCTTCCAAATTCATTTATTTAGAAAATTTTTTCCTGTTCAGTGTAAAGAAAGCATATTTTGTTGTTAAAAAGAATAACCCAGAAATATGAGAAACCATTTGTTGCATTTAAAAATAATAACAATTATTAATTAAATACATAGACTATGGTAGGCATTACCCTAAATATTTAAACTGGGTTATCTCACTGAACCATCAAACCTTAGTAGGGAGTAGATTTTATTTCATTTCCATTTTATAAAAAGAAAGAAACCAAATGTATGATCATTTAATCACATATCTAGTAAGCATAAGTGCTGGGATTTGAACTCAGGAATATTGCTTCAGACTGATGCCCACTTTTCTCCCTAGTCATAAATGAACAGGACTACTTAGCCTACAGAGAAACTTTTCCTCAATCCAGGAGCATATAATATTTGTAAATATTTATGCACGCACTTAAATATATAAAGCAAATTTTAACAGACCTATAGATAGAAAAAGACAGAAAAGAATAAGAGATGTAATTATTAAAAGGTAAAGCTGAGAAGCCTTTAGTAGACTCACTAAGAAAAAAGAGAAGATATAAATAAAATCAGAAATGAGACAGGAAATGTTACAGCTGATACGGCAGAAATACAAAAGATCAAAAAGACTACTATAAACAATTATACACTAACAAGCTGAAGAACTTAGAAGAACTGGATAAATTCTTAGAAACATTAAATACCAAGACTGAATCATGAAGAAACAGAAAATCTGAATATACCAATATTAATAAGGAGATTGAATCAGTAATCCAAAACCTCCCAACAGGGGCACCTGGGTGGCTCAGCTGGTTGAGCATCTGACTCTTGATTTTGGCTTGGGTCATGATCTCAGGGTCGTGAGATGCAGTCCTGCATTGGGCTCTGCGCTCAGTGTTCAGGACAGAGACTGTTTATTTCTCTCCCTCTGCTCCTCTCCCACCTCTCTCTCTCTCTCTCTCAAATGAATAAATAAATAAATAAATAAATAAATAAATAAATATCTTAAAAAACAAACAAACAAAAAAACCTCCCAACAGTGCAGGAAGAGATCACTTCATTGATGCAATCTTCCAAACATTTAGAGTTAATACTGATCCTTCTCAAACTCTTCTAATAAATAGAAAGGAACATATCTCAGATCACTTTACAAGTCCAACATTTTGTGAAACCAAAAGTAGACCAGGACACTATAGGAAAAAAAAAAACAACAAAAAACAGAAGATGGAGGAAGAAGAGGAGGAGGAGAAGAAGGAGAAGGAGAAGAGGAAGAGGAAAAAAAAGAAAAAGAGGGATGAGATCTACAGGCCACTATCCCTGATGAACATAGAAATAAAAATCTTCAACAAAATATTAATAAACTGAAATCAACAATACACTGAAAGGATCATACACCATGATCAAGCAGACTTTATTCTTGTGATACAAGGATGGTTCAACATACGCAAGTCAATGTTATACAATACATTAACAAAATGAAGGATATCATGTTTAACTTAGATGAAGAAAAAACATCTGACAACATTCAGCATTCATTCATGATAAAAACTTTCAATAAACTGGGTATAGAGGAAAAGTACCTCAACAATATAAAGGCCATATATGACAAGCTCACAGATAACATGATGCTCGATGGTGAAAAACTGACTTTTTCCTCTAAAATCAGGAACAAGGCAGGTATGTCTACTTTTGCCACTTTTCAACATAATAAATTGCTCTAGACATTTAATTAGGCATGAAAAAGAAATAAAATGAATCCAAATGAGATTGGAGGAAATAAAACTGCCACTACTTAAAAATAACATAATTTTATATATAGAAAAGCCTAAATAGGGGCGCCTAGATGACTCAGTTGGTTGCACATCTGCCTTCAGCTCAGGTCATGATCCCGGGGTCCTGGGATCCAGCCCCCTCCCCTCCCTGCACAGCAGGGAGCCTGCTTCTCCCTCTGCCCATCCCCCCTCCCACTCATGCTCACTCTCTCTTCATGCTCTCTGTCTCTTTCAAATAAATAAATAAATAAATAAATAAATAAATAAATAAATAAAATCTTAAAAAAAAATTAGAAAAGCCTAAAGAGTCCACCAAAAAACTGCTAGAACTAATAAATGAATTCAGTAATATTGCAGGATGCAAAGTCGATATACAAAAGTCAGTTGCATTTCTATACGCTATCAATGAACTATCCTAAAGAAAAATTAAGGAAACAATCCCATTTATAATTTTATCAGAAAATATAAAATACCCAGGAATAAATTTAATTAAGGTGGTGAAAGACCTATACTCTAAAAACTATAAAATATTGATGAAAGAAATTGAAGATGACACAAATAAATGAAAAGAGATACCATGTTCATGAGTTGGAAGGATTAATATCATTAAAATGTCCATCTACCCAAAACAACCTATAGGTTCACTGCAATCCCAATCAGAATTTCAATGGTATTTTTCACAGATATGGAAAACAATCCTAAAATTTGTGTGGAAACACAAAGATCCTGAATAGCAAAGCAGTCTTAAGGGAGGACATAGTTGGGGGTATTATATTCACTGATTTCAAACTATATTATCAAGTTATAGTATTCAAAACAGTATGGTATTGTCATAAAAACAAACACATAGATCAATGGAACAGAATAGAGACCAGAAATAAGATCATGCATATATGCTAAATTAATTTATGACAAAGATTCCAAGAATACAATGGGGAAAGGATAGTCCATTTAAAAAATGGTCTGGGAAAACTGGGCAGCCACATGCAAAAGAATGAAACTAGACTACTATCTTATACCATACACAAAAATCAACTCAAATTGGATTAAATTCTTAAAGATTAGAGGAAGATTAAAGACTTGAATGTAAGACCTGAAACCATACAACTCCTAGAATATATTATAGATGGTAAGATCCTAGACATTGGTCTTGGCAGTGATGTTTTCAGAGTTTGACACTAAAAGCCAAGGCAACAAAAGAATAAACGAATGGGACTACATCAAAATAAACAGCAAAAGAAACCAACAAAATGAAAAGGCCACCTACTGAAAGGAATAAAATATTTACAAATCATATATCTGATAAGGGGTTAATATACAAAATATAGATGGAATCCTACAACTCAGTGAAAAATATCCAAATAATCCAATTAAAAAATGGGCAGAGAAACTGAATAGATATTATTCCAAAGATATGCAGATGACTAACAGGTACTTGACAAGGTATTCAACATCAGTAATCGTTAGGGAAATAGAAATCAAAACCACAGTGATATATTACTTCATAACCTGTTAGAATGGCTATTATCCAAAAGATAAGAAATAAAAAGCATTGGCAAAGATGTGGAAAAAAGTGATCCCTTGTATACTGTTGGTGAGAATGTAAATTGGCAGAGCCACTATGGAAAATATATGGGATTTCCTCAAAAAAATAATAGAATGACAATATGATCTAGTAATTCCACTATTGGGTATTTATCTAAGAAAACAAAATCACTATCTTGAAAATAAATCTTCACTTTCATGTTCATTGCAGCATTATTTACAACAGTTAATATATGGAAACAACCTAAGGTGCCCATCATGGATGAATAGATAAAGAGAATACGATTTTATATATTTTAAATATTTATTAAAATAATTGTAGCTAAATATATAACTGTATAACTGATATTTTATCCAGTTTCCACAAATAGTAACTTCTCACAAAAATTATAGAACAATGTCACAATCAGGATATTGATACCTATATAATCCATGATTTTATTCAGATTTCTTCAGTTTTATTTGTATTCATTTGTGTGTGTGTATATATATGTAATTCTATTAATTTTGTCATATGTGTAGATTCATGGATTATCACAGTCAATAAATAGTATGATGATGGTGGATAAGAGGCTCCTGACTTTCCCTCCCCCTACTGATGCACTAAATATACAGCTATACATGGATCAGTTCCATTTGAGAGAAATCTGGAAACTAGTAGAATGATTCTAATGCATTGGACAACTGAGAAAACACTCACACTGAAATGGGTAGGAAAGGTTGAGATACACTCTAAACATGACCCCTAGCACAGTGCCTTAGAGTTGGGAGGGAACACTTAACTTTCAATTTTTTCCTTTATAGTGAATAGTTTGGATCACACATCCACTGCTCCAATTTCTAAGGCCAAGGGATGGATGGGTTTCCAAATTACTGGCTGTGATAGCTGTGATAGGGCTCAGCATTCCCAAGTCCCATAGGACCAAACTAAACAAAGAAGCAGTTTTTAAATGGGTGTGCAAGCACTTCCCGCAACTATACCATGGGCTTAGTGTAGAGAGAGCAGGCAAAAATACTCACTTCCTCTTTCTTCTTGGAAGGAGTTTGCACATGTTCATAGCTACTGTCTGAGGATCTGCCTTCTAATCAGCCTTCATCTTCCTGGGTGCTGACTGGGATCTTCCAGGGAGTCTGAAAAAGCTAATGGGCAATTCTTCTGTAGTCTCCCTCCAGCTTCTTCCAACAACAAAACATCAGCTTCTCCCTGGAAGGATGGCCACACATCTAGCACCCCAACTTTAATGACTGCCATCCAATGGACAGACTCCCAAATCAACCAGCTCTTATAGTCAATAGGTCTTGAATTCATAACTCCCACAGGACTATAACAAACAAAGAAGCAGTTTTTAAGCAGATGTATGTATATTCCCTGCAGAAAAACACGGACCTCAGAGAAGAAGAAGGAGACAAAAACACACATCTCACAGTTTCTTTCTGGAAGAGACATGATGCATACTAATCTGTTGCCTGAGATTCTGGCTTCTAATCAGCCTACATGTGAGAGCTTACTGGAATCCTCCTAAGAACATGAAAGAGCTGGTGGGCATATGCAAACCAAGTCTCCAGCTTCCCCGTAAAAGAGGCTTTTTTTTTTTTTTGCACATTTAGCACCCCAACTGTTAGGGCTGCCAAACAAGAAACTGGTTCCTGAATCACCTAACTCTGGGAGCTAATGAAACTTGGCATTTATGAGTCTGCTAGGACTACACATGTTAAAGAGGCAGTTCTGTATGGGTGCATAAGCATTTCCAGTGACTATTCCCTCTCTCTCAGCACAGAATGAGTAGGCAAAAGCACACAGCTCTTGATTTCCCCCTGATAGTGTTTGGGCTGCATATTTAATATCCGGAGTTTCCCAGCTGCTTACTGAAGATCAGGATCCCAAATAGCCTGTATCAGGGAGCTAAAGGCAGACAAGTAGTTGCTCTCCAGGAGCCTCAACAGGTGTGTGGGCATTTCCCAAAACTTTGAAACAGTGACAGGTTTAGCATACCCTGGAAGCCACTAAGAACAAACACAGCAGCTTGGACAAACACAAAGGTTTGAGAGACAACCAAGAGCTCAGACTAGGCTAATTGACAAGATTTATCTCCTCCATGATCCAGTCTGTCAAGGCTGGGAGAGATGATTATTTTATGTAATATGTGGAAACAAGCAAGGGAATATGTTCCAAACAAAAGAACAAAATGTTCAGAAACTGATCTTAAAGAAGCAGAGATGAGTTCATAACCCAAAAATAGTTCAAAATAACAGCCATAAAGATGCTCGCTGAGATAAGGAAAGAAGTGCATAAATAAAGTGAGAATTTCACCAACAGATAGAAAATATTAAAAGGTACCAAACACAGATCATAAGGCTGAAGAATATAGTTATGGAAGTGAAAAATTCGGCATAAGGGTTTAAGAGCAAACTACATCAAATGGAAGAAAAGATCAATGAACTCAAAGAGAGGAGAAATCATACAATCAGAAAATCAAAAAAGAAAAGAAGAATGAAAAATAGTGACGAAGCTTAAAGGACTCATGGGACACAATACATGCTTTATGGGTATCCCAGAGGAAGAGAGAGAGAGAGAGGGAGAGAAAGGGGGCAGAAAGCTTATGCAAAGAAGTAATGGCTGGAAACTTCCCAGAACTGTACAAAAAAAGAGACATACAGATGTAGGAAGACCAAATAATATCAAATAAGAGGATCCAAAGACCCATTAAAATGAAATTGTCAAAAGTTAAAGACAAAGAATCTTAAAAGTAGCAAGAGCAAAGTGACTTGCTATGTACAAAGGAACCCCATGAGATGAGTACTGGTGGATTTTTCAGCAGAAATCTAGCAGGACAGAAGGATTGGGATATATTCAAAATGCTGGAGAAAAAATGCCAAACAAGAATACTTTACCCAGCAAAGTTGTCCTTTGAATTGAAAGAGGGCTAGATATTTTTCCAAAACAAGCTGAAGAAGTTCATCACCAACATGCCAGGCTTACAATAAATATTAAAGGGAGTTCTTCAAGCTGAAACCTAAGTATATTAATTAGTAACATCAGGTAAATAGAGTTAAATTTAGAAAACACTAATATTGAAATAGTGGTGTATAAATCACTTATAACAAAATTCAAAAGAAAAAAGCATTAAAATAACAATGGCTACAAAAATTTGTTCATGGATATGCAATATAAAAAGATATAAATTGTGATATCAAAAACATGAAATGTTGAGGAAGAGAATAAAAATGTAGAGCTTTTGTGTGCAATCAAGTTAAGTTGTTATCAGCTGAAAATAAGCTGTTTTAAGATATTTTATGTAAGTATCCTGATACTACAAAATAAAAAAACCTCTATAACTACACAAAAGATGAAGAGAACTGTATCAAAGCAGACATGAAAAAAAAATCATCCAATCATAAAGAAATCAAGCAATAGAGGAAGGAACAAAAATATTAAAAAACAGTGAGAAAGCAATAAAAATGACAGCAATAACTCCACATCTATTAATAATTACTTTAAATATAAATGGACTAAATTCCCCAAATAACAGAGTGATTGAATGGATAAAAAAACAAGACCCAATTATAAAAGACTCACTTTAGCTTTAAGGACACACATAGACTAAAGTGAAAAGATGCACACACACAAAAAAAAAATTCAATACAAATGGAAACAAAGAGAACAGAGAGAGCTATACTTACTCAGACAAAATAGAATTTAAGTCAAAAATTGTAATAAGAGACAAAGAAGGTCATTATATAATGATAAAGGTGTCAATTCATCAAGAAGGCATAACAATTACAAATATTTTTGCATCTAACATCTGAGCAGCTAAACATACAAAGGAAATATTAACAGATTTGGAGGGAGAAATAAACAACAATACAATAGGGCACTTCAAAACTTCACTTTTGTTAATGGATAGATGATCTAGGCAGAAAATTAACTAGGAAACAGTGGACTTGACTATGTAGTAGATCGGATGAATCTAATAGAAGCATACAACATTCCATCCAATAGCAGTGGAATACATATTCTTCTCAAGTAGACATAAAACATACTCCAAGGTAGATATTATGTTAGGTAGGCCATAAAACAAGTCTTAACAAATTTAAGATTGAAGTCATATCTAGTATCGTTTCTGACACAATGGTATGAAACTAGAAATCAAGTCCAGGAAAACTGAAGGAATTTTGGAGAATTGAAGGAATTTTGAAAAATTGAGGAAACTTGAAACATTCACAAATTCATGGAGATTAGACAACATGCTCCTGAACAAACAAGGGGCCAAGGATGAATTAATAGGGAATTTTAAAAAAAATATTGAGACAAATGAAAACAGAAACATACTAAAATGGAATGCAACAGAGCAACCCTAAGAGGAAAATCTGTAGCAATAAATGGACACATTAAGAAAAAAGAAAGATCTCAAATAATCTAAAAAAACCACAAGGAACTAGAAAAAGAAAAACAAACTAAGCTAAAGTCGGTAGAAGGAAGGAAATAACAAATACCAGAGTGGAAATAAATGAAGTAGAGACTAGGAAGGTGCTAGAAAAGATTAACAAAACTAGGAACTTTTTTTAAAGATACACCAAATCAATTACCTTTTAGCAAGAGAAGACTCAAATAAAATCAGAAATGAAAGAGGAGACATTACAACTGAAATGACAGAAATACTAAGAATCATAGAAAGCTACAATGAACAATTATATACCATATATTGGACAACCTAAAAGAAATGGGTAAATTTTTAGACACATACAACCTACCCACATAGAATCATAAAGAAATATAAAATCAGAGCAGAACAATCGTGAGGAGGGAGATTGATTTGGTAAATCATAAACCTCCTAACAAAGAAAAGCCCAGCAGCAGATGGCTTCCCTGCTGAATTTTATCAAACATTTAAAGAAGAACTAATACCAATGCCTCTCAAACTCTTCCCCAAAATTGGATAGGATCTAACACTTTCAAACTCATTTTACAAGAGCAACATTACCTTGATACCAAACCAGACAGGGGCATCACAAAAAAAGAGAATTGCAGCTCAATATTCCTGATGAACATAGATGCAAAAATTCTCAGCAAAATGTTAGCAAACACAATTGAACAATACATTAAAAGGACCATACACCAAATCAAGTAAGATTTATTCCTGGGATGCAAGAATGGTTCAACATATACAAATCAATGAAAGTGATATACCACATTAACAAAATGAAGGATAAGAATCATATAACCATCTCAATAGATGTAGAAAATATTTGACAAAATTCGACATCCTTTCATGACAAACACTCTCAATAAGTTGGATACAAATGGAATATACTTCAACATAATAAAGGTCATATATGCCAAACCCACAACTAACAATAGCTCAATAATAAAAAGCTTAAAGTTTTCCCTATAAAATCAGGAAGAAGACAATAATGCCCCTCTTGCCACTTCTATTTGACATAGTGCTAGAAGTCCTAGCTAGAGCAATGGGTAAGACAAAAGACCAAAATGCATTCAAAGGAAGAATTAAAATTATCTGTGTTTGCAAATGACAATATCATATACATAAAACCATAAAGACACCACAAAAAAAAAACCTGTTAGATCTAATAAACTAGTTCAGTAAAGTTGCAGGATGAAAAATCAATACACAGAATGAATTGTGTTCCTATACACTAATTACAAATGATCAGAAAGAGAAATTAAGAAAATAATCTTATTTATAATAGGATCTCCCAAAATAAGATACTCAGGAATAAAATTAACCAAGGAGGTGAAAGATGTGTACGCTGACAATTATACACATTGATGAAGAAGACACCCAAAGTGATCTATAGATCAATGTAGTTTCTATCAAAATTTCAATGGCACTTTTTACAGAAATAGAAACAAAACAAAAATTCATTTGAAGCTACAAAAGACCCCAAATCTTGAGAAAGAAGAACACAGCAAGAGGCATCATATTTCTTTATTTGATATATGTTACAACACAGATGGACCTTTAAAAATTTTTGCTTATGGATAAAGAGGAACCCTCGTACACTGTTGGTGAGAGTGTAAATGGGTGCAGCAACTGTGGAAAACAGTACGGAGAGTCCTCAAAAAAATTTAAAAAGAATACTATATGATCCAGTAACTCCACAAATACTGGGTATTTACCTAAAGAAAATGAAAACACTAATTTGAAAAGATACATCACCCTTACATTTATTGCAGCATTGTTTACAATAGCCAAGATACAGAATTAACCCATGTCCATCGATAAATGAATAGATTGGTAGGTGAGGTATATATATTCAACGGACTATTACTTGGCCATAAAAAAGAATGAGCGCTGCAACAACATTTGCAACAATATGGATGGATCTAGAGGGTATTATACTAAGTGGAGTAATTCAAAGAAAGACAAATACCATATGATTTCATCTGTTATGTGGAATCTAAAAAACAAAACAAATGATCAAAGAAGCAAGCAAACAAAAAGTAGACTCTTAAAAGCAGAGAACAAACTGGTAGTTGCCAGAGGGGAGGTGAGGGGGGACAGGTAAAATACATAAAGGATATTAAGACATACAAACTTCTAGTTACACATAAGTAAGTCACAGAGATGAATAATACAGCACAGAGAATATAGTCAATAATATTGTAATGATGATGTTTGGTGACTACACTTATCAGTGGTGAGCACTGAGTAATGTATAGAATTGGTGAATCATGTTGTACACCTGAAACTAATATAACACTGTATGTTAATTATGCTTCAATAAAAAACAAAAACAAAAAAACCCAATAACAACAAAAATTTTTGCTTAGTGAAATAAGCCAGACACCAAAGGACAAATATTTCGATTCTACTTATATGAAGAACACAGACTAGGCATATTGTAGAGACAAAGCAGAATACCATGAGTTGGTATTTGGGGAAAGGGGAAGTTATTATTTAATGGGTACAGAGTTCATGTTGGGGATGATGAAAGATTATTTTTTTAAGATTTTGGATATAGATAGTGGCGATGGTTATATGGCATTGTGAGTGTAAGTAATACCAACAAATTATGCACTTAGAGATGGTTACAAATGATATTATGTTATGTACTTCAGAAATCTTCCTGTTAACTTGGTCTATAAATGAATGAAATGCTTGGGTCACAACATTTTTCATTTAATATTCCCTACAGTTCTCAACTGAATTAGGAATTGAAAATTCTAGAGAGCACTAAAGTCAATATTACCTTATTTCTCTTCATACATTCTGTCTTTTTTAGAGATTGTAGAAATCTAGATTTTTTTAAGGACTATTTTAACCTTGGAAATTTAACATTTTCCACACCACTATGTCTTAAATGACCTGCAGAGTATAGTGAAACATACTTTTATGTACCTTCATGGGTCTTTTGTCACCTCAGTAGAGTTTTATTTAATTGCTTTTATCAGAGTTGCTTAGTTTCAGATGTGATCTTTTCATCCTCAGAAATTTCTACTTATGAATTTTAGTTTTATCTATATTTATTTCTTCCATATTTCCCATTTTCTTTCTTTGCATTTTATTTCCACTTTTTTAAAGTGTGCATTCCTATAGTTAAACCACTTATTTGGCTTTTTCCAGGGTAATTCTCATTGTAATTTCAACTGATATAAATTTTAATTCAGATATTGCATTTCAGTTTCCTGTGAACAAATCTCTTTTTAAATTCATCTCTTCTGGGGTGCCTGGGTGGCGCAGTCGTTAAGCGTCTGCCTTTGGCTCAGGGCATGATCCCAGCATTCTGGGATTGATCCCCGCATCAGGCTCCTCCGCTGGGCGCCTGCTTCTTCCTCTCCCACTCCCCCTGCTTGTGTTCCCTCTCTCGCTGGCTGTCTCTCTCTCTCTCTCTCTGTCAAATAAATAAATAAAATCTTAAAAAAATAAAAATAAATTCATCTCTCCTTTTTCATCTATTTATATTTAATCTCACAATTTTTGTCTGGCTACAGAAAAGTAATTGACTAATTTATTTTAGTAAATGTGCTGAAGGTGGTTCCTGTAAAGATAAATATTCTCTTCACCTTGTAATACAGACTTTCTGGACTCCCTTTTAACAAGGAGAAATCTATACACACATAGCAATTCCCTTCAGAAAGCTTGCTGTTCACATTGTGCTATCCCCCCCTTGGATCCTATCAAATTGGCACCCAAGAGATGCCCTTAATATATCTGATTATTGTGTTTCATTCTAACCCATTGCTTTTCACAGTGGGCTGCATATCTGTTGAGATGTTTTAAGGTAATGCATTTAAGTTTCAACTTTAGAGATTCTGACTCAGAAGTTCTAGGGTTTTACAGATTCTACAGGAGATGGTGATACATAGATAGAATTGAAAGCCATTGTCAGAGTTCAATTTCAAGGGTCTATCAACATTTTACCTAGTGTGTCTATTCTTTGGAAATGAGCTCTTCGACTTGCCCAACAACTAACTTCTCTGATATGTAATTACATGCAAAAAGACAGGCTAAAATAGGTATAAACAATACTCTATTTTCTTAGAAAGATGTACTTACTAAGTAGAATTAATCCTTTCAATTTACCTGTTTACTATATATTAGATTACTGGAGTGTATAGATAAAGAAAAATAGATGAATACACACATACATACATACAGTTATAAATATATTTGTATAGTGTAGAAGAAAAAGAGAATTGCCAGATCTATAGATTTTTTTTTCTTTTTTTTTTGGCCAAAGTACCCCAGTTACACCACTGAGGGGTCCTTGTCTGGAAAAGCCAGTTAACCTCCTGGAAAAGGTCTCTATTTTGTCACCTTTCAACTGAAACAGTTTTATAACACATATATAATAGAAGTGTCTGCATATAGTGCAAGACATGTCATGAGAAATGCATTGAATGTCTATTACATGCCAAGGTACTTTCCCAGGATATTCAGTTTGTTGTGAGAGTAGAATATGTAAATAAGGAGAAAAAAACCCATAAACTCAATGAGCACATGTACACATAGTACATTTTTAGAATACTTTGAGGTGTGGGACCACAGGGAACAATTCTTGGAAGAGTTTACAATTGGATTTTCTTCTTGCGGTATTTCTTTATTCAAGTGTTATGTAATACAGTCTAACACTGATAACAGTTAATGTCTTTTGTGAAAGACCAGATCCAATGGAGCAATGCAAACAGGTAATATAGTATTGAACTTGTGTAACATTCCAAAGGGCCAAAGCACATGTATGCTTCACTATCATTAAAACTCTGTATCCTAAAAAATAACTCTCTATAAATGAAATTCTATAATTGCAGTATATCTCTCATAATAAATATATTTTTATAAAAATTACATTTTGACTTGTAGGCCTGGGCCACTATTATGGTATTATTTTGAATTCAGACTTTGAGAAAACTTGTTGAATTTTACCCATATTGTTATAGCAATCCAGTACGAACTGAGGTTTCTCCAATGGGGAGGAGAAATCATATAAATCACAGTAAAAGAAGGCATGGGTATAGGACTTAATGTTATGATTAAAAATGTATTTTGTAGTTTCAATTATCCATTTCAGAGAAGTACATATTGATTTTTCAATATACGATATGTGTATATGTTGGGACAAAAGCAACATCAACACTCATAGATAAATTTTTATTGAATACCTATGTTCCCTTTAGAATTGGAGCTTCAGAAATCAATGAGATATAGGCCCAACTCTTAAGGAGCCTGCCTATACTTCTTATTGAATTAAAATGTTTTCTCAAAATAAACCTACTACCTCATGCATAGTTAGTGGTAGGTTTGGCTTTTTTTTTCTTCCTTTTGCTGCTTTCCAATACACTTGAGGCTTATGGTATCTGGGAAGCAAAATAAAACTCACAAAATTGGCAAATTAATCTGGTTGTTTCAATTTATATAGAAGTTTTGATTAAATGGGTTCACAGTGTTTCAGTCCCATTGATTACTTCCTTCTGTGAACATCTAATACAGTATTTTGTTTCATCATTCATTCAATAATTATTGGAAATGTTGTATAGCCCTACTATAAAAAAAAAAAAAAACATAGACCTCTGAGTCAGGAAATTTGGGTTTGCTTTTGGACTGCAGGAATCACATAGTTATGTGAAGTTATGTGAAGACTTAGTTTCATCATTTGGAAGATGGACATAGCAATAGGACTTAATTCTTAAGATTGCCTAGGAGAATCATATGAAGTAATAGATGTATTGTTTTTAGTGTCCTGGTAGAAACATAAAAAGCGTGCCCCAAATGTTAACTAAACGAGTGACCATACAATTTATTGTCAAACCTTTGAGATACTTTTGAGAGCAAAAGGAGAAGAGTATTAATAAATATACTGGGACAACAGGTACAAATTAGAACCACCCAGGGAAAAAATGGATGCAAGCCAGACTAATAAAAACTACACTGCAGACACTCAAAGTCAACAATTCAATATCCTTGTGGGACTGTTTTCAAAGTTACTCTTCATCTCCCTGGTCAGGTTCCCTATCTAGAGACCTGCATTCTATACATTGTTAGTGGCATAATCACTAACCTAGTCTCTCAACATAAACCTAAGAACTGTTTAAGTCTCTGAATTCCCCACTGGGTTTATCAACTAGTTGAAAAGTAAATCAATTTTTAATATTTATTGACAATGTCTTCTCTTCTCCAATCTTACATCTCCTGTTGAACATTTCCTCAAATGTGAATTAGTGAAGAAGCCTTCATTCACATTGCTGAAAATGAATGATCTAGAACATCTATCTTAAGAGACTTGTCTTCGTCTGTTCAAGCTGCTATAACAAACTTACCATAAACTGGATGGCTTAAACAACAAATATTTATTTCTCACAGTTTTAGAGTCTGAGAAGTTTAAAACCAAGATGCCAGCAGATTCCGTGTCTGGCGAGAGCCTGCTTTCTGGTTCACAGATGCTGCCCTTCCTTAATGTTCTCATATGGTGGAAAAAGATAGCTCTCGGGGGTTTCTTTTATAAGGACATTAATCCCATTTTTGAGGGCTCCACTTCCAATACCTAATTACCTCCTCCACACCCTACCCCCAAATACCATCACATTAGGGGTTAGGATTTTAGCATATGAATTTTGGGGGGACACACAGAATCAGTCACATTCCATTCCTAGCACCCCAAAATTTATTCTGTCTTCTATGGAAAACACATTCATTTCATTCCAATGGCCCCAAAAGTTTTAACTCCTTTTAGTATTAACTCTAAAATTCCAAATATCATATAAAAATCATCTAAGTTAGATGGTGTGAGACTCAAGTTATGATTTGTCCTGAGGCAAATTTTCTCTTGAGCTGTGAACATGTGAAATCAAACAAGTTATGTGCTTCCAAAATACAGTGTGAGGCAAGCATAAAATAAAGCATTCCCATTCCCAAAGGATGAAATATGAAAGAAGAAAGGGATAATGAGTCCCAAATAAGTCTAAAATCTAACCAAGGAAATTCCACTAAATTTCATTAAACATTAAGGCTAAAAAATAATCCTCTTTGGCTGGATGCTCTGCCTTCCAGACTCAGTGTGGCAGAGACCCCACTTTCTGGACCCACTGGAGTGGAGATGCTGTTTGTTGGACCCACTGGATAACAATGTCACCCTCACAACTCAATGGGGTGCTGTCCATGTGGTGGTTCTCTGAGATGTCCCCACCCAGGCATGCTTCAGTTGTCAGGATTGGGGTTGCACCTTCTGGGCTCCACCAGGTGGCTCCATCCCCACAGCTCCTCTGGGTGTTGGTCTTACCCTTTGAAACTGAAGCGGAGGCAGCCTTGTACCCCAGGGCCTATGCACTCTAGGTCTTTGGTGGGAGTGGCAGCCCTGATGATCTCTGAATCACCTTTGGGATCCTTCTCTTGAAGAATAGTGTATTTTGCACCCAAATAGCTCTATGGTCCTGTTTTTAGAGTCTAAGAAGTCTGACAGTCTTTCTGCATTTTGTCCCATTTTCTCAATTTCCTTTAGTCCCAGCAATGTCTCTATTGATATAACCCCATCCCCATCCCTGGCCTCAGCTGAAGTGGCTGATGAGGTCCATGTTTCACACATACACTAATCTCCTTATAAATGATAAGTCAGTCATACCCTTAGTGTTCGCTTCCAAACATGCTTTCTCATTTTTTATAATATGGACAGGATAAAAATTTTCCAAATCTTTAAGTTCTGGTTCCTTTTTACTTAACAATTCTATTCTTCCATTCTGTTCTCACATTTTATGAAAGCAGTCAGATGGAACCAAGCCACTCCTTCAACATTTTGCTTAGAAATCTCAACTAGATTTCCAGTTTGATCGCTCAAAACTACTACTTTCCACAAAACACTAGAACACAAAGGCAATTCAGCCCTTTATTTCACTTTATGACTAGGATTGCCTTTTTTCCAGTTTCCAATAATATGTCTCTCATTTTCAGCTGAGATCTCATCAGAATGGACTTTACCAACATTCTACTTATGGTTACTTATTTTCTAATAAGATGGAAGCTTTCACTGTAGCTCTCTTTTGTTTTTTGTGTCCTGAACTCTCATGAGAATCACCTTTAAAACTCTGTTCATGGGGCGCCTGGGTGGCTCAGTCAGTTAAGCATCTGCCTTCAGCTCAGGTCATGATCTCAGGGTCCTGGGATCGAGTCCCATATTGTGCTCCCTGCTCAGCAGAGAGTCTGTTTCTCCCTCTCTCTCTGACTTTCCTCCCCGCTTGTCCCCTCCAAAAAAATTTTTAAAAATAAAATTAAATTCTGTTCATGCGAATTTAGGCTTTTTCGGGCATGTGCCTCAAAACCCTTCCAACTTCTACTCTCTACCCAGTTCCAAAGCTGTGTCCACATTTGTACGTATTTGTCACAGCAGCACTTCCCACTTCTCCATAACAATTCTGTCTTAGTTCATTTAGGCTGCTATAACAAAATATCACAGACTGTTTGGCTGAAAAACTAGACATTTATTACAGTTTTGTTCTTTGGGAACTCCAAGATCAACATGCTAGAGGATTTAGTATTTGGTTGGACCCACTTCCTGGTTCATAAACAGGTTCATTCTTTTGCTATGTCTTCACATAGTGGAAAAGAAAAAAAGAGAGAGTGCTCTGGCGATATAAAGACAATAATCCCATTCACAAGGGCTTCACCCTCATGGTCTAATTACCTCCCAAAGGCCCCATCTCCTAATACCATCACATTAGGAGTTAGAATTTCAACATGTGAATTTTGGGGAGACACAAACATTCACTCCACAACAATACTATAAATATAGAATTCGTAAATTATTAAGTATCTTCCTAGATTTATAAATCATACACACACACACATTTTGCAGTATGTGTTTTTTGTTTGTTAAATTTGTGAAAAATGCCTGATACCCCCAAAAGGTTTACATCCACCTGCCAAATATGTCTTTCTGGAAGTTATTTTGCATGAATAGATAGCTTTTTATAACTCTTACCTATATCACAGACTGCATCTCCTACCTTTCTCTGCTTCAAAACATGTGTTGATGCAACATAACATCATTCCCTACACATACTTCTTATTTTACATCTCTTGCCTTTTTTTTAAAGATTTTATCTACTTATTTGAGAGAGAGAGAGTGAGAGAATGCACAGAAGAAGAGGGAGAGGGAGAAGCCGACTCCCTGCCGAGCAGGGAGACCAGTGCAGGCTGGATCCCAGGGCCCTGAGATCATGACCCGAGGTGAAGGCAGATGCTTAACCAACTGAGCTGCCCAGGTGCCCACACCTCTTGCCTTTGGGGCATTTTGTTATCCCTCCCTTAGGAATGATCTTTTCTGATTATTTAATAGAGAAATTCTATGTATCTTTCAAAACAAAGTGCAAATATCTTGTCTCTCAGAAAGACTCTGTGTAATAGCTTATCTATTTAAATTTATATTTCACAAGTTGATGTGAGGAATTATGTATCATTTGTATTTATGTATTTAATAGCATGTGCTAATATCATTTGCTTTATATAACAAGAGCACAGCACTATGCCTAGCACACCTGGGACTGCTAAATGACCACAGCAGGACAAATAGTTGTATAATTGAGGGAATTCTGAAAAAACAAAAACAAAAACTATGATGTTGCTGAGATGGCTCTATCTTATTGCCCGTTAGCTACAGCAGTGCTCACAGCCTCTGAAAGCCTGATTTCTGTGGCGGAATCCCAGAAGTCTGACAACTTTTCTTCATTTCATTTAATCACTACCCCATTTAGACCAAGAGAATAGTGTTACTGCTGGTATAATAACATTTTCAAAAATCTTGTTGGCCTTTTTGGTGAATGTTAAGGGAATCCACACCACTAGACACAAAAGCTCTCCACAGATCCTTCCTGGATAGCCTCTTACTTATCTGCCGAAATGACTGATTGAATCTAAAGTCCCATGCCTAATTTTTTCTCTACATTCAAAATTTGGTATGGTCGTCAAAATACACATGTACACACAGACATACACACAAACAACCTAAATACAGTAATTCGAAAGGAGAGACTGAAACATTTCTCAAATGCAAATGGAATGCCGGTAAATACAGACACATGAGAATATATTTAGTACAGCAGTGGTGGGGAGGACCAGAAGAGTTTGCAGATGTCAAAAGAATGAAATTGGACCACTTTCTTATACCTACAGAAAAATAAATTAAAAATGGATCAAAAACCTAAATGTGAGACAGAAAACCATTAAGATCCTAGAAAAGAACACAGACAGTAACTTCTTTGACATCGGCCATAGCAACTTTTTACTAGATATGTCTCCTACAGCAAGGGAAACAAAGGCCAAAATAAATGACTGGGACTTCAGCAAAATACAAATCTTCTGCACAGCAAAGGAAATAATCAACAAAACTAAAAGGCAGCATTTGGAATCGGACAAGATATTTGCAAATGACATATCTGATAAAGGGTTAGTATCCCAAATTTATAAAGAATTTATAGAACTCAACACCCTGAAACAAATAATCCAATTAAAAAATGGGTGGAAGGCATGAATAGACATTTCCTCAAAGAAGACATCGAGATGGCCAACAGACACATGAAAAGATGTTCAACAATGCTCATTATCAGGGAAATACAAATCAAAATTACAATGAGATATCACCTCACACCTGTCAGAATGGCTAAAATTAACAACACAAGAAACAACAGGAGTTGGTGAGGTTGTGGAGAAAGTGGAATGCTCTTATACTTTTTGTGGAAATGCAAACTGGTGCAGCTACTCTGGAAAACAGTATGTAGGTTCCTCAAAAAGTTAAAAATAGAACTACCACATGACTCAGCCATTGCACTACTAGGTATTTAACCCCAAAATACAAATATAAAAATACTAATTTGAAGGAGTACATGCACCCCAATGTTTATAGCAGCATTATCTACAATAGCCAAATTATGGAAAGCCCAAATGTCCATTGACTGATGAATGGATAAAGAAGATGTGGTATAAAGAAGTGTGTGTGTGTGTGTGTGTGTGCACGCGTGCACATTGTAATATTACTCAGCCATCAAAAAGAATGAAATCTTGCCATTTGCAACAACATGGATGGAGCTACAGAGTATTATGCTAAGCTAAATAAGTCAGTCAGAGAAAGACAAATACCATATGATTTCATTCATATGTGGAATTTGAGAAACAAGGTAAATGATCATAGAAGAAAAAGAGAGGCAAACCATGAAACAGATTCCTAACTATAGAAAACAAACTGATGATACCAGAGGGGAGGTAGGCGGGGGTGGTGGCGGTTAAAGAGTTGATGGGGATTAAGGAGGGCACTTGTTGTGATGAGCACCAGGTGATGTATGTTAAGTGTTGAATCACTTAATTGTACATTTGAAATTAATATTACACTGTATGTTAACTCACCGGAATTTAAATAAAAACTTCTTAAAAAAGACAAAATGTTAAATTTTTGAAAAAATACATATGGAATTTTAGTGTATAACCAGAACTTTCAAAACAAAGTGGGGAATGAAAACCATACTCTCATTCAAAGTTCCAGAAAGTTTCAGAAAGAGTAAAAAGAGAGAATTAAGATAGATATAATGATGATATGTAAGCAAATATCTGTACATGTGTTCCCAGTATTTACTCACTCACCTTCAGTGTGATGGGGAAAAATACTACAGGTTGGAACCAAAGAACTGGGTGAAGACTGACTATATTGTAGGGTCAGAACACCTAATGTGGATATAATGCCAGGGGCAAAGTCTTCTATGATTCAACATGTGAAAGCTTCCCTTATTACACCTGTCAGTTTTCTATTCACACTACAATTAAGTTATGAGTACAGTATTGTTTACATCCAATGTCAACCATCCAATTGTACAATAAAGAAATCTGGTAGGTGTCTACAAAAATTATCCTTTAAAACTATCTATACTAAAACTATATATCCTTTATTCAAAAATAAGTACAGACAGCTAAAGACAAGCTGATGAATAACTTAAAATAACAAATAGAAGGACCAATGTGGCAACAGTAATTAATGCTGAAGGGAATTGAGATAATTCAGGAATAGAAGAAAACTTTTAAAACAATTCTAATTAGGGGTGCCTGCGTGGCTCAGTCGTTAAGCGTCTGCCTTCAGCTGAGGTCATGATCCCAGGGTCCTGGGATAGAGCCCTGCATCAGGGTCCCTGCTCAGTGGGAAGCCTGCTTCTGCCTCTCCCACTCCCCCTGCTTGTGTTCCCTCTCTCTTGGTGTCTCTTTCTGTCAAATAAATAAATAAAATCTTAAAAAAAACAATTCTAATTAATACAGAATTCTATATTAATTTTAAAAAATAGTATTCAGAAATTTGCTGCATTTAAAAGTTCAAGGATTGCTTATATTAACCAAAAACAACTACAAAATGCTTACAGCAACTTTATTTAAAAATCCGAGGGGTGCCTGGATGGCTCAGTCAGTTAAGCATCCAACTCTTGATTTTGGCTCAAGTCAAGATGTCAGGGTTGTGAGATCAAGCCTTGGTGCTGAGCGTGGAGCTTGCTTAAGATTCTCTCTTCCTGGGGCACCTGGGTAGCGCAGTCCTTAAGCGTCTGCCTTCTGCTCAGGGCATGATCCCGGCATTCCAGGATCGAGTCCCACATCGGGCTCCTCCTCTGGGAGCCTGCTTCTTCCTCTCCCACTCCCCCTGCCTGTGTTCCCTCTCTCGCTGGCTGTCTCTCTGTCACATGAATAAATAAAAATCTTAAAAAAAAAAAAAAGATTCTCTCTTCCTCTCCCTCTGCCCCACCCCACTCACATGCTTTCTCTCCCTCTAAAACAACAAAATAAAATAAAATAGAATTGCCCAAAACTGGGAAAAGTATTTTTCTTACTAGCAGCGTGGATAAACTCTAATTTATTTGTATAGTGTAATAATATACAACAACAAAAAGACTGAACTACATCTAATATCATAAATGAATCTCACAGACATGATAAATAGTGAAAAGAAACCAGAACAAAACCAACACATATTCTATAATTCCATTCATATGCATTTCAAATTTAGGTAAAACCTATCTATAATAATAGACGTTCAAATTACGACTACCTTTAGAAGCATTAGATATTCACTGGGAGGAAGAATGAGGGAGGCTTCAGAGTGTAAAAATAGCATATATTTTGATCAGGAATTGGATATATCTATATTCATTGTTTATATCACAACATATATATTATAGTTAATAAGATCTCACTTCTTGGGTATGCCACTTTATAACTGTGTGATTTCAGGCTAATTATTCTGTCTAAATTCTAGTTTCCTCCCAAGTAAAGGTGGATTAACACTACTCATAGAGTACAATCACTTGAAGTAAAGGAATATAAAGTTAAAGGCATAAACTAATGTCTGGCACATAGTAAGTACTCAATAATTAACATATATTTCTAATATGTGATAAACCAAAACATTTTTGTTTCAGTTAAATAAATGTAAGCCTCAAAAAATTCACTTGATTGTTATAAGAGTCTGAAAATAATGTTCAGTATTAAATTTGTAACAATTCAAAATAACAAATAATTTGCATCAAGAAGACTAATTATGCTAGTTGAGATTTTCCTGAATAGATGTTTACTCTCAGTTATTTTTCAAGAAATTATTCTTTACTGTAAACACTTGGCTATGACATTATGTAGAGCAAAAAACAAACAAACAAACAAAAAAACCACCCGAAAACATGAAAAAACGAAAAAACAACTCAGACATATACGTCATTCCAAGGACAAAATGTTAGACTTATCTCTTACTAAATTATAGTTTTGCAAGATTACTTACTTTTAGTATATATATTAAACATATAATAAAAACATTTATTTTAGTTAATGAAATTTATATGCACAGGAAATTGAAATATTTAATGACCCATCTTTATTATATCACGTCACTTCAGCTGCCGTGTTCTTCGTATCCGCCATTACATAACTTTTCCTCCTTTTCAAAATGCAGCCTAAAATACAAAATTCTCACTGTGAATTTCAAACTGTAACTGTAATTGACCCTTACATGCATTCTTTGTGATACTTCTACATCTAGAAAAGATCATTGTTTATTCATTACATAATTGATATCTCCATTCCTTAAATTCATTATGCATTAGATATTGCCATCCCTTACATTCCTACCCTAAGTCTCTTTTCCTCTCATTTTATATATTGTTTCAACCCCATATCTTTATTAACTATATATTGATGAGGCCCAATGTTTTGACCTTCAAACTGGACACATTTCTGAATTTGAGAACTTTATTTTTAACATAATTGTTCTCCACTTGAGCTTTCTAGAGATACTTTTATTAAGCTCAAAATTAAATGTACTTTCTCATCAAACGTGTTCCTCTCTTTTGGTATTCTATTACAATAAATGGCCACAGAAGTCTCCCAACCACCCATTAGCCAGAAATACAGAAAGGTATGTAATATATATATACACATACACAACTTTTACTTTCATATTGAACTAGCCCTTAAAATTGTAGGGACCGTGCTCCCATTTCCACCATATCACTTGTCTTCTGCCTTTCATTTACTACCTGAAGCACTGCAGTGCCCTTTGACAGACATTTCTGCCCCAGGCTTCAGTATCCCCAATCTATTCGTCTCTACAGCTAGAATCACACATTGTAAAAGTGTAACCCACCTCCTTAGAATCCCTCGATTTTTCCTCATCACTTTAAAAATAAAAACTTTGTGTAATATAATAAATATAAAATATAAACTTTGTAACAAATACAAAGCACATTTCAGTTTTCTATCCCTCTCCAAATCCTTCCACAGGACAATAAAGTAAATGCTGAAGATAGGACTGCCTAAATGTGGCAAATTCTCTCATATCTCTCTTTCTACACCAGGGTATCTCTGCATGGAGCAACCATCCTTTGATTTTTTCCCTCTCCCATCAGTCCAATCGATATGTTAGTGATGGCATTCTATGTGCCAAATATTATTCTGTGTATTAAGTCACCATGGTTCTTCTTATGACTCGTCTATTACCCTGCAAGACTCAAGTCATGTTTGTATCCTCTAAGTCATTCCAAAAGCCTTTTCTGATCAAGATTATTTTCATGATGACTCATTTCCCTCGTTAATGCTAAATCATGGCTTATTGATGGATGGGCAGTCAGTAAGTCTTAATAAATTCCCTCAGCATCCTGAAATATTTCAAAAATAGATACTGTAAGTACAATCAGCAAAATGACTGGGGAAATAGCAGCTTAAAACAAGTCTCCTAACTCCCCATCACCACCTCTTCCCAACCTAAGCTTCTCCTATATAGAAAATTTAGAGCCACCACAGCCCTGATCATACTGCATCATGATTGTTAGTTTATTTTTTTAAACCCTAATATCATTTGAACTCTTCAAATTTTGATTTCTTCAAGCAATATGTAACTTTCTTGGCAACAAAGCCCATATATTTTTTACATATAAAAGTAAATATATAGAAGTAGTGTGAAAATTAGAAAGCATCTAGTCCACTATCCAAAGTAAATGACAGGGAGAATCTGTAACTTGTCCAAGAATGAAAGTCTGTCTGGATTATAAAATGTTGGAATACTTTGATGTACACAATTACTTACATGTAAAAGAGAGGAGGTACACAAGACAGCTATGACTTCTCTAAAAGTCATGACATATAGAATTGACATTGTGTTTTAAAATATTTGTATATTAAAATTTCCATAAAAACTAATAGCTAACTGGGGCACCTGGGTGGCTCAGTCGGTTAAGCGTCTGCCTTCAGTTCAGGTCATGATCCCTGGGTCCTGGGATCGAGACCCATGTGGGTCTCTCTGCTCAGTGAGGAGTCTGATTCTCCCTCTCCATCTACCTACCCCCCCCCCACTCATGTGTGTACTCTCTCTCTTTCTCTAAAATAAATAAATAAAATCTTTAAAAAAAAAACCTAATAGCTGACTAAGTTGTATATTCTAAAGAAAAATACACTTCAAAAAAAATTGAGCATGATACACAGAAAAAACTTATATGAGTAAAAACAGAAATATATTAGCAATATTTTTGAAAAGCATATTCTTGTCATCAAATCAAGAAACCATTAATATGCAATCACTTTATTGCATATTCTAATTACTCAATTTCCTTAAGATACATATGTCCTTCTAGAACATATGTAACTAATTAGACTGTATATTTGCCCATTCCCACTTATAATTCACACTCTGGTCAATACTGGAATGCTTACTAAGTGCTAGGCACTGTGCTTTACATTTCACATGCATTATTGATTTCATTTTAATTTTTCCTTAAAATCACCAAGAGCCCTATAGACTGAATATCTGCATTTCCCCCAAATTCATAAATTGAAGCTCAAATCCTCAGTGTGCCAGTATTTGGAGATGGAGACTTTAGGACAGAATTAGGTGAGGTCATGAAGGTCATGAGGGTGGAGCCCTTATAAGGGGTTGGGATTAGTGCCCTTATAAGGCAATGGAGAAAAAAAGGGTTTTCTTTCTCTCCACCATGTAAACACTAACACCCTGTAATACAGTGTGAAGGAAACTGTCTGCAAGCCAGGAAGCAGATTCTAAGCAGGAATCAAATCTGTCAGCAACTTGATCTCAGACCTCCCAACCTCCAGAACTGTGAGAAATAAACGTCTATCATGTAAGCTACCCAGTCTATGGTGTTCTTGTTATATAACAGCCAAAACTGACCTGGAAAAAAATTAGTACTTGGAAGTGAAATGTTGCTGTAAAAAATACCTTAAAATGTGGAAGCGGTTTTGGAATTGGACATAATTACCTTAGCAGGAACATTGCCAGTTTAAACTGAAGGGGGCAGAGAGAGGACAAAATGTCTCAAGAAAGGCTGTGGGCTTCTCAGGCCCTACACTACCAGTTCATAAAGCTATTTGGCTGCAAACATACACTATACTTTGAAACATGGGAAGAATGACCCCAAAGTCCTTTCTGAGATCCTCAGGGCTCCCACTCCCACCACAGGTCCAGAATATACAAGCTCATGGACTTCCACATCAGTTTCACGGTTGGCACTGCTGGCCAACAGAGCACTGCTGGCCACGATGGCTTGATCCTCATTCAACAGTGCCACAGGGGTGTGACTCCTACCTCAATGGGTCCTGAAGGTATAACTGGAGAGGCCGTTTTCAGGCAACAGGCTTGAGCAATGGAAAATTGATCAAGGCAAGAGGGCCCACAGCAACCACCAAGCTGAATGCCCATAGGATCATTAAGCGACCCACCCCAAAATAGCCATTGGCCCTAACTAACCAATGGACTACTTACAACCAGGCACAGTTACCAAAAAAGGAAAATTCCATATGTTCCCATATCCCTCCCTCCGTATAACTGTGGCTCCTATGACTGCCTGGTGGCAGACAGTCTCACCTTCGCTGTCCTACCCCCTATGGTGTATTCAATAAACTTCTATCTCCTTTGTTCTGTCTCTGGTGATACCTTTATCGGGGGGAGGAATACTGGCTTCCACCAACTGGGTCACCCCACATCTGGGGGCTCCCATCCAATGGGGAGAGACACCACAGTAACTGCCACCCCAATTTTCAAAATGCAGTAATTGAAATTAGACCCTCTACCTAACAGAGCCCCTTAAAATGCACTTCACAATGATACCCTCTATTTAGAAACAGTAGGTTCTTTTCTGAGGCGCTGAAGACTAACTGTTGCTACTTTAGACCTTTTCTTGTTTCTTAAATCCATTATAATCTAGTATCACATTCTAACTTTCAGAATAGTGTCAGCATTCTCTTCCACATCCTCTTTGTACTTGAAGTCATTCCTTTCACCCAGATGCCTTCTTTCATCCCTGCCTGTTGATATTCAGTGTCTCAATCTTCAGAAGTCATTCTGTCATTCAGATTGAAGCACACACCTTCCCTTACCAGTTCTCTGCAGCTACATTTCACTGTCGCTTCTTCAACAGAGAGATACATTGCATTCGGTAATCAATTTGATTTCATTAAGATATATTTACTTGTGGCCTTGTTTAGTATCCTCATAAATACTTATTCCAAATCTCTAAAGAGAGATTTTATTTACTGTGACATCTAAGACCCAAATAAGAAAACATGCCCACAGATAAATATATGTATATATGTTGAGTTAGGACTCTAGCTTTCTTTGGATTTACATTTGCACAGTATATCTTTTTCTATTCTTTCACTTTCAGTTTGTGAATGTCTTTAGGTTTGAAGGTTCTTGAAGACATCAAGGGTCTTGATTTATATCCATTCAGCCGCTCTATGTCTTTTCATTACAGAATCCAGTCCATTTTCTTACGTGTGTGTTTTTTTCTTCAATGAGATGTTTAGATTCCTTTCTCACTTTCTTTTGTGTATTTACTATCAACTTTTTTCTCTGTGGTTACCATGAGCTTTTTGTTTGTTTGTTTGTTTTTTTCTGGAAGATTTCCACTGTCTTAGTGTAGCTTTTTTTCCACTTCATTTGTGTAACATTTTAATTACTGCATTAGAAGTTTGAGCATCTGTAATTTCTCCCTGAGCTTACCCTTCACATTTAGATAAACTTAAGGGATTCCCCCCCATTTTAATACTTCATAAATAATTAAACAAAATTTTGGAGAATTTAATTCAATCTAGGCATAATTAACATCAATCTCTGCCAGACATTTTCTAATTTTGTGGGTATCAGGCTGATTGTAGCAAGATATGGTTGTTGCTTTATTTTAGGCTAATAACCTAGATAACTAAACAGTCAGCTAGTGGCACGTAAATATTAACACTATTCATATAATTCTATAGGAAGGAACTCTATAGGAGGAAAACTGATGAGTTTTGAAAGGAGCAGGGAAACATGTTATAATTATTATTGATATTTTGCAATTGATAATATAGGCTTTCTAATGACAACAGAAGATATTTCTGGAAATATTGGTTTCAGAGTCTACGAAATAGAGCTTTTTTAATGAAAGTAGTTGATGTTGTTTAGAGAACACCTTTATAAAAAAGTATTTATTATTTATTAAATGCAATGGCTGTTATGCCTTTCATTCATGCATTCAAAGGTAATTTACTAATCAGGAATATTCAAATTCACATTTGTCATATCTACTAGAAAATACGTAGTTTTGAAGAAAAAGGTTTTGTCTATTGTACAGTTTTAAAAACTAAATGTTTTGATTAATCGTTAATTATTCCTACATAAAAGAAGCAGCTTAATGTATAAAAGTGAAAATGTAATTTATTAAGGTTTATTTTTATTTACAAAAATAATTGTTATTTTCTATTTTTTTCTATATCCATCTATCATTTGCTTATTCTGTATTTATAGATGACATTGACTTAATAGCTTTGAAAGGGAAAACCTACAGAATTACAAGCTTTTAAAGTCCAAATTTTTAAAAGAATATGTTTGTATTATACATCAATGTCATTGAAATAAAACCTGATCTGTTTGTACTTTACTACCTTTTAAATTAATTTTCAATCTTATGTCATCATAGGTCATTGGAATTTCCCTTTCTCTAGAGTGAGACTAGTAGGTTGTAGGTTGAATCACGTAAGGTGTTGAATCATAATCATTCATAGGGCTGTTCCTCTGAACTGAATTTTGACCTTCCAATTTATATGTTGAAGCCCTAATGCCAAATGTGATGGTATTTGGAGATAAGGCCTTTGGGAGGTAATTAAGTTTAGATGAGTTCATGAGGGTGGGACCTGTAAACATACAGTGAGAACATGGTCCTCTACAAGCCAGGAAGAAAGTTCTGACCATGTTGACCATGTTGGCACTTTGATTCTGGACTTCTTAGTCCCTAGAATTGTAAGAAATTGGTTTCTCTTAAAAGTTACCCAGGCTATGGTATTTTGCTGTAACAGCCTGAGCTAAGACAGATTTTGGTACTGAGTAGTTAGGGGTTATTAAAAACTACTCAAAAATGTGGAAGCAGCTTTGGTACTGGGTAATGATTAAAGTCTGGAAGAATTTTGAAATCCATGCTAGAAATATGGACATTAAGAAAGATCCTGGTGAGAACTCTAAATAAATAAATAAATAAATAAATAGCATTAAAAAGAAAGTTTACAACTTCTTTGAGAATTCATAAATAATCATGTACAGTATGTTGATTAGAAATATGGTTGTAAATGTTAAAGGCCATTCTGGTGTGGTCTCAGAAGTGCACACATGTTATTGAAAACTGTAAGAAAGGTAATTTTGTTACAAAGTGACAAAGAACTCAGCTGAATTATCTGTATATTTTGGGGTTTTGTGGAAGGTAAAACTTTCAAGGGATGAAATTAGATATATTACCCTAGAAAGTTTAAGCATTTCTAAGCATTGAAGGAGTGACTTGGTTTCTCCTGATGGCTTATAGTAAAATAAGAGAAAAGGGATTATTAAGGAAGGAAGAGATTGTTCAGCAAAAAGAAACCAGAATTTAAATATTTCAAAAATCCTCAGCCTGTACATGTTGCAAAAATTTGAGATAACATTTTCAGAAAACACTAGGAATGTGGCTGGAATATCACTTGATAAAGAGATTAGGAGATTATAGAAGCAGAAATATTGCCAGTTGAACTGAAAGGGATTGAGAAGAAAAAAAATAAAGGAAGGCTGCAGGATTTTTTAGATTCTGCAGGACCAAACTATAGACCTATTTGGCTGTGAACAAAGGCCTCCCTCCTTCCTTCGTTCCTTTGTTCTTTTGTTCCTTCCTTCCTTCCTTCCTTCCTTCCTTCCTTCCTTCCTTCCAACGTATGCTTTCTTCTCCACGTGCTGATAGCTGCCTTTTGGCTGTGTCCTCACATGGAATTTTGTTTATGCATGTACATTCCTGGCTTTTCTGTATGCCCTATTTTGTTTTCTTTTTATAAGCACACCAGTCATATTGTGTTAAGACTCACACTAAGGGCCTCATTTTAACTTAATTAATATTTCAAATTTTTAAAAAACTTTAATTCCAGTGTGGTTAACATATGGTGTTATATTAGTTTCAGGTGTGCAATATAGTGATTTAACAATTCCGTATATTACCCCGTGCTCATCAAGAGAAGTGTGCTCTTAACCCCTTTCTGTTTCACCCATCCTCCCACCCACCACCCCTCTAGAGTTAGAGAAAGACAAATATCATGTGATTTCACCAAATGTGGAATTTAAGAAGACAAACAAATGAACAAAGGAAAAAAGAAACAAATCAAAGTACAGACTCTTGACTTAATTAACTCTTTAAAAGTCAAATCTTTAAATATAGTCACATTCTAAAGTACTGAGGGTTAGAACTTCAGCATATGAATTTTGAAGAGACACATTTCAGTTTATAACACATTCCTTTATTTTTTAAACACAAATAGTTAGTGGAAAAAATATTATCTGGGACAACATTACATCCCACCTCCATTAGATGGTCTGTTAATTTAGTTACTAAAAGTAGTTTAAGAGGAAGAATAAATAAGGTCAAATCATGTTTAAATTGATATATGTTATTTTTCTCCAAGCAAGTTTTTCATTTTGTTTCTGTCCTTGAAAATATCATACTTAACAAAATTATTATAGTTTTAAAAATATATTTGAAAGAGTGACTTAAGTGCAATGTATTTATTACCCAAGTTATCAAGATTTTGTTATATGTGATTTATATGTACCTTTCTTTGCTCTAAAGCATTTAAAAAATTTCACATATCATTTTACAACTGAATCTCTGAAAAAAGTGTATATTCTTATACAACAGTAAAACTAGTATTATTTCAAACAAAATTATCAAGCGTTTCCTCAATATGAACTAATATGCAAATTTTTCTGATGTCACAAAAAAATATACCATTTGTTTATGTGAAACAGAATCCAGGAAGGTCCATATATTATATTTGTATTAGGTTGTGTCTCTTTAAGTTTTTTGTATTTTAGTTCTGTCTCCCCTCCCCACTTCTAGTGTTGTTGTTAATGCCATTGATTTATTGAAGAAACCAACATAGTTGCCCTGGAGAATGTATCACATCCTGCATGTGCTGTTCATGTTTTCAGGTACATTTGAAATTTTTCCTGTTCATCTGTTTTTTTTTACTTAAATTAAAATTTACTCTTAAAGGTTTGATAAGAGCCAGGCCCTGTCTTTTAGCAAAAATACTTCATAGGTAGTCCTGTATGCTTCTTATTATATTATATCATGAAACACACACACACACACACACACACACAAACTGGTTGTCTCGCTTTTTGAGATGCTAAAATGTATTGATGAATTCAGGTGCTAACAGCTTTTGCTTTTCCAGTTGTAGACTATTCCAATAATTCTTCATGTCATGTCACTGATGATTGATGACTGACTTAATTATTAACACTAATTTGTTTTGCACTGTGTTAGAAAACCATAATTAATTAAGAGAAACTACCATTGAGAAAAGTAATTCAATGTATTTCTATTTCACAACATATATCTAGAGACAGGAAAAGTCGATAATTTCAAATAGAAACTTTACATATGAAATTAAGTAATCAGTATGTACCAAAAATGTTTACACTTCTTACTGAATTTTTAATTCTGTTATTTTAAAGTTTATTTTCCACCCTTTCTTCTACCATATAGAGGACTTGCCTATAAAATTTTCTATTAAAAATATAATCTAAAATACAATCGCCAATTGATAGAGAGGAAAACGTATTGAACAATACATCATTCTTTTTTTTTTTTAAAGATTTTACTTATTTATTTGAGAGAGAAACAGACAGCATGAGCAGGGGGAGGGGCAGAGGGAGAAGGAAAAGCAGACTCCCCACTGAGCCAGGAGCCAGTCGTGGGGCTCCATCCTTGGACCCTGAGATCAGGACCTGAGCAGAGGTCAGACTCTTTTATTTATTTATTTATTTATTTATTTATTTATTTATTTATTATTTTTTATAATTTTTATTTTGTTATGTTAGTTACCATACAGTACATCCCCAGTTCTTGATGCAATGTTCCATGATTCATTATTTGCGTATAATACCCAGTGCACCATGCAATATGTGCCCTCCTTAATACCCATCAATGGCCTATCCCAATCCCCGCCCCCACCGAAGCCTTCAGTTTGTTTCCCAGAGTACACAGTCTCTCATGGTTCATTCCCCCTTCTGTTCACCCCCCCTTCATTCTTCCCTTCCTTCTCCTACTAATATTCCTATTTCTTATGTTCCATAAATGAGTGAAACTATATGATAATTGTCTTTCTCTGCTTTATTTCACTTAGCATCTTAATTGACTGAGCCACCTAAGCACTTCATATCATTTTTCTTCAAAGATTTATTTATTTATTTGATACAGTGAGAGAGAGAAAGAGAAAGCATGAACAGGAGGGGCAGAGGGAGAGGGAGAGAGAATCCCAAGCAGACACTATGCTAAGAGGGCAAGGCCCACTCAGGGCTGGATCTCAGGACCTAGGCTGAAACCAAGAGTTGGATGCTTAAGTGACTGTACCACCCAGGCACCCTGAACACTATATATATTTTTTAAAGGTTTTATTTATTTATTTGAGAGCAAGAGAGAGCATGAGCAAGGTAGGGGGAAGGGACAGAGGGAGAAGCTGACCTCCCACTGAACAAGGAGCCTGGCCCCATCCCAGGACCCTGAGATCATGACTCGAGCCAAAGTCAGACACTTAACTGACTGAGCCACCCAGGTGCCCTCTATCATTCTTTTTTTTTTATAATAATTTTTTATTATGTTATGTTAATAGAAGAACACAATGACTTTTGAAGGGAGAAATGTCCTAGTGAAAGATGAAACCAGTGAGGTCTTTATAAAGTGGATAAGATTCCAAAAAAAATATGCGATTTGACTATTCAGGATGTATCATAATACTTTGAATCAAAATACTTCATGATAAGTGAATCAAAATAAAATTGTTTTGGGCATATAATTTATTTGAAAACCAGTGATAATTGTTTTTCTACTTATTGTTTTATTTCTTATTCCAAAATAGTTTAGGTATTTTTTTCCTTTGGCATGTCTGCATTAAATATGGAATATATTTAATGTAATGATAACAAATAAAATAATTTAAATATTTCTGTACAGGTCAAGTTAGTTTTTAAATTCTAGATTGTTACAGAATCCTTCTCATTTTCAGTAATGAGCATGAAATATTCCCAAGTGCATTAGAGTCATAAGATAGGCAATAGAACTAATGTGGGTCATTTTAGATTTGCTTTAATTGCACTGATTTCCTATGTTTAGCTTTATATAGATTTAAGACATAAGTCCATACAAGAAGGAAATTTAAAGGAGAATATATAAATAGCTTTGAAAAAAATCAAATACATAAACTTTCAAAAATGACCTTGGTAGTAGTAAAAAGAAATATATTAGCAACAATAGGCCCACTCTGACACTATGATCACTTCCTTGTAATGAACCATTAATTAAATGTGCATTATTAATTTCTGTTATCTAAGGGGGAAATATGAGAGAACTCTCATACATCATCATTACAAATAACTACTAGTTCCTTGAAATAAAATCTTAAAAAAAAAGAATTTAGAAACTATTGCCATATCACAAATCCTAAGAAAAGTTTTATAATTGCATCAGTTTTCTTATATATTACATCCATATATTCTTATACATCTCTATATATTATAAATCATATATACTCTATAGATAGTGTATACATAAAGTCTCTCTCAGATCAGAATTAAAGAACCACAAAGCATCAAGGCAACCTCTCCATGCTCTATTAGTTTTGAGATAAGCCTTTAGGCTTTATACTACAATTTTCTTGGGAAGATAGGCAGTTTTCAGACTTTTTGACACAGTCATTTCTTTTCCAGCACATAGAATCAGTTAATCAAGTATAATAGAACTGGGCTTCATAACTCAAGCTTCTTAATTCATTACAACTAATTAAGTAATTAACAGGATAAAAAGACATGTAAATGTTAGGTATGACTCAGACCAACTCAATATGTTCATATATATTACGAGGAAGTAGTTTTTGTAAGATATTTTGTGTGGGATAATCGTTCTGGGAAAAGGATACATTAATTAGGATAAATAAAAATCATGGTCTTTTACTTCAAGTAATATACTAGTTTGAGAGATAAGGTTATAAATCTAAATAAGTTTATACTTATTTACTTAAATAAGATTTATGCAAACCTTGCTATATAAGAGAGTTTATGGTGTAAGAGACAAATATGTCACCAATGTGATATCTAATAAAAGTTTTTTAGCTTCCTTGAACTTCCCACATTCTTTCCATTGTTCTCTCTTAGCTGACAACCTTGCTTCAGAGCTTACTGAGCACTAGAATCCAACAAATAAAAAAATCCCTCACAGTACCACAGATAAATCGACAAATACAAGGTTTGAAGGTTTCTTTGCCGTAGCAAAAAACATTTCAATTGGTTTGATATTTCATTTTAAAACACCACTCTATTTGGTTTTGCTTAATAGTCTCTCCATTTTTTTCAAAGATTTTTTTCCTTTGAGTATATAGCTTTCACTCCCTCTTCTTCACTTTACTGATTTTCTGCCCCAACATTATAACTTTCCTCTCTCCACTAGATCCATCTTTTCTTTCTTTCCTTTTTTTTTTTAAGATTTTATTTATTTATTTGACAGAGAGAGACAGCCAGCGAGAGAGGGAACACAAGCAGGGGGAGTGGGAGAGGAAGAAGCAGGCTCCCAGCGGAGAAGCCTGATGTGGGGCTCGATCCCAGGACTCTGGGATCACGCCCTGAGCCGAAGGCAGATGCTTAACTACTGAGCCACCCAGGCACCCCATAGATCAATCTTTTCTATACACAACTATGCTGTGTCTCCATCATCTAAAATCACACCCTTCACTACAAACACTCCTCTTCCTATAGCCTTTTATAATCTTGACAGCAAAATTCCTTTAAGGGATATCTTTACACACATCCTCTCTTCCCTCCTTCTTTCATTCACTATGCTCCCATTAAAGAGGTAAAACTCTTTTTATCACGTACCCTGTAATTTCTGATCCATAATGTCAAATGGACAGGTCTTCTCCTCATCTTACTGACCTAGAAGCCCCTCTTTTTTCTGGTTTTCATGACAACACACTCTTATTTCTATTCTTTATTAAAGCACCACTGTAGCCCCAGTAACTTGTTGAATTTCTGGCATATTGTGGGTGTTCAATAAATATTTTGATTAAATGGAAAAAAATAAATGATTAAATCATTTGTTCTTATGAAACAGATATTGAGGCCAGATTCATCAGAGAATTTTTTGTAAAGGATTTGCTCTTTTTGTTATATATTCTATGGGTTTGGACAATCATATAATAAAAAATACCCATCATTATAATATGATTTTCACTGCCTTAAAGATCCTCTGTGCTATGCCTATTTATCCCCACCCCACCCCACCCTGGAAAGCACTGATCTTATTGTCTATACATTTGCCTTAATATGTCTTTTCAAAGTGACCTGTGATTCGAATAGGTCAGATAGACTTTTCCACTCTTGCTTTGCAAGCTACATCCTCACCACCATTTGTTTAAATCTTCAGAATTTGGTATACACTGAGTTTGGGGATTTTTAAGAGTCATGAAGGACATCATAGAGATATTATATTAGCTATTACTAAATAGTTATTAGAAATCATTTTAAAAATAATATGTTAAGTGTATGTTAGATTTTGAATACTATGAAGACAGTGTCACAAATTTCCAGTGTATTTCTGAGCACTAAATGATGTATTTGACTCAATTTGCTAGCTAAGAAATGCATAAAATATGGCAGTGTAAGTACCTGCTGCTCTTTGAGCTAAAGAATCTAATACAAAGCATTTCTTTGAACCAGTGCTTTGAATCATATACATCCCCTTTGGGGTGATTGTTTACATATATATATAGAATGTAATGTTGCAAAATAGAATGAAAAGCCATCTTTAATTAGGATAATATGCATATTTACTGAGTATATAACTAAATTGCAGGAAGTGGCAAATTAAAGAACAACTCACAGAGAAAGTGATCCTTACAGTAACTAGAGAGACAGTTTTGATAGAACATTCTAGGAGGAGAGGGTAAATTTCTTAAAAAGTTAACTAGGAAGAATTCTGTATTCTCCAAGCCATGGGTATAATGACAAGAAAAGGTATAATAAAAGGAGGCAAATCAAGAGCTTTCTTTTATAGTTGTATATAAAAAAATAACAGTAAGGAAGAGTAGAATTATCTGTCTCAACCTTAAAATTTATGCACATCACTTAAAATTTATTTTTTCTTTAATAATTCCCCTATGAATTTTTTATTCATTTATTTATTGAAACATTTCGAAGCAGTTGAATGATACTGACAACTTTGAAGTAATACGTTATAAATACATAGAACTAATAGTTCTACAAATTATTCTTCCTTGTACAGTGATAATAAGGAAATTGGCTTCATTAACAAAGTCAGGTTGGTGCAGAGAAGTTGAGGAACATTCCTGTTTCCTCATTGTTAGATCATTGGCATCCATTGTTATGGATATAGCCCTAGTGGTCCCAAAGACTGCCTGATGGAGTATAAAGCAACACTAGTTGAAAGAAGGACACCAGTGAAGAAATATCTAAAAGTGCAGTGGCAGTAATCAGACAGGTTCATGAGTCACTGGGTGGACCATCACATATTGAGAGTGCAAGCCTCTCACATATCAATCACAAAGATTACAAGAAACATCCTTACCAGGCTATGTTGAAAAAATATTTAATCCCTGAAAAAGATATACCCTTGTCACTTACATTCTTCCAATATTTCCTTATTAAGATTTTGATAACATTGTGTGTCCTACGAACGTGTATTATTCTCTAAAAGAGGATACTTCACTCACACACTTAGAGAAGATGGGGATTTAAAGCTTCTGTCTGGTAGAATTCCATGTATGCCTCAAATATTTGGATGATAAAATAAGGTTTGTATTCCTAGGGATTTGTTTTGTACATGGATCAGTATTCTTTCGAAATACTTAAAATTGTCTCCTCAGTTACTCCCATTGTTTTAAGAGTTAAATGTGCTAACATTTCAGTAGTGGTCCAATATATAAAATTCTATTGGTGTGTACAAGTATTTTCAAAGTACCTAAACTAGAATTGTGATACATAATTTCTCTTAAATAAATAAAACAGCTTACAATTTAGTTGTCCAACAGATAAGTATAAACTCAAAGTCTAAACTAATCCTAAATAATAGAATTGTTGTTAATGATTTGCTATTCAATAAAAACAAAATTAACACAATGACTCACATATTCTATCTGAGTAAATGCTTAGAAAAATTGATATTAAAAATTAATTAGAAAAAAAAACAAGGCCATTTAGTTTAATAATATTGACTGAACTGATCCTTATACTCTTTATCCTAATCTGGCCTAGAATATAAAAAAAAAAAAAAATAGGTCCAATTTTTTCTCATAATACTTGTGTTTTGTTACTTTAGTCTTCTACTGTTCTGGTAAAATATTATTACAAAGTGATTTATTTAAGTTAAAGAAAATTAAATGCTCAAGTTCAAATTTATTCCATTAGAATGGTTTGATTGAAGTCAGAGAAACAGAAAAAGATCAGTGAGGGGAATACTGCTGACCTGAACTACTAGAATAGAAAGTCTAATGGAAAAACACAAACAGGGTGTCGTACATACCCAGAGAAAATCTCTTCTCTGTTCCACAGCTAGCCTCCAAGATTAGAGGAGTCATAAATAGCTACTCTTTATGTGGATAATCTCAGCCAGCTCTTCTTACTATCTTTTTCCATCCTGAAGTCTAAGGAATAAATTTAATAAAGATTTACATGAGTTAGGTTCTCTATCAATAATGAAATATCTTCCAGAATTCCCTTCTTTCATGAAATTATATTCCATGGTATGTAGCAAATATATATATATGCAAATATATATATATATATCAGGCAAATATTTATATATTTATATATTATATATATATATTATACATATATTTGTATATGTCAAGGAAAGACACAGAAAGCAAATAAAAATATTGGGGTTTTACTCGTGCTAGACATGTTTGTCTCACAAATTTCATCTAATGATGTTTCTTTCTCCAGGCATTTTGTGAAATAGGCTGTTTTCTTGTTAGCACTAGAAATGCTTTCAAGTGATTCCACCTTTCTTATAATCTCAATGACCAACAAAATGTCCAGCCTGGAAGTACCTCTCCTCATTAATATGAATCCACATAGGACACATAAAGACAAATATCAAATTCTTTATTAAACAAGGGTAAAATCAAGAATCCTTGGTTTAGTGATATAAACTAATTTGAAAGCCAACAATAGTAAAGGGAATGTAGATCTTCACCCACAGTCACCATGAGGAAGTGCTGGAAGTCAGAGAGTCATGAAGGCACTGCACCAAAGGACAAAATACATGCATTGAAAGAACAGAAGGTTTAAAATATGTCATGAATTTATGTTAGTCTGGAAACTCAGGATGTATCACTCCAATTCTCAGTTTGTGTCCCACTTTTAAGCTTCACCCAGATGTAAGGTTCTCTGTGTTTTTGTTGTTGTTTCTTTAGTTTCAACAGTGCTGGCTATTTTGTTGTAAGGGAAAACAGATGTCAGCATCAATCTAGTTCGGGTTGAGGATTTTGGCCAATTCAGTTGGTTGAATTGGTAAAGTCTGAAATGAGGGTACCTAGGGACAGAAGTAAAAGCCATTAACTTACTGAAAAATTATGGTATAAAATTTAAAAAAGATATTCAGTTAAGGTTTCTATAATTTTGAGAAATACGTTTAGATGAAATAACAGATCGAGGTTTGTGTAGGATTGATTTGGAAGGTTTACAGAATAGTGAGAAACAAAGGTCAAAAGCAATTAGTCAAATCGTTCCTGAATTAGTGGTTTGGAATCGTCATCGACAATTGAAGCAACAAGACTCTAGCCGCTGGACCATATTGCATATGGGAATTTAAGATTGGGAAGCTTCTACATCAGAGGGCTTCAAACTGCTGAGAGCCAGGTTTTAATAAAACCATCAAGCACTGGGAATTCTCCATGAAAAAGTGTGAACAGAAATAACACTATTGCTGGCTTTTATGAAAGGAGAGATCTAGAAATCACAGAATATTCCAGATGAACTTCTTATGTTAGCCATTCTAATAGGCGTATGATGATAGCTCATGTTGGTCTGAATTTACATTTTTCTTCTGGATAATTATGTTGATGATATTTTTATGTTCTTACTATACATCTGTATATCCTCTTTGGTAAAACGTTTATTCATGCCTTTTGACCGTTTTGTAATCAGATTGCTTATTTTATAATATTGACTTTGAGAGTTCTTTATATATTACAGATACAATTTCTTTTTCAGGTAAGATATTTAAAAATGTTTTATTCCAGTGTATAATGTCTCTTTTCATCCTCTTAACTGAATTTTTGGCCTAGAAATTTATTTATTTATTTGCTTATTTGACCCCAACTTCATGACCTGAGGCAAAATTAAGAGTCGGTTGCTTACTGACTAAGCCACCCAGGCAGGCGTCCTGAAGATTTTGTCTTATATTTTGTTCTAAAAGTTTTACAGTTTTTCATTTAACATTTAGGTGTTTGATTAATTTTGAAATTTTTTTAGTTTAAGATACAAGTTTTAGTTGAGGTTCATTTTATTTACCTATGGATGTTCAGTTGTTCTTTTTTTATTATTGTTATTTCTCTGCTGAGATTTTATTTTTTTTAAGATTTTATTTATTTATTTGACAGAGAAAGACAGCGAGAGAGGGAACACAAGCAAGGGGAGTGTGAGAGGGAGAAGCAGGGTTCCCGCCGAGCAGGGAGCCCAATGTGGGCTCAATCCCAGGACTCTGGGATCATGACCTGAGCCAAAAGCAGACACTTAATGGCTGAGCCACCCAGGCGTCCCTCTGCTGAGATTTTCTATGTTTTCATTTGCTTTAAGAGAATTTGTAGCTGCTTATTGAAGCTCTTTTTATAATGGCTGGTTTAAAGTTCTGGTCAGATAATTTTAGCATATGATTTATCTCAACATTGACATCCGTTAATTGTCATTTCTCTTTCGAATCATGATTTACTGTTGGTACATATGTTTTATAGTTTTCAGTATACAAGTCTTTCACCTGTTGAAATTTATTCCTAAGTATTTTATTCCTTTTGTGCAGCTATAAATGAGATTATGTCCCTAATTTCCTTTCTGATTATTTATCGTCAGTGCATGGTAATGCAACTGGTTTTCATGTTAGCTTTGTGTTCTGCACCTTTAATGAATTCCTATATTATTTTTAACAGCTTTTCTCTTAAACAGAATTTTTAGGGTTTTCTGTGTATAGGATCGTGTTGGCTGAAAAGAGAAGACAATTTTATTCCTTCCTTTCCAATTTGGATGAATTTTATTTCTTTTTCTGGCCTAATTACTCTGTTTGGGATTTCCAGTAGTATGTCGAACAAGGATAGAGAGAATGGGCATCCTCGCTTTGCTCCTGAACTTAGAGGAAAAGCCTTCCTTTTTTTCACAATTGAGTATAATATTGGCTGTGGGATTTTCATATATAGCCTTTATTCTGCTGAGGTAACTTCCCTCCATTCCTAGTTTTTTGAGAGTTTTTATCATAAAAGTGTATTGAATTTATCAAACACTTATTCTGGATCTTTTCAGATGGTCACGATTTTACCCTTAATTATTTTAATGTGGTGGGTGTATCACAGTAATTGATTTTTATGTTAGCCACCCTTGCATTCCAGAGATAAATACCTCTTGATCATGGTGCATAATTGTTTATAGTAGTCCCTTATGATCCTTTGTATTTCTGTGGCATCAGTTGTAACACTTCTTTCATTTTTTATTTTATTTATATGAACCCTCTTTCTTTGTTTCTTGTTGTGTCAAACTAAAGGCTTATCAATTTTGCTAATTTTTTAAAGAACCAGCTCTTAGTTTCAATGATTTTTTAACATCTTTTAAGTTTTATTTCATTTATTTCTGCTCTGATCCGTTATTTCCCTTCTTCTACCAGCTTTCAGTTTTGTTTGTTCTTTTTCCGGTTCCTTGAGGTATATAATTATTTAGGTTTTCCTTATTTCTTGAGGCATCTATCACTATAAACTTTACCCCTAGTACAACTTTTCCTGCATCCCATAAAGTTTAGTATGTGTGTTTTCATTTTTATTTGTCTCAAGGTATTTTTTAGTTTATTTTCTGATTTCTTTGTTGATCCATGCTGTTCCAGAATATGTTTTAATTTTTCAACCGGTTTATGAATTTTCTGCTTTTCCTTCTGCTTTTGATGTCTAGTTTTATTCCATTGTGATTACAAAATATACCTTGTTGTAATTTCAATATTTTTACATTTGTTGAGATTTGTTTTGTGACCAAATATGTGCTCTATTCTGGAGAAATATCCATGGGTACTTGAGAATAATGTGTATCCTGCTGCTATTGGGTAGAATATTCTGTATATGTCTCTTAGACTGATTTGGTCAATAGTACTATTCAAATCCTTTATTTCCTTGTTGATTTGTAGTCTGGAGGCTCTATCGGATATTGTAAGTGGGGTATTGAAGTCTCCTACTATTATTATAATGCTATTTCTCCCTTCAGTTCTGTGAATATTTACTTTATATAGTTATATGTTCTGGTGTTGGATGCACATATATGTATACAGGTATGCATCGCTTCTGTCAGTTTTGACTTAGACTCTATTCTGTCAGATATAAGGGTAGTCATTTCTGCTCTCTTTTGGTGACCATTTACATGGAATACGTTTTTCCAATATTTACTTTTAGTTTGTGTTTTATTTTTTTAATTTAAAGTGAGTTTTTTTATACATAGCATATATTGAGCCTTATTTTTTAAATCCATTCAGTCACTTTAGGTCTTCTGATGGGGAGTTTAATTTTAAAATTATTATCAATAAGGAACAATTTAATATTGATATATTGTTACTTTTCTATTAATCTTATTTTTCTTTCTTTCTTTTTTTTTTTTTTGGTCTTTTCCTCTCATCTTCTGTTGTGTTTTGTTTATTTTCTGTTTGCCTATTGATACTCATTGGTTCCTTTCTCTTTTTTTTACATGTAACTTCTATAGTTTTTGTGTGTGTGTGTGGTTACCTTGGGGCTTACATAACATATCTTATAGTTAAGTTTGTCTATGCTAAACTGATAACAACTTAAGCTCAATCACATACCAAAATTCTATACTTTATTTTTTCTTCAGCTCACATTTTACGTTACTGTCACAGTTTACATCTATTCTTATTGTTTATCCTTTGATATGTTTTATAGTTATAATTATTTTGAATACTTTTATCTTTTTTATACCAGAATTAAAAGTGATTTACCCACCACAGAATAATATCATATTCATATGTATGTATATATATGAATATATGTATATATATGAATATATGTATGTATTTATGAATATAAATGCATATATATTTATCTATTTCATGTTTTTTATGCTTTCGTGTTGCTATTTAGCATCTTTTATTTCAACACTAAAAACTCATTTTAGCATTTCTCATAAGGCAGTTCTAATGGTGATAAACCCCCTTAGCTTTTGTTTGTGTGGGCCTGTCTTTATGTCTCCTTTATTTTAAAAGACAATTTTGTCAAGTATAGTATTATTGGTTGACAGTTTTTTTTTCTTTAAACATTTTGACTATATCATTTCACTGCCTCCAGACCTGCACAATTTCTGTTCAAAATTTCACTCATAGTCTTATGGTGATTCTTTTGTACGTAGCATATTACTTTCTCTTGCTACTTTCAAAATTTTTTGTCTTTGACCTTTTACAATTTGATTATAGTAAGTCTTGGCATGGATTTCTTTGGTTCCTCTTATTTGAGACATTTTGGGCTTTGTGCATCTGGATTCCCATTTCATTCCTTAGATTTGGAAAATTTTTAGCCATTATTTCTTTGAATGAGTTTTCTGGTCCTTTCTCTTCTCATTCTGGAACTTCCATCACATGTATCTTGGTCTTCTTGCTGGTGTTCTATAAGACCTTTATTTTCCTCAGTCTTTTCCAATCTGTGTCTCTCTGTCTAGGAGTCCAGTGATCTTTTTTTCTTCTTGTTCTAGTCTGATGCCCTTTGTGGATTACCCGGTGTCATTGGGCCATGCTCAGATCTGGAGACAGGAGGAGCAGAAGCCAGAAGGTTTCTGTCTCTCTATGTCACTTGGTGGAGGGATGGGAGATACCAGACTTTATGACAGAGGCTCCTATTCTCTGCCTTAGTTGTTGAGCTGAAACTGGGTCAGATTGTTGGGATTTTGCTGCTGCCTCTGAAGGCAGATCAATTACCTAGTTACCTGGATATGGACGAGGATTAGGCTTGCCTTTCAGGGCTATTATATTGTCAAAGTAGGGGACTTAAACAGTCCACCAGTGCAGTGACTATGGACTATGTCTTGGATTGGCCTATAAGTCTTTGAAGTTGCCACTCCAAATCACACATGTGTCTTCGCTCAAGCGCCGGTGCTAGAACACCTTACTGGTTTTTCGTTTTGCTTTTTTCATTCTCTTTCATTTATTCAGAAAGTGCAAACTATTCTTGAGTTTTTTGTCTATGCTGGTGGTTCTATGTTAAAGACCTCTCCAGTACCCAGTTTGGAATATATACATGAGAAATTAAAAGAACACTCGGTGAATTCACCTGGTTATCATTCCTCAAGTCATTCTCTATCCAGTCTGCCTTTTGATTTTTAGCTTTCAGAGGTTGTTTTATTTTTTCTTTGAATTATTTTCAGGGTATTTAGTTGTATTTAAAGGGCACAAGGCAAGGAAACTGAGTTTATATGACCTTGTTCCAGAAACGAAATTGGCCACAATTTTCGAATAATGTTCTGCATTAAAAATGTGATAAGCACTTTTGAGTAACACTCCAAGGAACGATAAAAGTCGTCAACCATTTTTGTTATATAAAGAATTAAGATAGACATTATAGACGATACTAACTTTTATGAAAGACACAAAGAATGTTCTTGAGTATTTCCAGTTTGAAAAGCCTAGTAAGGAGAATAATGTAAGGAAGAAAAAAAGAAATTGAAATAAACATTTTTGCTCTAGGCAGGTATATGGTAAGCACCATAAAAGAGATGAAGAAATAACATAAGAGTGTTTTTTTTAAAAAAATATGTTTCTTAGGTAATGTTATAAGTAATTTACACTTAAGTTTGAAAAAAAGAAGAGATATTATTACTTATGCCAACTTAGCTTGTGTAAATGGAAGCAATCTCAGCAATATATGATCACCTTACCCTTAAGACCCTTTTGTTTTAACTACTTATTTTGGAAATGTTCATGATATGCATATTTATAGAATAATACAATAAATCTTTGTTTTCCCATCATCCTTCCCAACCCTATTTTCCTTTCACAGTGTGTTCACACACTGAATTATTATTATCAAGGCAGTGTGTGTTCTGGCCAAAAGTACTAGGTTTATTAATCTATGGTCAGTTTTCATTCTTCTACATACCCTCAGGCCCCCTCTGCTTTGTCAGTACATAAGAGCAAATTCTAGGAAGTTTCCTGTCTCATTCCTTGATCAAAACACTAACTAATTTCGTTGCATGCCTTTCTCTTTTTCACCACCAGGCACAACCGCTTTCATCCACATGTTGCTTTTTGCTTTACTTATAGGGCTGATACTCTAATGATTCAACTCTGCCAGAAGACAGATTCTTAATACCTAGCCCTGCACACTGACCAGCTCAAGCTAAAAAGCCAGAGCATCTATGACGCTCAGTTTTGCCTGCCTTCTTCTCTGGACTAATGTTTCCATAATAGTGATTTCATAATGGCTATGATTAAAGTTCTGCAGGACATGAAGATCATACTTCTGCTACTTTGGCTTGGGGTGTTTCTGTCCTTTTGTGGACACACTGAGGCTAAGCAGCCCCAATACCATAGTCCCCCAGAAGTGGTGATTCCTTTGAAGATACCTGGCAATAGCAGAGGCATGAAGCCCGCAGGCTGGCTCTCTTACAGCTTGCATTTTGGGGGCAAGAGACACATTGTCCACATTAAGGTCAAGAAGTATTTGCTGTCCAGACACCTCCCAGTGTTCACCTACACAGACCAAGGTGCTCTCCTGGAGGACCAACCCTTTGTTCAGAATGACTGTTACTATCATGGTTATGTGGAGGGGGACCCAGAATCCCTGGTTGCCCTCAGTTCCTGTTTCGGTGGTTTTCGAGGATTGTTACAGATAAATGACATTGCTTATGAAATTAAGCCCATGACTTTTTCTACTAAATTTGAACATCTGGTATATAAAATGGAGAGTGAAGAGACCCAATTTCCAGAAATGAACTCTGACTTTGTGCAAGAGGACACTTTACCCCAACTGGAGTCTCAAGAGATTAATAATTTCACTCAGAAGCAAAGTAATTCTCGGGGCTGGTGGCGCCATACGATTCTTGTTGAACTAGCAGTGGTGGTGGACCATACTCTCTATCTTCGTATACACAAGAATATTTCAAAGTTTACAGAAGATCTATTTGCTATGGTAAATATAGCGGATTCCATTTTTGAGGTATTAGGTGTTAAATTGTTATTATTTGGTATGGAGTTCTGGACTACAAAAAACTACTTTGAAGTTGGTGATATAAGGAGATCTCTGAAAGCTTTTTGTATTTGGAAAAATGATAACCTTACTCCCCGCCTACCACATGATACTGCACATCTTTTTATGAGTAAACCATTACGAGGAATGAGTGGTTTAGGTTATGTTCCAGGAATGTGTCAACCACTCCTTAGTTGTGCAGTTCTTACTACACTAAACAGAAGCATCGCCTTAGTTGGAATTGCGATAGCTCATCATATGGGCCATAATTTGGGTATGTTTCATGATGGTAATTATTGTTCATGTGGACAAGTTAGATGTATAATGCATACTTCAAACCCACCAATAACTGCATTTAGCAATTGCAGTCTTTCTTTTTTTTGGTCCTACACTGTACACCAAGCAAAATGTGTGCTCTATGAGATATACACAAAGGATATATTTTCAAAGAAGCGCTGTGGGGATGGTATTGTTGAAGACGAAGAGGAGTGTGACTGTGGACCTTTACAGAGTTGTGCGAAAGATGCCTGTTGTCTGTCAAACTGCACTATGAGTTATGGGTCTACTTGTGCTTTTGGACTTTGTTGCAAAGACTGCCAGTTATTACCATCTGGAGAAACGTGTCGAAAACAGGCCAATGAATGTGATCTTCCAGAGTGGTGCGATGGATCATCCCCCTTGTGCCCAGATGATGTATATGTGGAGGATGGAATTCCCTGTAATGAAAGTGCCTATTGCTATGAAAAGAGATGTAATGACCGCAATGATCTGTGTAAGCAGATTTTTGGCGAAGAGGCAAAGAGTGCAAGTCATAATTGCTACAAAAATATAAATACTCTTGGTGACCGTTTTGGTAACTGTGGTACCAACCTGTCTTCATATCTAAAATGTAATATCTCAGACATCCTGTGTGGGAGAATTCAGTGTACAGATGTGAAAGAAATTCCCATTTTGAGAGAACACTCTACTGTGCATCAGTCTCGCTTCAATGACGTCACCTGCTGGACTGTCGACCACCACTTTGGGATGCCCAAACCTGATATTGGCGAAGTGAAAGATGGCACAGAGTGTGGCCCTGAACGTATCTGCATTCACAAGAAATGTGTCCATATTTCTCGCTTGGATAGTGATTGTTCCCCTAAGTTCTGTAACATGAGGGGTATTTGCAACAATAAACATCACTGCCATTGCAACTATAATTGGGACCCACCCAACTGCCTAATAAGGGGCAATGGAGGTAGTGTTGATAGTGGCCCACCCCCTAAGAGACAAAGGCTAAAGAAGAGTTACCTGTTAATGTTCTCACTTTTTTGGTTGCTTCTCTTGTTATGTTGTCTTCTGTGCCTTTGTCTGAGGAGAAAAAAGAAAGAGGAAAAAGTTCCGACTCAACCCGCTAAACAAGTGCAAAAGGTTCCGACTCTACCTGCAAAACCACCACCAAAGGCTCCCACACAGCCAGCAAAGCCACCGCCAAAGGTCCCAAAGTCTCCGAGTCAGACTGCAAAACCACCGCCAAAGGCTCCGAAGTCTCCGAGTCAGACTGCAAAGGCACCGCAGAAGACTCCCAGTCAGACCACAAAGGCACCGCAGAAGACTCCCAGTCAGACCACAAAGGCACCGCAGAAGACTCCCAGTCAGACCACAAAGGCACCGCAGAAGACTCCCAGTCAGACCACAAAGGCACCGCAGAAGACTCCCAGTCAGACCACAAAGGCACCGCAGAAGACTCCCAGTCAGACCACAAAGGCACCGCAGAAGACTCCCAGTCAGACCACAAAGGCACCGCAGAAGACTCCCAGTCAGACCACAAAGGCACCGCAGAAGACTCCCAGTCAGACCACAAAGGCACCGCAGAAGACTCCCAGTCAGACCACAAAGGCACCGCAGAAGACTCCCAGTCAGACCACAAAGGCACCGCAGAAGACTCCCAGTCAGACCACAAAGGCACCGCAGAAGACTCCCAGTCAGACCACAAAGGCACCACAGAAGGCTCCCAGTCAGACCGCAAAGCCACAGCAAAATGTCCGGAGCCAATCCAGCATATCCGTTCGCCAGAGTCAAAGTGGGAAACAAAGGTCATCGAGCGTAAAAAGTGTACCCAAATAAGTATGCATTAAAAAAAAAAAAAAAAAGGTAATACCTGCAATATTTCTACTTACTCTTCATTATTTTAAGCAATTAGACTCATTTTTCCTAAAATTTGTTTCTTTATATTTTCTGGGGAAAACAAAAACATGGCACATGGGTTGTATACAAGTTTTTAAGTTATTGCTTCTCGGCTTCAAATCCCCTTCCCATTTTGTGCACTGCATTGAACGGACCACATTTCTGCTGTACCAGCCCTCTTCCTATAGGGATCTGCAACAGGGAGAATGAGTGAGAGTTTGGAAATCTGGGAGTTCTGGTTGCTTTCCTTACGTCAATATCACCTCAATAACATGTTTTACACCGGCAGCTATACTTCGTCTGTGTATAAATATTTATTTGTGTGTGTGTATCTTATACATGTATATATATGTGTGTGTGTGTATATATATATATATATATATATATATATATAGTTTTTTTCTTTTTTTTTTTAATTACTTCAGACCAACTTCATTGTCAGCCTGAGAGATACCAACATAGCTGTCTGGTGCGTCATCCTCAGAGTTCTGAGTCTCAGATCTTTGAGCTTTCTACTAACATCCCAAATCTTCACCAGCTTAGCAGGACCTACTGTCAGAGTTCTGAGTCTCAGATCCATGCAGTCAGCCCCACAGTCTTTTAGATTTAAGTAATCCCCAAGCTTTTGCCTTTGCTCCTCAACTCTTTGAATGAAATTAGAGTTAGTATTTCATGGCTACTCACCAGTTAGCAGCACAATGTCTCCCTTAACTTGTTCTGTTCTTCTGTATATGTTTACCCAATTCTTATACTTAATTCTATCAAAATCACTGATGCGGTTTTACTTTTTCTGACCGAATCCTGACTGTGACAGTACTAATCTTGGTATCATGAGGGAAGTGAAAGTAAGGAGGTGTCAGAAGTTTTTGTTTGAGATTTTCGTTACCACTGACTTTTCCCATGTTGAGTAAATTACTTTAATTTATTGCAATTTTCCAACTAAAAAAAAAAGAAAGGATAGGATGATAATAACAGTTGTCTCTCAAATTTCAGGGTTTCTTTAGTTATAAAATGAGATAAAGAAAATGCTTTCAATTCTACGTAGGTATTGGGAGATACGTGTTTTCCCCCCTCAGAAAACAACTATAAAAACAATTGTATAATACCAAATATAATTTAAATCATATTTTTAAAGTATCAGAGAACTGTGAAGGAAATGAAGATTAAAAGACTTAAGAACTACAAAGAAAGGAAAACAATAAGAAGTGTTAAGACTTTTTCCCCTGAAACAAAAGTGACTGTTCCCTGTAATGTGATGATTCTGAATACAACATAAAGATCAACTTGGCCTTCCCAATTAGAAGGACTCTGTTGAAGAAAGAGAAACCTGAAACCTCTAGTGTGTAAAAGAGAACAGATTGATAGATTAGGCACTTAACAGACATCAGATTCAAAATTAGTTTTCTCTACATCACATTTGCTGATTTTAGGTTCTGTGGGAGGCTGGGGAGACAGGTTGAAGCCTTTAAAGGAAGAAATATCTATAAACTGTTGTACTCAGCAGGCAAAGACCTAGTGGAAGGGGATTTTCCTAAAGGACATATGCTGCTTTCCCTTTAAAATATTAACTTGATTTTGAAAGAGATTGGAATATAGGGTAGAGAATTGAGTTTTGAAATTTGAGTATCAGAACATAATCACCAATTGCTTTTATAGCTGAGAAAATAGAGACATATGGGCTCTCAATAGAAGGTATAGTATGATATATGTGTCTTGCTAAAACTACATTACTTTCTCTTTTTTTAAATGTTTTTTTATTATATTATGTTAGTCAGTCACCATACAGTACATCCCTGGTTTCTGATGTAAAGTTCGATGATTCATTAGTTGCGTATAACACCCAGTGCACCATGCACTACGTGCCCTCCTTACTACCCATCACCAGCCTATCCCATTCCCCCACCCCCCTCCCCTCTGAAGCCCTCAGTTTGTTTCTCAGAGTCCATAGTCTCTCATGCTTCATTCCCGCTTCTGATTACCCCCCCCTTTCTTTATCCCTTTCTTCCCCTACCGATCTTCCTAGTTCTTATGTTCCATAGATGAGAAAAATCATATGATAATTGTCTTTCTCTGCTTGACTTATTTCACTTAGCATTATCTCCTCCAGTGCCGTCCATGTTGCAGCAAATGTTGAGAACTCGTTCTTTCTGATAGCTGAGTAATATTCCATTGTATATATGGACCACAACTTCTTAATCCAGTCATCTGTTGAAGGGCATCTCGGCTCCTTCCACAATTTAGCTATTGTGGACAATGCTGCTATGAACATTGGGGTGCATATGGCCCTTCTCTTCACTACGTCTGTATCTTTGGGGTAAATACCCAGTAGTGCAATGGCTGGATCATAGGGTAGCTCAATTTTTAACTTTTTAAGGGACCTCCACACTGTTTTCCAGAGTGGCTGTACCAACTTGCATTCCCACCAACAATGTAGGAGGGATCCCCTTTCTCCACATCCTCTCCAACAATTGTTGTTTCTTGCCTTGTCTATTTTTGCCATTCTAACTGGCGTAAGGTGGTATCTCAGTGTGGTTTTGATTTGAATTTCCTTGATGGCTAATGATTTTGAACATTTTTTCATGTGTCTGTTAGCCATTTGTATGTCTTCATTGGAAAAGTGTCTGTTCATATCTTCTGCCCATTTTTTGATTTATTTGTTTCTCGTGTATTGAGTTTGAGAAGTTCTTTGTAGATCTTGGATACTAGTCTTTTATCTGTAGCATCATTTGCAAATATATTCTCCCATTCCGTGGGCTGCCTCTTAGTTTTTTTGACTGTTTCCTTGGCTGTGCAGAAGGTTTTTATCTTGATGAAGTCCCATAAGTTCATTTTATTTTTTGTTTCTCTTGCCTTTGGGGATGTGTCATGAAAAAGGTTGCTTTGGCCGATGTCGTAGAGGTTGCTGCCTATGTTCTCCTCTAGGATTTTGATGGATTCCTGTCTCACATTGAGGTCTTTCATCCATTTGGAGTTTATCTTTGTGTATGGTGTGAGAGAGTGGTCAGTAAAACTACATTATTTTCTGACCAAACACAACTGCTAATTGTATTGCAATTGTCAGTCACTCAGCCTATCTTCCAAACATAAGAAAGATGAAAACTCTGAAATCAAAGGTCATTCTATCCTGAACGCCTATGGTTCTTTACATATAACATGTAGCAGACAATAAAAAATTATCACACATATGAAGAGGAAGAAATTATGGCCAATAATAAAGAGAAAACAACAGTGAAGACAGTAAAAGAGAAGCTAGAAGTCATCTAACTAAAAGATTATCCAGAGAGTGGAAAAGATGATAATGAACAAAAACCCACCACAATTAACGATTTTAGAGAAACTGAAAGAAAAACAAATAACCTATGTAAAAGAAGATAGCTTGATTTCACCAGAAAATTAAAATTTATTCAGGGTTATCAAATATATATTCTAGAACTGAAAAAAGAAAATATCTAAATTTAGAAAATTAGTGAACACATTGAATTATAGATTGCATTGTTCAATTAACTGCATTAAGTAGAACAGTCAGTGAAAAAACCAATTACACACATGGCAAAAATATTAAAGATTAAGATAAGTGATATATGAAACATATCAATAAACCTAAAATCATTAAAATAGAGTCTCAGTTGAGGAGGAGAAAGATAATTGAATAGAAATAATAATAAAAAAATTAAGTCAGAGAATTTCCCAGAAGCATGGAAACACACCATCTCGCTACTTCAAAAAACCCAATGAATTTCAAGCAGTATAAACACACAAACACACACCTAAGAATATCATAGTACAACTTGAAAACCAGACACTGAGAAATCTTAAGAGCAGCCTGATATATAATTTCATATCTTAAAAGGAATGACAATTAAATGGTTGGCTGACCTCAACAAAAAGTTCAAATGCAGAAGATAATGGAATAAGATATTTACTCTGTAAATATAATTGCCAAATTAGAATTCTTTAGTGTGTAAAAACAACCTTCAAGAATAAAGGAGAACAAAACTTTCTTTTGGTAAACAGATCATTGCCAGCAGTTAAGACTCAAAGAAATATGTTTCTTTTCAGTCAGTAAAAACATGATACCAGAAAGAAGCATGAATGTGCAGGTGAGTATAAAATACACAAGAAATGCTAAATATGTAGATAAAATAACTCAAAGTAATGTACAAAGTAATACTAATAGTATCTTATGGATTATAAATATGTACAGAACAAAATGCAAACATATTTATCACCAAAGCTGGGAGGCATGCAAATTAAGTTAATAGGTCTAAGCATCTAACAGTACTAGGAAGAGGTAAATTAATGGTATGGATTCTAATACATGACATTGAAAATGCATGCCACAATCTTGTAACTGTGAAAATGATAAGAGTACGTAAATATAAGAAATTGGAGAAAAAAGGCATAATAAATGGTTTTTGATTACTGTAGATATAGGCAAGTGAGGGAAACCAACACAATGCAGATATGTGAAAATGGAAAAAAACCAACTGTGGTAGATATAAGGCCTATGTAAAATGAATTATATTAAGTAAGTAAAAGACTGACATATTTCAAAGTGTTAAAAATCTAGTAGTATAAAATCTGGTAGAATGCTTTTTACCAAAAATGATCTAAAAATTAAGAATTAGAGAGTATAAAAACTTGAAAAATAATTTATGCAATATTAACCAAATTTATTTAGTGTTAATTCTCTTATTGTCTGAAAATGAAGACTTTGAAGCACAAAGCATTGCTAGAAATAGCGGGGAACATTTTGTATGATAAAAGTCAAATCATTGGAGGCCAAAGCAACCTTTTTCATGACACATCCCCAAAGGCAAGAGAAACAAAAGATAAAATGAACTTATGGGACTTCATCAAGATAAAAACCTTCTGCACAGCCAAGGAAACAGTCAAAAAAACTAAGAGGCAGCCCACGGAATGGGAGAATATATTTGCCAATGATGCTACAGATAAAAGACTAGTATCCAAGATCTACAAAGAACTTCTCAAACTCAATATGTGAGAAACAAATAAACAAATCATAAAATGGGCAGAAGATATGCACAGACATTTTTCCAATGAAGACATACAAATGGCTAATAGACACATGAAAAAATGTTCAAAATCATTAGCCATCAGGGAAATTCAAATCAAAACCACACTGAGATACCACCTTACGCCAGTTAGAATGGCAAAAATAGACAAGGCAAAGAGACAACAATTGTTGGAGAGGATGTGGAGAAAGGGGATCCCTCCTACATTGTTGGTGGGAATGCAAGTTGGTACAGCCACTCTGGAAAACAGTGTGGAGGTCCCTTAAAAAGTTAAAAATTGAGCTACCCTATGATCCAGCCATTGCACTATTGGGTGTTTACCCCAAAGATACAGACGTAGTGAAGAGAAGGGCCATATGCACCCGAATGTTCATAGCAGCATTGTCCACAATAGCCAAAGTGTGAAAGGAGCCGAGATGCCCTTCAACAGATGACTGGATTAAGAAGTTGTGGTCCATATATACAATGGAATATTACTCAGTTATCAGAAAGAACGAATTCTCAACATTTGCTGCAACATGGACGGCACTGGAGGAGATAATGCTAAGTGAAATAAGTCAAGCAGAGAAAGACAACTATCATATGATTTCTCTCATCTATGGAACATAAGAACTAGGATGATCAGTAGGGGAAGAAAGGGATAAAGAAAGGGGGGGGGTAATCAGAAGCAGGAATGAAGCATGAGAGACTATGGACTATGAGAAACAAACTGAGGGCCTCAGAGGGGAGGGGTGTGGGGGAATGGGATAGGCTGGTGATTGGTAGTAAGGAGGTGTATTGCATGGTGCACTGGGTGTTATACACAACTAATGAATCATCGAGCCTTACATCGGAAACCGGGGATGTACTGTATGGTGACTAACATAATATAATAAAAAATCATTAAAAAAAAAAAAGACAGAAAACGTGAAAAAAAAAAAGTCAAATCATTGGGAGATAGGACATCCTAAATGGGTAAGAATCCACTAACATAACTTCAAATATATAAGGAAAATTATGGAGCTAGACAAATCCACCATCACCAAGAGGGAGAATTTAACACAATTCTCTTAATAGTGATAGTAAACACAGACAATAAATCTGCAGGATGATTTTCAGTACACAATTAACAAACTAGATCTATTATATATATAAAGAAAAGGAATACTAAACTCAAAAGTGGCTAAATTAACTTTGATTCATCTGCATATAGACTATTACCAAAGGCCACTTTTGGGGCCAGAAAGAAAGCCCCCCAAAATTTCATATTGTTTTACTCAAGAAGAGCAGTTTCTCTAAACCTTATATATTTAATGTAGAAGTCAATCTCATTAAAGATAACTAGAAAAACTCCCAATTGCCTGGTACAATCCAGACACTGCTCTACATCTGATTACCAACTAAGATTTTGTACCCAATTCTAATGTACAATGGTGGTACCCTACACCACCAACCAATTCTCTTACACCAGCTAGCTATTCTACAGCTCAACTTAATTCTAACCCTGTCTACTGGGAGATAGCACCAGATCACACAGGTTAAGGGCTCAGGCCTGTAAGACTGCTTGTTCCCCAGTTTGTCATCTATACTTCTGACAGACCAGCTATAATTTGGAGGTTCCATTGAGCCCTTCCTTGGGCTTGATTAATTTGCTAGAGTAGCTTACAGAGAAACATTTTACTTACTAGACTATTATTATAAAAGGATATAAAGCAGGAACAGCTAGATGGAAGAGATACGTAGGGCAAGGTCAGTGGGAAGGGGAAAGGGGCTTTAATGTCCTCCTCAGGCACACCGCTCTCCATGCCTCACCATGTATTCACCAACACAGAAGCTCTCCAAACCCTGTTCTTTTGGAGTTTTATGGAGGCTTCATTACATAGGCATGATTAATTAACTCATTGGCTGCTGGTAATTGAACTCACTCTCCAGCTCCTCTTTCCTCCAAAGAAGTGGTGGTGAGGAACACAGTGAGACTGAATGTTCTAACTCTCTAATCACATTGTTGGCTACACCGGCAGACAGCCACCATCCTTATGTGATTTCCAAAAGTAGCCTCATTAACATAAACAAAAGACTATTGTATTGTTCTCCTCACTTGGGAAATTTTAAGGTTTTAAGAGCTCTGCCAAAAATAAGGATGAAGGCCAAATATTTATTTTTATTATAAATCATAATATATCACAGCTTAATAATCTATATGTCAAGGAGGAATCAAAGCAAAAATTAAGAAATTTTTTGAACTGAAATGCAAATAACAGCAGTATATTAAGTTACATAGTATTCAATTAAAGCAGTGTTTTAAGGAAAATGTAGTCTTATATGCCTATGTCCAAAAAAAAAAAAAGAAAGAAAAAAGGAAAAGATTGAATATGCATTGATTTAACTTTCCATGTCAAAAAACTAGGAAAATAGCATCACTTTAGATCTATGGTAATTAGAGAGAAAGTCATAATAAAGCTAGGAGAAAAAAATCAATGATACTAAAACAGAGGCACAATGGAGAAAATCAGCAAAGATGAAATTTGATTCATAGAATTAAAATATTTTGAAACCTTCATTTGACTTATGAAGGAAATAAAGAGAGAAAATACAGGTTACCATGAGCAGAAATGAAAAGGGGACATCACAAAAGAGCATAAAAAATGAAAACTCAGGAAGTATTTTGCCAATAAACTTGATGATTTGGATAAATAAGTTTACTGAACAACATAAATTACCAAGCCAACATTAGAAATAAATATCAAAGACACTGAATTCGTGTTCAAAGAATCGGCCAGTCCCAGATAATTTTTTTAGTCAAATATTACAAAAACATAAGAAATATATGCCATTAATTTTGCAAGAACTTTAGGGGGAAAAAAGAATGGCTCTAAACTCTATGAGTCTAGATGTATCTTAATCCTCAAACATGATTGGGCAAAATTTGCAAAGCAATTTCTTTTATGAGAGTTGATCTAATATATTTTTTAAGATTTTATTTACTTATTTGAGAAAGAGCGAGAGAGAGAGCACAGTGGGGGGCAGGGACAGAGGGAGAGGGAGAAGCTCCCCCACTGAGCAGGGGGCCCAACACAGGGCTCAATCCCAGGACCCTGGGATCATGACCTGAACTGAAGGCAGACACTTAACTGACTGAGCCACCCAGGTGCCTAGATCTAGCATTCTTAAAATGTTTATAAACAAATAAATTTCAGTGTTTTCTGTAAACAAGAATGTATCATCATGATCAAATTGTTTAAGTTATAGGTATTTTTGATTCAAAAAAACAATCTCAGGGGCGCCTGGGTGGCTCAGTCGTTAAGCGTCTGCCTTCCGCCCAGGGCGTGATCCCAGGATTCTGGGATCAAGCTCTGCATCGGGCTCCCTGCTCCGCTATGAGCCTGCTTCTTCCTCTGCCTCTCCCCCTGCTTGTGTTCTGTCTCTCGCTGGCTATCTCTCCCTGTGTCAAATAAATAAGTAAAATCTTCAAAAAAAAAATCTCTATAATTCACATTAACAGAGTAACTGAGAAAAATACATTTCAATAGATGCAAAAAATTATTTCATCAAAGTCAACATCTATTTGTAAAATAACTTACAAGAACTAGAGGGGAGTTTTCTAAATATAATCAGGTTTCTCTAGAAAAAAATTACCAAAAAAAATACCTACAAGAAACATCATATATAATGGAATTACATAAGACTTTCTAAGGACATTGATGAAGAAACAGATATGGCACCTCCTTGCCATTTCTGAACATGTTACTGGATGTGCTAGACAGAATAATATGAGAAATACAAATAAAATGATAAAAGGATGTGAATGGAAGAAATAAAACCATTGTTATTTACAGGTGACATTACATTATACCTAGAGAATACAAATTATTAGAATTATTAAGTTAATAGAGGAAGGTTGCTAATTATAAGGTCAGTTTCCATGCTCAATTTCTAGCTATCAGAAACAAAAAATAAAGAGATGAAATAAAAAAACTAGTTTTATTTATATCAGCATCAAACATAACATTTTCCAAAATATACATAAACACATCATTGTTTTACACCTTAAACTAATGTTATATGCCAATGATATCATAAAAAAGGAAAGAAAGAAAGAAATCAATTGAGACTTTGCCAAAGTATAAGCTGGAGTAACAGACTAGGGTTTGTAAGGAGCCCAGTTACAGAATATATGTGACTTAGACCTACATCCCACTCTCAAGATTGCTAAGAAATCAGCAGCACAAAAAATCCTTTTGATAAGTGGAGAGAATTCACTCTCTTGCACATTCTCACAGTGCTTGGATTCCTGGGCTCTGCTGAAGTTGAATGCGAAGGTAAACTAAAATGTTTTAAAACCAGAGCCCATCTGCCTCTAACTCAAACATCAAGATCAATTAATAAATTCAGTCCTTTGCAGGAGATTAGTAGTTGAGCTGACTGCATGTGAACTCAAACTAATTAAAGCTATAGCCCAGCACCAGCTCAACTCATTTTGTGAAGGAATCTGAATTAAAAAAAAAAAAAAGTTTGCTTCTATTGAGATGATCCTAAGATTTTATCCTTTATTTTGTTAATGTGGTGCATCATATTTAAGGACATCACATACACACACAAAAAAGCAAATTACAGGTCAATATTTCTGATGAACATAGATGCAAAAATTCTCAACAAAATACCACCAAACTGAATTCAACAGCACATTAAAAGGTATATGCCATGATCAAGTGGGATTATCATGGGATGCAAGGATGATTCAACATATGCAAATAATTAAACCTGATAAAATTCAACATCCATTCATGATGAAAGCTCTCAATAAAGTGGGTTTAAAAGGGACATAACTCAATAATATGGCAAGCCCACAGCTAATATCATATATTAATGGGGAAAAGCTGAAAGCACTTCTTCAATCATCAGGAACAAGAAAGGAATGTCTGCTCTCACCATTTCTATTCAAAATAACACTGGAAATACTAGTCAGAGTAATTTAGCAAGAACAAGAAATAAAAAGCATTCAAATTAAAAAAAAAACAAGTAAAATTGTCTCTATTTGCATATGTCATAATATTAGCTGTAGAAAATGTTAAGACCTTTTAAAAAAAACTGTTAGAACTATAAACTCAGTAAAATTACAGGACACAAAAGCAACATGCAAAAATAGTTTTTCTTCAATACAACAATAAGTAACTGAAAAAAACTTTTTTAATAAGCCCATATAAAATAGCTTTACTTAGAAATAAATTTCCAGAATGTGAGGGAGATCTGGCTGCGACATCTGTGTCCCCATTGATCACCAGGGTTGATTTGGCTGATCTGACTGGCTAGGCGGGTGTCCCCTTCCTCCCTCACCGCTCCATGTGTGTCCCTCCCAAAGCTGCGCGCTCGGTCGAAGAGGAAGACCTTCCCCGATAGAGGAGGACCGATCTTCGGTCAAGGGTATACGAGTAGATGCGCTCCCCTGCTAGAACCTCCAAACAAGCTCTCAAGAAATAAATTTTCAAGAAGGTGAAAGACCCATATATGGAAAGCTATGAGATATCAATGAAAGAAATTGAGGAAGACACAAATAAATTGAAAGAAATGTTGCATTCATGGACTGGAAGAATTAATATTGTTAAAATGATCACATTACCCAAAACAATCTACAGAGTCAATGCAATCTCTATCAAAATTTGAATGCATTTTTCACAGAAACAAACATTCCTAAAATTTGTATAGAACCACAAAACACTCCAAATATCCATACCCAATATCTTGAGAAAGAAGAACAAAGCTGGAAGCATCACAGTTCCTGATTTCAAATTATCTTACAAAACTATAGTAATAAAAACAGTATGATATTGTCATAAAAACATGCATAGATCAATGGAACAAAATACCATAGAAGTAAATCCATAAATAAATGATCAATTAATCTATGACAAAAAGCCAAGCATATACAATGGAGAAAGGATAATCTTTTCAATGAATGATGTTGGCAAAACTGGGACAGTCACATGCAAAAGAATAAAAGTGGATGACTATTTTATGCCATACACAAAAATAAATTCAAAATGGATTAAAGACTGGAATGTAAGACCTGTAACTGTAAAATTTTTAGAAGAAAACATAAGGGTAGGTCCCTTGACATTGATTTTGGCAGTGATTTTTTTTTATTTGGCAACAAAAACAAAGGCAATAAAAGCAAGTTAAATAAGTGGGATTAAATTAACTAAAAACCTTCTCTACAGCAAAGGAGACCAATGAAATAAAAAAGCAACCTACCAAATGAGAGAACATGTTTGCAGATCATGTATCTGATAAGGAGTAAATATTCAAAATATATAAAGAACTCAAACAACTACAAAAAACAACAATCATATTTAAAAATTAAGCAGAGTGTCTGAGTAGACATTTTTCCAAATAAAACATACAGATGGCCAACAGATACATGAAAAAGTGCTCAGTATCACTAATCATCAGGGAAATGCAAATCAAAACCATAGAGTATCAGCTTATCTGTTAGAATGGCCATTATCAGAAAGACAAGAAATAATAAGTGTTGGCAAGAATATGTATGACACAGAACACTTGTGACTGTTGGTGGGAATGTAAATTAATGCAGCCACCATAGAAAATAGCATAGAAGTTCTTTAAAAATTAATATAGAACTACCATTTCATCTAGCAGTTCCACTTCTGGGTACAGGCTTGGCTTGTTTTAGTGAACACTGCTTTATTGCATTTTGTAGATATTGAACATTTTACAAATTGAAAGTTTGTGACAACCCTGAATCAAGCAAGCATATGGTCACCATTTTTCCAACAGAATATGTTCATGTCATGTCTCTGTGTCACATTTGTGGTAACTTTCACAATATTTCAAACTTTTTCATTACTATAATATTCAAATTGCTGTACTCGCCTGATAAAACAGTAAGAGATGTGGAGTTGCTTCTTATGGATGAGCGAAGAAAGTGGTTTGTTAAGATGGAATCTACTTCTGGTGAAGACACCGTGAGGATTATTAAAATAACAACAAAGGGCTTAGAATATTACATAATCATGGTTGCCAAAGCAGTGTCAGGTTTGAGAGGATTGAGTCCCAATTTTGAAAGAAGCGCTATTGTTGGTAAAGTGCTATCAAGCAGCATTGCATATTGCAAAGAAATGGTTTGTGAAAGGAAGAGTCAATTGATGTGGCAAACTTCATTTCTGTCTTGTTTTAAGAAACTGCCACCCCATCCCAGTGTTCAGCAACCACCACCCCAATCAGTCAGCAGCCATGAGCACTGAGACAAAATCCTCCACCAACAAAAAGATTACAGCTCCCTGAAAGCTCATATGACACTTAGTGTTTTTTAGCAATATAGTATTTTCAAAGTATATATATATATATATATATGTATATATATATATATATTAGACATGATGCTACTGCACACCTTAAATAGATTATAGGATATTTTATGGGGTGCCTGGGTGGCTCAGTCGTTAAGCGTCTGCCTTTGGCTCAGGGCATGATCCCGGCATTCTGGGATCGAGCCCCACGTCAGGCTCCTCCACTGGGAGCCTGCTTCTTCCTCTCCCACTCCCCCTGCTTGTGTTCCCTCTCTCGCTGGCCATCTCTATCTCTGTCAAATAAATAAATAAAATCTTTAAAAAAAATAGTTTATAGGATATTGTAAACGTATGTACAAGGAAACCAAAAAATTCATTTGACTTGATTTATTGTGATATTTGCTTTATTGTGATAGTTTGAAACTTAACCCAGAATATCTCTAATGCACACTTATATTTATCTAAAGGAAATAAAAACACTATGTCGAAGAGATATCTGCATTCCCATATTCATTGCAACATTACTTATTTAAATTAAACATGTAAACAACCTAAGTGTCTTTCAATGGATGGATGGATAAAGAAGAGGTGGTGGAGATATAGATATAGATGTTATCTCCACAGATATATATATATCTGTATATATGTGTATATATATATATATATATATATCTGTGTGTATATATATATGTGGACATAATATATATATATATATATATATATATATATATATACACACACACATATATTACCCCTATATATATAATCCATATATATATATATATATATATATATATATAAAATCCCTATATATGTATATATATCTTCTTAAAATTATTTGATGACTAATATTTCCCAGATCCTCAAAGAAACCCAAAGACATCAGAAAATAAAGGGACAAGAAACTAGTTGTAGAAATTAGAGCCTAATTATTCTTTTAGGAAACCGTATAAAACCATTGCATGATTTGTTCAGCTTCCCCTAGATTGATTTTTCCTCCATAATTAGACCTATTAAATATAGGTAATTATTCTCACTGTAGCTATAAGCAAACATTGTATCTCCTCCTTGGTATAAAACTCCTCCAATATACTCCTTAACTAGTCAAAAGGACTTCTTGTATTTATCATATAAAAATGTGTTCTGCATATAGACAGGTGGTCATGTTAAGTACTTATGCAACTCTTTCAGTTACTCACATTTATTAAGAGCCAAACATAGTTACTTATCAGGAGTGATCCAAGACGCTAGATTTTATCTCTGTGTGTCAAGGTTTTACTCTGGCCCAAAGTTCCTAGATCAAAATGTGTGATACATGATTTCTGTCACTGTCCCTACCAAAATGAAACAATTTAAACTATAAGGACTCAACAGACACATATAAAATCAATGGCTAAAATAGTCTTGGGGTGCCTGGGTGGCTCAGTTGGTTGAGCATCCAACTATTGGTTTTGGCTAGGTCATGACCTCAGGGTCGTGAGTTTGAGCCTCATGTTGGATCCAGGCTCAGTGTTGAGTCTGCTTGAGATTCTCTTCTTCTCTCTCCCCTTTTGTCCCTTCCTCTGCTCACTTTCTCTCTCTAAAATAAAATAAATAAATAAAATCTTTTAAGAAAATCTTAAATAAATGTTTCTCAACTATTTATTGTTGAGAAACAAAACAAAACAAAAACAAAACAAAAAAATAACTAATACATCTTTTATACTTGGTTAAAGGCTTGCGAACAAGATGAAATAAACAAATCAGTTATGAAAAGAAAACCATGTAATTAAATAAAGTTAGTCAAATTAACCCTTAGTCTTACCCATTTGATTAAGGCTAGATTGTATAGAAAATTGGTTAGAACCAAATTTTTCACACAATGCATATTGATATTCTCATGCAGGTATCCTTTCTACCCATCTAATATCTAGGTAATTGAATGTTCCTTTAGAGCCATTAAATTAAGCCAAATAGATTAAAACCTTCATGGTCCAATTTTGTTCTTTGTGAATAGGTTGTGACCAGAGCTATGGAAAAATGAGAAAGTCCAAGTAGGAAAAAAGGAACAGGTCTATACTTATTTAGATGGAAGTGCAAAGGAAACACACTGTCAGATCATACTGGCAAACAATACCAGTGAAAATCTCCCCCTTGTCCTAAAGCTGAACTCTCAAAGATAGTAGCTAAACTTGTTTCTGTGACTTATCCCAACCAACCTACTAAATATAGACTTTCCAGATTAGCATTTTTAACTGCTAGCTTGTCCATTTACTGATTAAATTTATTCCCGCACTACTATTTTTGTTCATCTCTCTTTTCATCTGAATTTTATTTTTGTTTTTTCTTGCTGACAATTCAACAGTTCTCCCCTAGAGGTGAAGCATATGTGTGTGCAGATACCTAAAGTCTCTGAGATATTGTTTGATATTAAAAAGAGATGTAGAGATGATTACTGATGACTGTTTTCTTTAGACAAGTTTTGATACTGGGGCAAACTTTCTTTCTAGACCTTCAAGTGTTCTTTAATATGATTCATTGTTAAGGAAACAATCTGGAAACAGGAGAACAGTATGAGTGAAAATACTGAAACTGAAATGCTTAAATAAGCATGTAAGACCAGGGTAAGAAAGCTAGTTGGATTTATTCAGATTGAAAAGAAATTAGAAGTAAAGCTTGGATGGGGGTGGTGAAGCCACAGTTGGGAGGGACTTTAGCCAGTTGCCATGGTGTATGAAACTGAGAAAGTCTTGTTGCTAGGCAGCTAAATCTTGATCTTAATCAAATGAGAGGTACAGGGTAAGATATTTATATTTTCCTTTGCCATGTGAGATCTCCAATGAAAATCTTTGTACATAACATTGGTGATACAAACTGCAAGTGTAAGAGCTGTAGGTAGAAAGGATCATGAAAACCTCACTAATTTTTCTGTTAGTAAGTCATTTAAGAAGTTTAGCTGTAAGGGAGAGACGCATCCACAATTTGTGCATGCATGAATATATGCACATACACACATACGACAGGATTCTCTCTTGCCAAGTGTTCACATCTTGTTTAGGACTCGTGCCCTTTAATATATCCTATTCAGTTGTATTTTATTTTGTTGAGATCCACAAAAATGTGTCTTAGGAAGTTGTTACAGTTTAGAAAACAGTGATTTAGGCTATGAATGAAAGTAAGAGGGAGGTGGTAATTAAGGTACAGATATTGATGAATTTGAAGAAACTGGGAAAGGAAAGGCATTTATACAAGTCTCATAGAAAAATCTGGCCGTGTAATCTGAAGTCACTATACTATTAGTGGCATTATTACATTTATTAATGAAAATGTTATACTATTAGAAAGCTTGGCTTCTGGAGTCATCAAATACAGTAATTAACGAGGACAAAGGTTCTGGCTCAAAGTTTCTTTGACATCCATTTTCCTCTTATTATCTGATCCCAAATTGAGGTATAAATAATAAATTCTGATGAAGTTTTATATAGGTTAAGTTTCTTTACAACAGTGCAATATGATTCATTAGTAATCCTTTTCCATCACAATGATACTCAGGACTCCACAGCAAGTATGGAACAAATGAATATGATAAAAATATAAAGAGCAAATTAGGGTTTTACTTACAATTTAGAGGTGCTTATCTTCAGAGGCTTCATCTTGTGATCTTGAGTTATTTTTTATGCATTCTTGGAATTTTGTGTCATGCCTACCCTTTAGTACCTGGAAAGTACTCATCTTAATGATGAGGATAATGTTTAGCTTGAAAAAAGTCCTTTCTTCCTATCTGCAACCTGATAGCAAAGTTTAATACAAATATTGAATCCTGTATTAAATAAGGGTAATGAGGAATTCTTGGTTTAAACATTTAAACAACCATGATTGAAAGCCAGTGCTAACAACTTGTGAATACAAGAATAATGTAGAATTTCAGTGTTGTGCTCTGTGCATGAATGAAGACATTCAGAAAGTTAAGAAACTTGTGGACATCAAAGGGCAAAATACTAACATATAAGAATGTTTGAAATAAACATCTATTCATAATGTCAAACTTTTGACTGGTATGTCAGGGTAGCTCATTCTGATTCTGATTGTGTTTCTTTCCTTTAAGCATCCTCCTAAACAGAGTATGGCATTTTCTGCATTAGTGATAGCAGTTTGTTGAAGTAGTGAAGGAATCAGTTCATTTTAGATTGAGGAGCAAGACAAATCATGGTTGGATTAATGGAGTTCAGAACAAGGCTACATGAGGATGGAAGGGAAAACAATGTGTTATTTAAAAAAGTGAAATAAATTAGAACAGTTTTTTTAGTCCTCTATGAATTTGAGGACTAATTTTAGATTAAAAATAAAAATTGTGGTCTATTTAAGATGGAAGAGCCAGGATGGTTGAGAGTGATAACGCAATACAGGTCATGGTCACAGGTTGAAGGTGAGTTGTAAAGGTAAAAAACCCTGAGTTTTATATAGGTTGTCCACTTGCTTGCTAAACATAGTCAGAATATGGATAAGATTGTGGAAAAGAAATTTATAAATCAGAGATGAAATTCTTAGAGGTGTAAAAGTAGGAAAAAAAAAGGCAAATAGTGATCCAATGAGATGGCTACCAAGTTTAGTGTTTTGGAAGTGGCTTGGTAATCAAAAAACAAAAACAAAAACAAAAAAAAGAAAAAACTATGACCAAGTATCTAGTCCGTTTGGCACATGAGGATTCTGACAATGGGAATCTTGCCCTCTGCAGGGCTTAAAAATTTTTGAGATATAAGTTTTAGCAGAATTAAGTAGAATTAAGAACAAGGAGCTCTCCATGAAGAAGTGTGAATAGAGAGGCAGTTGGTGTTGCTTATCATGAAAGAAAGAGACAGAAAAATTATTCCAGAGAAAGAAGAGGGCAAGGCATACTGAATCAAGGTAGAAAAAGTAAGCAGACAGTAATAAAGCATTTGGGACATAGTAGGTGCTGAATCAGGCATCATTCATTTTTATATTACCTTCTGTGAGAAGGGATTTTTTTTGTTTTTTTTTATAATAATTTTTTTATTATGTTATGTTAGTTATGTTATACCATACAGTATATCCTTAGTTTTTGATGTAGTGTTCCATGATTCATTATTTGCATATAACACCCAGTGCACCATGCAATATGTGCCCTCCTTAGTACCCATCACCGATCGGTAGGAGAAGGAAGAGAAGGGATGTGATCAGTGTGTTTTAGATCTCTCGTAACAGACTCCTTTCTTTTTTTAACTGGACCAGAGGTTCTTAGTGTCATTTCCTTAAATAATCTCATATATTATAACCTAATGAAGACTGTGGATCCTCTCGCTACAAAAATAGAATGGGCACATTATATGTAAAATATGGAATGCGATTTTACAACCCCTTCAAGTCTATACATATCCCAATTACTCTGCCGAAATTTGTATGCTAGCCATTAACTTATTTAGGCCTATATCATTCATTTATTTTTCCCAAGTGTGTAGTAGTGTCTGTATCATTATGTGGTTTTATTAATTCTTTAATGAAGAAAGAATGTAACAAGAGAGTATTCCAGCTAATGTGCTAGTACCAGATATTTCGTTTTCACAAATATGAGATAAATATATTTGAAGGTTGATCTCTCTAGGGGCGCCTGGGTAGCGCAGTCGTTAAGCGTCTGCCTTCGGCTCAGGGCGTGATCCTGGCGTTCTGGGATCGAGTCCCACATCGGGCTCCTCTGCTGGGAGCCTGCTTCTTCCTCTCCCACTCCCTTGCTGTGTTCCCTCTCTCACTGGCTGTCTCTGTCACATAAATAAATAAAATCTTTAAAAAAAAAAAAAAAAAAGAAGGTTGATCTCTCTAAAAATGCTGGAGAGTTTAATGCTTTTGCCCCACGAAGACAATCCCACCTTCCCCAAAGTTTTCCTCTCTCCTTTTTGGATTCACTAATTTCCACTTAAGTACTAGCGCCACTTCCTTTTGTCCCTCAATATCCAACTATTTCCTAATGTATTTAATTTATTTTATATTTCATATGGCCACAGGACTTGAAACGTTATTTTTCTCAAGAATAAAATCAATCATAAACACAGTTTGGTAGCATACATCTATCACCTCAAAATATTTCCCATTCAAACTCTACCATTATTTATTGTTAATTGAACTAACCAAGCATTACAGTGGATACTAATAATTGACACCTTGCAATTAACACTTTGCAGTTTGACAGGATTAGAAGAGACAAACAAGGGAAAAGAACAGTAAATACATAATTGTGCTATAGGGTAGTATATGTTAACTACCATGAAAGAGTTTGTAATATAATTTATGACTGTTTCTTACATATACATCTCTTGAGAAGTGTGGCCAAATAATTTACCATTTGAAATTCAAAAGAAAAATTATTAATATTTATGTCAAGTAAACATATATAAGTTGAAATACCCCCAGAAAACCAAAATTTATGTTCATTTTTTCCCCAAAACCTCTTTGTCCGAAATATTGGTTGTGGAAATGTTCACAGATATTTATATATTTAGAAAGCAGTATAATGAATCCATATGTGTCCATTATCCAGGTTTAATAATTTTCAACCTATAGTTAATCACCATTCTCTTTTACCTTTCTGAATCTCATTCAGCTTCACCAATATTAAGGACATATACAAGGCAATATACTGAGTCATGTCTTGAGCCAAACTCTAATCACTTTTAACCCAGAAACTTCTCCTTCTTCTCCACCTCAGTAAGCTCATAACTACCCTCATTCCCATACTTATTTTAATTTTTGTAGTGTTACTTTTCTGATGGTTCAATCTCCCAAAAGATACATCCTTAAAAGTCAGCACTGCATACAGCCAGCTCAGAGGGAGGAGCCAGAACAGTAATGTTGCTTGACCCTGCCCTCTCTTGTTTTCATCAGTGGATCCATATGTTTGCTCCATAATGATTGTGAGTGAGGCCCTGGTACATGTGAAGATCACTCTCCTGCTCTAGTAGGATGTGTTTCTGGCCCTTTCTGGGTGGTCTTCAGTTGGGTGCTCCCAATGCCATGGTCTCCAGAAGTGGTAATTCCCTTCTTTTTTTAAATTTAAATTCAATTAATTAACATATAGTGTATTATTAGCTTCAGAGATAGAGTTCAGTGATTCATCAGTCTTATATAATACCCAGTGTTCATTGCACCACATGCCCTCCTTAATGTCCATCACCCAGTTACCCCAACCCCCCATCCCCTCCCCTATAGCAACCCTCAGTTTCCTATGATTAAGAATCTCTTATGGTGGGGCACCTGGGTGACACAGAGGTTGGGCGCTTGCCTTCGGCTCAGGGCGTGATCCCGGTGTTATGGGATCGAGCCCCACATCAGGCTCTTCCGCTATGAATCTGCTTCTTCCTCTCACACTCCCCTGCTTGTGTTCCCTCTCTCGCTGGCTGTCTCTATCTCTGCCGAATAAATAAATAAAATCTTTTAAAAAAAATCTCATATGGTTTGTCTCCCTCTCTGATTTTGTCTTGTTTTATTTCTCCCTCCCTTCTCCTATGATCCTCTATTTTGTTTCTTAAATTCCATATATGAGTGAGATTATACGATAATTGTCTTTCTCATAATACCCTCCAGTTTCATCCATGTCATTGCAAATGGCAAGATTTTGGTTTTTTAGATGGATGAGTGGTATTCCACATATATTCCAAGATATATAGACCAATCTTCTTTACCTATTCATCTGTTGATAGACATCTGGGCTCTTTCCATAGTTTGGCTAGTGTGGACATTGTTGCTATACAGATTAGGGTGCAGGTGGCCCTTTGGATCACTACATTTGTATCTTTAGGGTAAATACCCAGTAGTGCAAATGCTGGGTCATAAGATAGCTCTATATTCAATTTTTTGAGACACCTTCATACTGTTTCCCAGAGTGGCTGCACCAGCTTATATTCCCACCCAGGTTGTTTATTGTTGTTGCTGTTATTTTAATGTCCATTAGCATGATAAATGGTTTTTGACCCCTCGCTTTCAATCTGGAGTTGTTTTGAGTCTAAAGTGAGTCTCCTGTGGGCCACATACGGATGGGTCTTGCTCTTTTTATCTAGTCTGATGCCCTATGTCTTTGGATTGGAAGATTCAGCCCATTTACATTCAGAGTAATTATTGAAAGATATGAATTTAGTGCCATTGTATTACCTGTAAAGTTAGTGTTTCTGTATATTGTCTCTATTCCTTTCTGGTCTATGTTATTTTTGGGTTCTCTCTTCACTTAAAGGATCCCCTTTAATATTTCTTGTAAGGCTAATTTGTGATCACAAAGTCTTTCAGTTTCTATTTGTCCTGAAAGCATTTAATCTTTCCTTTCACTTTGAATGACAGCCTTGCTGGACAAAGTATTCTCGGCTGCCTATTTTTCTCATTTAGTACCCTGAATACATCATTCCAGTCCTTTCTGGCCTACCAGGTCTCTATGGATAGGTCTGCTGCCAGTCTAATATTTCTACCCTTGTAAATTATGGACCTCTTATCCCAAGCGGCTTTTAGGATTTTTCTCTTTGTCTCTGAGATTTGCAAGCTTCACTATTATATGTCAAGGTGTTGAACTGTTTTTACTGATTTTGAGAGGGATTCTCTGTGCATCCTGGATTTGAATGCCTGTTTCCTTTCCCAGATTAGGGAAGTTCTCTGCTATAATTTGCTCCAATATACCTTCTGTCCCTCCCCCTCTTTCCTCTTCTTCTGGGATCCCAATTATTCTAGTATTGTTTGGCTTTATAGTATCACTTATCTCTCTAATTTCCCCCCCATGATCCAGTAGTTATCTCTCTTTTTCTCAGCTTCTTTCTACTCCATCATTTTACCTTCTGTATCACTAATTCTCTCTTCTGCTTCATTTATCCTAGAAGTTAGAGCCTCCATTTTTTATTGCATCTCATTAATAGCCTTTTTAATTTTGACTTGATTCGATTTTAGCTCTTTCATTTCTCCAGAAAGGGAGAAGTATCTTTATAATCATTATTCTGAACTATAGTTCCAGCATCTTACTTATATCCATACCGATTAGGTCCCTGGCAGTCCGTACTGCCTCTTCTCTTTTTTGAGGTGAGTTTTTCCATCTTGTCATTCTGTCCACAGAAGAATAAATGATCAAGAGAACAAAATACTAAAATGGCAACAACAACCTCAGAGAAATATACCCCAAACAAATCAGAAGAGACCTGAAACCAAAATAAATAAATAAATAAATAAATAAATAATTTTTTTTAAAGAGATAAAGAATATAATCAGACAGGTGAACAGAACAGAGCAATACACTGAATCCTGTGTGTATTTTGGTCTATTTGTTAGAAAACTAGATCCCAAATTGTAAAGAAAGAAAAACTTATAAACATATAAAAATAAAATTAAATACAATGAAGTGATAGAATGTAACTGTAAAAATGAAAATGAAAAAAGACTTAGCAAATGAGTTAAAAAATAAGAAATTGGTTGAAAAGGAAAGAGAAAAAATTAAAATGGAAAGACTGAAGAGTCATGAGGAAAAAAACCACATTAATTCTATATAATATTTTTGCCTAGTGCTGGAGTTTTGCAGCTCTGTGTAAGCTTGGTCTTAGCCAGATGTTCTTGCTGATCTTCTATGGGAGGGACCTGTTGTACTGATTCTCAGGTGTCTTTACCCCAGATGGAACTGCACCACCTTTGCCAAGGTCCAGGCTCTGAAGGCTTTCCATTCTGCTTTAGAGGATGAGAATGAAAATGTCAGCCTCCCCATCTCCAGCCCTGGAATTGAAAGCTTATGCCCCCCCCCCACTCCCTAGTGCACCCTCAGGGTAAAGAAGTCCATCACTCCTGTCTTCCTGGTCTCTGTCCACACTCCATGCTCACCCAGCCTGTGAACAAGTGTTTCTATTTCAGGCATACAACCCTGTTTGAAGTCTCCAAATCTTGCAGACTCCTGTGGTGGTCACACTCCTCCACACTCCTCTGGGGAATGGAGGGAAGGGTCTTGCCATGGTTCTGTCAGTTGCTGTGCCCCTGCTCAGTGAGCAGTTGCCTGACCATGACACAGTTCATGGTTTATGGCAACACCAAGCTAAGAGCCCACTCCTGGGCTTGCTGATTGCAGCCAGTTTCCCCACTCCAATGCCTGGAAACTCTGCTGTACTCAGACACCCCTGTTCTTCCTGTGACTACAGGGATCCTGAGATCACACTGTCCCACCTAGGATTCCACTCTGTTTCACCACCTGAGCACCTTTCAGGCAGGGATATTTTCATGGTAGAGGACTTCTAAAAGTTTCAATTGTATGCTCTGCTGCTATGTCACTTTCTGGTGGAGGCTCCCTCCCCCCACAGATTATCTTCCAATATATTGCCTCAGATTCACTTCTCCACACCTCCTATCTTGCAGAAAGTGGTCACTTTCCTATTTTTTCTATTTGTAGAATTGCAGCAATTCTCTTCTTAGATCACTGGTTGAGTTCATAGGTGTTCAGAATGATTTGGTAGCTATCTAGCTGAATTCCAGGGGCCAGACAAAAATAAGGTCTACTATTCCTCTGCCTTCTTGGGAAGTCAGAAGTCATAATTTCCTTGAAGGTAACAGGAAATGGCAGAGACATGAAGCCTCCAGGCTGGCACTCTTATAGTCTGTTTTGGGGGCCAGAGACATATTCTCCATATGAAAGTCAAGAAGCTTTTGCTGTCCAGACACCTCTCCATGTTCACTTACACAGGCCAAGGTTCTTCTTTCAAGAACCAGCCTCTGGTCCAAAATGACTACTACTGTTGTTATGTGAAGAGGGACCTGAAATCCTTGGCTGCCATCAGCTCCTGTTTTGGTAGCTTTTGAGAAATGTTATAGATAAATGATATTGCTTATGTAATCAAACCAAAAGGCTTTTTCCTATATTTAAACATCTGGTATCTCAGATTGACAGTGAGGAGACAAAATTTCCACCCCAAAATGTGGCTTAACAGAAGAAGTAGAACAACAATTGAAGCTTTAAGAGAGTGATAATTCCCCTGTGAAACAGTTCTTATGAGGGATGGTAGAACCACATATATTTTGTTAAACTGACAATGGTGATAGATCACAACTTATTCCTTTATTCAGAAGGTAATGTCTCAAAGGTGCAGGAGGAAATTTGCATTGTAACTAGTATAGCAGATTCTTATTCTGATTCACTGGCAACTGGTGCGGTTTTATTTGGGTTTGTGATCTAGAGTCAAGAAAAGCCCATGTAAACAGATGATCGAGATCAGCTACTGAAGGATTCCTGCACTTAGAAGATAATCAGCTTTAATTCTCTCCTGCATCCTGATGTTTCTCATCTTTTTGTAAATAAACATTTTTGACATTTCTTTGAGTATCACTTATGTGCAGGGATATGTAAGCATCAAGTTGATTGTGTATTTTAAGGTTTCAGAAAGGTCAATTTGAGAGATTTTGCATTCACTGTGACTCATGAACTCAGTCATAATTTGGGTATGAAACATGATGAAAAAATGTGTACATATGAGTAAAAAGTGTGTATAATGTATCCAACCAAGTTAGAGACCAGTAGGTTCAGCAAATGTAGTTATGCGTATTTTTATAACACCATTGCGTAAAAAGGATTTATGTGAAACTCTTAAAGTCTAGGGGACATCTTTCTACAACACAGTGGTAACAGTGAGGTTGAAGGAAAGGAGCTCGAAGAGATCTCTCTAAGGAGAAATCCTTGGAGCACTGTGTTAAAGGTATGTGTTCTTTAGAGCTGCATTCTGAGTCTTGAGGCTGGTTGTGCTTTTGGGTTTTGTTGCAAAGACTGCATGTAGGGAGATTGTTGGCCAAGGGACAAAAAGTGCAACTCAAAGTTGCAATAAGGAAATAAATACCCAAAATTATTGTTTTGGTCACTGTGGTGTGCATGGTTCTACATATGTAAAATGTATTATCTAAGACATCCTATATAGAAGAGTTCAGTATGAAAAAAAAAAGAATTCACTTTTTAAGAAAACATTCTACCATTCATTAGACTCACTTCAATGGTGGGATACAGTCTACCATTTTGGGATGCTCATATCTGATACTGATGAAGTGAAAGGTGGCACAGAATGTTGTTCAAAATATATCTGCATCCATACGATGTAGGTTCATTTGTCATCTTTGAAAAATGCTTGTTTGCCTCAGACCTATAACATGAGGGGGATCTAAAACAATAAATATCGATGCCACCGCAATGTCAAGTGACCCTTTAAACTGACAAGAAAGGTAATGGAGGTAGTGCTGACAGCTGTCTTCCCCCCCCCCAAAGAAGGCAGACTTTCCTGCTGCCATTTTGGTTGGTTCTTTATTTTATTTTTATGTTTATTTTCCTTTTTAAAAAAGTGAACAAAATAATCAGAGGAAGAGAAGCAAACAAGTTCAGATTTACTGTAAGAAATAAGAGGACAAATTCATGAGTTCAGAAAATAAACCCAATAAATCTTCCCACACCTTAAGTTTTAGTTTGGTGGCCAAAAAAAAATGTTAGTGCACACGAAAGAGGTGATTGATAAATATTATTTCCATTTCTGGCTTTATTTTTTTTTCCTGTGTATTTGAAATTATGTCTATCCTTATTCTAATACAGCTTCAGTCTTACCCTCCTTTTTTGTGTGTTGCTGTCAAATATATTACATTTCTATATTATAGGTCCAACAATACAACTTTATAATTAATGTTTTATGCAAATGATTTTTAAATCAAAAAGGAAAGGAGTAAAAATATGTAGCTACACCATCTTTTATCATTATCTAAATAATTACCTTTAGTGGTATTCTTTGGTTTTTTTCACGTAGAAATGAATTACTGTCTGGCGTCACTTCCTTTCAGAAGAAATACCAATTTCCTTTGGTATTTGTTCTAAGGCAGGTCTCCTGAAAACAAGTTCTCTCCATTTTTTAAATTTTGTTTTGTTTTATTTGTTATGTTTTTAAATCTAAAACATCATTGTTTATCCTTGGACTTTGAGGGAGTAACTTTGCTGGATATAGGATTTTTTTTTTTATTTTTATTTTCTGTCAGCATGCTCAATATGTCATTCCACTACCTTCTGAATTTTATTTTTTCCAATGAGAAGTCAGCTATCGAACTTGTGCTTTCCTTATATTTGATAAATCATTTTTCTCTTGTTGCTTTCAAGATTTTCTCTATTATCTTTGACTTTCGTAATTTTTAGTATGATGTTTCTGCAGATACAGCTTTTGTGTTTATCCCATGTGGAGTTCACTGAATTTCTCTTATGTGTAATTAATGTTTTTCATAAAATTTGGAGAGTTTTCAATCATTATTACTTTGAAAATCTGTTTTTCCCCACTTTCTTTTTCTCCTCTGCTTCTGAAGCCCTCATCATGGGTATGTTGGGGCATTTAATGGCATCCTACAATTTTTTTTGGCATTAATTATTATTCTTCATTTTGATGATTTCTTTTGTTCATATTGTATACTGTCTATTGATATATATTCAAGTTTGCCGAGTTTTTTATGCCAACTTAAATCTATTGTTGCATTCTTTTAGGGATTTTTCACTGGGTTTGTTGCCTTTTTAACTCTGGAATTTACATGTGGCTCTTTTTAATAATACTTATCTTTTATCAATATTCTCTATTTGATGAGTTCTTATTACATTTTTATCTATTCATAAAAGTAGTTTCTTTTAGTTCTTGGAACAGATTTATAGTAGCTGCTTTGAATTCTTTGTCTGCTAATTCTGGCATCTAAGTCAGCATGAGCCATTTAGTTAAAATAGTTTGTGCCTTTCTCCAGCTGACTTTTTTCACTTAACATTAAACTCTCTAGATCCATCCATGTTGTTGCAAATGGCAAAATGTCATTCTTTTTATTGCTGAGTAATATTCCATGATATATATATATATATATATATATATATATATATATATTCTTTATCCATTCATCTATCAGTGGACACTTAAGTTGGTTCCACATCTTAGCTATTGTAAATAATGTTGCAATAAACGTAGGGCTGCATATATCCTTTTGAATTAGTGTTTTTCTTTTCTTTGAGAAAATATCCAGTAGTGGAATTACTGGATAATATAGTACTTCTCTTTTTAATTTTTTTGAGGAGTCTCCATACTGTTTTCACAGTGGTTGCACCAGTTTGCATTTCTACCATCAGAGTTCCTTTTTCTCCACATCCTCACCAACACATGTTATGTTGTGTTTTTGATTTAGCTATTCTGACAGATGTGAGGTGATATCTCATTTTGGTTTTGATTTGCATTTCCCTGATGATTAGTAATGTTGAACATCTTTTCATGTGTTTCTTGGCTATCTGTGTGTCTTCTATGATTTCATTCATATGTGGAATTTAAGAAACAAAACAAATGAACAAAGGGAAAAAAAAAACCCACACACTGAAAAACAGACTCCTAAATATAGAGAACAAGCTGGTGGTTGCCAGAGGGGAGATAGGAGGGGGATGGGTAAAATAGGTGAAGGGGATTAAGAGTATACTTACTGTAATGAGCACTAAGTAATGTATAAAATTATTGAATCACTATATTGTATACCCAAAACTAATAAAACACTGTATGTTAATTATACTGGAGTTAATAATAATAATAATAACAATAATAATAATGAATAAAATAAAATAGTTTGTACCCAAGACCTTTGATTCAAATTTTCACTCTACTATTGGATGTGTGTGTGTGTGTATGTGTGTGTGATTTGAGAACTGCTTTCACAGTTCAGGGAATTTGTGATTTTCTTCTGTAGTCATCTAAGGACTCGTACCACTAAACTTCTTTTCTTGGTTGCTCCTCAGATGGTGAAGTAATTGCCACACTTGTCCATGGAAACATATGTGGCTTGGAAAGTCTTCAGATCTACCACAAGTCACACTCTGATTGCTACTGAACAGGTGCAGCTTTGCATAAATACACAATCTTCTAAACTCTTAAGGATGAGCGTGATCTCAAGATGAGTCTTGTTTGCTATCTCTTTCTCTGGTTCTTTATGTTAAAGTTCTGGCTGCTCTGCCATTTTGCTTATAGCTACTCAATTCATTGAATTATTAGCTCCCTTTTAATTTTTTGCTACCAAAATCTCCATTGTATATGACAATATCTATAGTCATGAACATTTCTGTTCTAAATAAAGTCAGTCTCTTCAAGAATAGCTATTCTCATGGCCAAATTTTCCCTGGGTAGTACATTTATCCTTCAATGTTTAGATGTTTGGGATAATAGGCTACTTCTTCTGAAGTGACTTTTCCAGTCTACAAGAGGGCCTGGTATACCGTGGTCTTCTTGACTTGCTAGTCCCAGCATGAAACCTTGGCATGAGGAATCTGGGACAGGGAAAAATCACGTCTTCTGTATCCTGTCTGATTACCTGGAGCAGAACCCACAGCCTATGAATGGGAGCTTGGTGGCTGCGCTGGGCCATGGCCACCCAGAGTAGAGCTTCCACAACACTTCATAAGTAGCTTGCACTTGTTTGAATGAAACCAGAGTTCCAGATTTGGAGTTGAGAGTTGAAGTAGGCACCATCATCTTGGCCACACATACTCAGAATAGAATTTACATAATATAAAGCCTAAGAGGGAGGGGCAGGAGATTGTAGCTCAAAGGCCACAGATTATTGCTGTTCTTCCAAAGATTTATATGTTTTATGGATAAATGCTTCTCCAAGTGTTATATTTTCTTAGGTAAATTCCATATATAATTTTTAAAACAACTTTCACTAGATAAGTGGTTAGTGTGCTAGTGAGAGGGTACACTGAGCTTCTGACAAAACCAACCCAAACTTTCACTCCGATGGCAATTTGAAGAAGAATAAAACAGGGGATAATGATACCAGATATCCTGAACTGTGATAAAACTAAAGAAATTAAGAGAGTGTGGTAATGGCCAATGAAAGAGAATGGAGAGACCAAATAGTCTTTTCAATAACTTGTTCTGGGTCAATTGGATATCCATATGGAAATGATGCACCCTTTTCTCTATTGACACTGTATACTCCAGACGAATTTCATATTAAATGCCAGAGGTAAATCAAACTATTGGAGGAAAAAAACCAAACACACCACAGGTCAACTTTATAATCTTGGTAATGGCAAAGATTATTCAAACAAAAAGAAAATATGTAAATTTAAAAGAAAAACTTAATCAGACTTTGAAGTTAAGAGGTTCTCTTTATCAAAAACTTTCATTAAAACAATAAAAATACAAGCTATTAGGATATTTGGAGAATATATTTGCAAAACATGTATAATAAAGATTGGTACTGATACCATATTACATACACCAATACGACTAAAATAAACATTTTGGAACAGTCAACTGTTTAGTAAGGATATGGACTAATTGGAACTCTCATATATTGACGTTAGATATGTAAACATGCCTCCACTTAGAAAACTGCTTTTGAAGTATTTACTAACCTTGATTGCACACACTCCGATTGAGCAATTCCAAACCAAGTTATAGGCCCAGTGGAAATGTCTCTGTATTTTTACTGAATGACATGTAATAAAATGTTCATAGAAATACTAATTATGATGGTCAAAAAACTAGAAACTACCAAAACTACCATTTTACATGTAAAATCATGTAAAGATATGGATGAATTTTACAAACAAAATACTGAGTGAAATAACCAGCCACAAGAGAATACATATTATATGATTCCATTTATATGAGTCAAAAAATAAGTGAAACTGTTCTATTCTCTTAGAAATCAGACAGGGCCTACTCTTCAAGAGGGGTAAATGGGAGAGGGAATATAAAGGATGTCTTTGATGTGCTGCTAATTTTAGGATTCTGGAGCTCAGTATTGGTTAAATAGGCATATTTCATCATGAAAATCCTTTGATCTATATCTTTGTGATATGTTCATTGTTTAGTGCATATTATACTTTAATCAAAATTAAAAACAATAATTCAATGCACTCAAAGTCTTAGAATTTTTTTTGAAGTTTTCAAACAAAATCTCCTAAAAACCTTGTCCTATTTGCTCCATGGCCAAGCTTGATGGTTCTAACCTCTGGCCTTTGTTTGGTTTAGTTACAAATAAAAGTCAAAATTTTACCCTTTATATGGGATTTCAATACTAAAACATAAATTACATTAGGGTATATATATATATAAAATTATATATGACTAAATATTTAGTATTTAAGTATTAAAATAAAAAAATTAAGAATAAACAGAACTAAGAAAAAATGGTAAAATCAACTAGGAAAGTCCTTTTATAGAATGAAAGTAAATCTAATTTTAAACATATAATGGGAATTGTGCTAGAGAGTGCAGAGGGGAGAAGTTTCAAATATTAAGAACAAAAGCCTCATTTAGTTAGCAGGATTCATTAATTAAATAGCACTGATATTTTGAAATAAAATAAAGATTGACTTGGGAAAGGAGGTCTTTACAAAATGAAAATTTTCTAATAATTTTAAAATCATTTTTGTTTTGTTTAAATAGGGGAATTAATCATTGCATATTATTCCAGCAATTAATAAATCGTATTTGTTCTAAATTCAATAATATTACAGAAGACATTCTTTGTACCATCAGTCAGCATTATTAAATTCAAATGACTTAGTAATGTAGTTATGTAATGGGAATTTCATCAGAAAAATTAGAAGGTAGAAGATATAGTATATCTGACCCTTGGACAACAGGGGTTTGAATTACGTGGGTTCACTTACACACAGACTTTTTTTTTATATAAATATAGTATTTATTATTTTCTCTTTCTTAAGATTTTCCTTTTTTTTTTAAAGATTTTATTTACTTATTTGACAGAGAGAGAGAGAACACACAAGTGGGGGAGAGAGAGAAGCAGGTTGCCTGCTGAGGGGGAACCCAATGTGGGGCTTGATCCCAGAACCCCTGGCATCATGAACTGAGATGAAGGCAGACACTTAACTGACTGAGCCACCCAGGCACTCCTAAGATTTTCTTAGTAACATTTTCTTTTCTTTAACTTACTTTACTGTAAGAATACAGTATATAGTACATATAACATACAAAATATGTGCTAATTGACTAGTTACGTTATGGGTAAGACTTCCAGTCAACAGTCGGCTATTAGTAGTTAAGTTTTTGAAGAAACAGAAGTTACATGTGTATTTTCTACTGCACAAGAGGTTAGTGTCCCTAACTTCCATGTTGTTCAAAGGTCAACTGTACTTGGAATAATTATATCAAACATGTGACCACCAAGCAAAACGTGAAACAAAAATTTGATGGTCTCACCATTTGACCTCTGAATATGCTTCCCTCAGATCACAGCTGCATAAATATCGATCTAAGCTTTTTCATTGGATTGTTATGCTAGTAATGATGAAAGAAAAATAATTGTGAATCTTTACTTTTTGTCATATAGACTCAGTGTCTGTAAAAAGAAGGCATGTATTTCCTTTAATAATGTAACATTGGTGTATGATTTAATAACTTCATTAATAAATTTTAATTATTTTTACAAGCATTAATCTCATGACTTTCATTATTTCTCTTTAATCCTAAAATTCTATACCAACTACAATACTTATGATTTTAAATAAGCATACGGTAGAAAGTATGAATTTTGTAAAACTATTGTAATCTAGTTTAAAATAATCATACAAGGAGATTTTTTAAAAACTACAAAAATAATACAAGAAGGGTATATAAAGGAGAGATTAAAAGCCAATGTCATTTTTGAACATGCATAGCATTAAGTGGTAACTCAAAAGTTGTCAGTTATTTTCCCCTGAGGTAGTCACGAGAATAAAAATTACACATAAAACTGTGGTCTGACTCCCTACTTCTATACTAGAGTGATCAGGTAAACTTTGTTTTTATTTTTTGTTTCTTTATTTAAATAAATTATTCAAAAATAATTTTAGATAAAAAAATATTGCAAAGATAGTTCAGAGTTCCTGGAAACCAAATCTCATGCTGAGTTTATCAATTGTTTATCTGTTGTTAACAATTTACATTACTTTGGTACATTTATTAAAACTAATTAAAAAATACTGGTACAATATTATTTACTAAAGCCCATATTAGGAAAAAAAATGTAATTTTACCTGACTTTTTTTCCTGTTCCAGCTTCTTGTAAGAGATACCACCTTCCATTTAGTGTCATATCTCCTTAGACTCTCCTTGCTGTGACTCTCTCAGACTTCACTTATTTTTTATGACTGACATTTTCGAGGTGCGTTGGTCTGGTATCTTATAGAAAGTTGGTGGGGAAGGGGGCAAGATGGCAGAGAAGTAGAGGACTCCGTTTCAACCGGTCCCCCAAATTTACCTGGATATCTACCAAACCATTAACACCCCCAAAATCAGCCTGAGATATAAGAATATATAGCTGGATCTCTACAAGCAGAAAATCAGCAATTGCGGGGTATGAAGGATGGAGTTGTGATTCTGCGGGCAGATATTGGAAAATAAACAGAAGTGGGCGGGAGCCGCCATAAGCTGACCCCTGGGAAGCGATATAATACCAGAGCGTGAAAGCGTCCCGCACTGGGTGGACCGGTGATAATTTGCAGAGCGTGTAGCGGCTGGACGGGAAAGGCCTGATAACAGCGCTCAAACAGGATCCAGGAGCTGCAGGGGTCCACGCCCCCACCCAGGGAGGCCGCTTGCGTGGACCTGCACCTGCAGACCTGCACCTGTGGACCCAAGGCTTGCCGCTGCTGCCCCCACAGACTTGGGACCGCTGACAGTTTTAGAAGCACAAGGGGAAGAGACAAGCGGGGGCATGAGTTGACCGCTGAGAGAGTCGCTGGGGGCGTGTACCACCAGTGGGAGGCAGTGCTTACAGAAAGGGAGACTGTGGTCTGGAGGTTTCAGAGAGGAGCAGACTGTCACTTATCTGCCCTGGGGCAGAGGTCTGGATGCGATCATTTTCCTTTGCTCTGACTCTCCGAAAGGATAAGAAAAGCCACCAGGGAACAAAAGACCAAAAAACCAGTTTGCATAGAGCCCAGCCCCCTGGGGGGGGGGGGGGCAGGGCAACTCCACCCAAGCAGGGTTGCCTGAAAAACAACCTGGCAGGCCTCGCCTCCAGAAGACAAGCTGGAAGAACAAAAGGATGACAGCCCTAGGGTTGCCATAAAACTGTAAAACCCCATCACCAGGGAAAAATAGGATATTGAGCTCCAGCTGTTGCCTCACGGCTTGTGTATTTCTCAGATACAACATTTTTTTTTCTTTTTATTCTTTCTCATGTTTCTTCTCTGTTTTTTCTTTTTACCTATTTCTCATTTCAGCTAGATGTTTAATATAACATATTTCATAGTAGCTTTTTAACTTGTACTTTTTCACACCTCTATATATACATTTTATATATAGATATAAACTTCAATGTAATCCTTTTCCCCCTATTCAATATTATCTTTGCATATATAGCAGTTTTATTTTCCCTGTAACTCTGGGAAGTAGTGTCCTCTAACAAAGAGAACAAAATACACCCAGGAAGAACTGAAACACCCTACCTTGCCCACATCAAGAGATTATAGCTCCCCCTCCCCTCACCCACACCTTTTGAAAAAATTTTTAATCTTTAATTTTTAAAAAATTTTTTAATTCTATAAATTTTATTCTTGGGTTTCATTTTGGCTGTGTTTTTTCAGTGGTGGCTTCTAACCACTCTGGATTTTTCCATCGTGCATCTTGCCTGGATTGTGGTTGATATCTTGGACTCTGTACATCCTCTCAACCACCCCTCAACAGAATGACTAGGGGGAGGAACTCCCAACAAAGAAAAGAACCAGAGACAATGGCCTCTCTCGCAGACCTAATGGATATGGATATAAGCAAGATGTCAGAAACAAACTTCAGGGTAGCAATTATGAAGTCAATTGCTAGGCTTGAGAAAACCTTTGGTGGCAATATAGAATCTCTAAGGGCAGAAATGAGAGCTAATCAAGCCAAACCTAAAAATGCTATGAATGAGATACACTCTAAACTGGATACTCTAACAGCTAGAGTAAATGAGGCAGAACGAATTAGTGATCTAGAAGATAAACTGATAGAAAGGAAGGAACAGGAGGAGGCCTGTGACAAACAGCTTAAAATCCATGAGAACAGACTTAGAGAAATTAATGACATCATGAAATGTTCCAGTGTCAGAATTATTTGGATCCCTGAGGGGGTGGGGAGAGAGAGAGGACTAGAGGGTATATCTGAGCAAATCATAGCTGAGAACTTCCCTAATCTGGGGAATGAAACAAGCATACATGTCCTAGAGGCACAGGGCACCCCTCCCAAGATCAAGGAGAAGAGACAAATGCCCCAGCATGTAACAGTAAAACTCACAAACCTCAGAACCAAGGAAGTCATCCTGAGAGCAGCTAGAGAGAAGAGATTTCTTATGTACAGAGGGAGGAACATCATAAAAAGCCAGGCCTGTCCACTGAGACCTGGCAAGACAGAAAGGTCTGGCAAAACATATTCAGGGTACTAAATGAGAAGAACATTCAGCCAAGAAAACTTTATCCAGCAAGGCTGTCATTCAGAATGGACAGAGAGATAAAGAGCTTCCAGGACCAGTAAAAACTGAAAGAAAATCTAACAATTGTAAATATCTATGCCACCAACATGGGAGCAGCCAACAACCTAAGCCAGCTATTAACCAAAATAAAAAATCAGATTGACAATAATACATTAACAGTGGGAGATTTTAATACTCCAGTCTCAGCATGGGCAGATCATCTAAACAGAAGATCAACAAAGAAACAAGAGCTTTGAATGACACATTGGACCAGATGGACTTCATAGATACATACAGAACATTCCACCTTAAAACAACAGAATACTCATTCTTCTCGAATGCACATGGAACTTTCTCCAAAATAGACCACATATTGGGTCACAAATCAGGTCTCAGCCAATACCAAATGATTGAGATTATTCCTTGCATGTTATCGGACAAAAATGCCTTGAAACTAGAACTCAAACACAAGAAAAAAATTTGAAGGAATTCAAACACTTGGAAGTTAAAAAGCATCCTGCAAAAGAATGATTGGGTCAACCAGGAAATTAAAGAAGAACTTAAACAATTCATGGAAACTAATAAGAATGAAAGCACTTCAGTCCAAAACCTATGGGATACTGCAAAGGTGGTCCTAAGAGGAAATACATAGCCATCCAAGCTTCTCTCAGAAAATTAGAAAAATCCCAAATGTACAAGCTAACCTTATACCTAAAAGAGCTGGAGAAAAAAACAGCAAATAAAACCTAAACCAAGTAGAAGAAGAGAAATAATAAAGATTAGAGCAGAGATCAATGAAATAGAAACTAGAAAACCAGTAGAACAGATCAACAAAACTAGAAGCTGGTTCTTTGAAAGGATTAATGAGATCGATAAACCACTGGCCAAACTTATACAAAAGAAAAGAGAAAGGACCAAAATTAATAAAATCATGAATGAAAGGGCAGAGATCACAACTAACACCAAGGAAATAGAAACAATTATTAGAAATTATTACCAGCAACTATATGCCAACAAATTAAGCAACCTGGAAGAAATGGATGCCTTCCTGGAAACTTACAAACTACCAAGACTAAAACAGGAAGAAATAGACAATCTGAATAGACCAATAACCAGCAATGAAATTGAAGCAGTAATCAAAAACCTCCCCCAAAAAAACAAAAGTCCAGGGCCAGATGGCTTCCCAGGGAACTTCTACCAAACATTTAAAGAAGAATTAATACCTGTTGTACTGAAACTCTTCCAAAAAATAGAAACAGAAGGAAAACTTCCAAACTCCTTCTATAAGGCCAGCATTACCCTGATCCCAAAACCAGGCAAAGACCCCATCAAAAAAGAGAATTATAGACCAATATCCCTGATGAACATGGATGCCAAAATACTCAACAAGATCCTAGCTAATAGGATCCAACAGTACATTAAAAGGATTATTCACCAAGACCAAGTGAGTTTTATTCTTGGGATGCAAGGGTGGTTCAACATTTGTAAATCAATCTATGTGATAGAGCATATCAATAAAAGAAAGGACAAGAATCATATGATCCTCTCAATTGATGCAGAAAAAGCATTTGACAAAATACAACATTCATGCCTAATTAAAACTCTCCAGAGTATAGGGATAGAGGGAGCATTCCTCAATATCATAAAAACCATCTATGAAAAGCCCACAGTGAATATCATTCTCAACAGGGAAAAGCTCTCAGCTTTTCATGTCAGGAACATGACAGGGATACCCACTCTCACCACTTTTATTCAACATAGCATTAAAAGTCTTAGCCTCAGCAATCAGACAACAAAAAGAAATAAAAGGCATCCAAATTGCCAAAGAAGAAGTCAAACTCTCACTCTTTGAAGATGACATGATACTTTATGTGGAAAACCCAAAAGACTCCACCCCCAAATTACTAGAACTCATGCAGCAATTCAGCAATGTTGCAGGATACAAAATCAATGCACCGAAATCAGTTGCTTTTCTATGCACTAACAATGTATCTGTAGAAAAAGAAATTAAGGAATCAATTTCATTCACAATAGCAACCCATAGGATACAGGAATAAACCCAACCAAAGAGGTAAAGGATCTATACTCTAGAAAATAGAGAACACTTATGAAAGAAATTGAGGAAGACACAAAGAGATGGAAAAACATTCCATGCTCATGGATCAGAAGAATAAACATTGTTAAAATGTCTATCCTGCCCATACCAATTTACACTTTCAATGCCATCCTGATCCAAATACCATTGACATTTTTGAAAGAGCTGTAACAAACAATCCTAAAATTTGTACAGAACCAGAAAATACCCCAAATCATCAAGAGAATGATGAAAAAGAAAAACAAAGCTGAGGTCATCATGCTACCTGACTTCAAGCTATATTACAAAGCTGTGATCACCAAGACAACCTGGTATTAGCACAAAAACAGACACATAGACCAATGGAACAGAATAAAAACTCCAGAAATGGACCCTCAGCTCTATGGTCAACTAATCTTTGACAAATCAGGAAAAAATACCTAATGGAAAAAAGACAGTCTCTTCAATAAATGGTGCTGGGAAAATTGGACAACTACATGTAGAAGAATGAAACTGGACCACTCCCTTACACCATACACAAAAGTAAACTCAAGATGGATGAAAGAGCTCAGTGTGAGACAGGAATCCATCAAAATCCTAGACAAGAACATAGTCAGTAACCTCTTTGACATCGGCCACAGCAACTTCTTTCAAGACACATCTCTAAAGGCAAGTGAAACAAAAGCAAAAATGAACTTTTGGGACTTCATCAAGATAAAAAAGCTTCTGCACAACAAAGGAACAGTCAAAAAAACTAAGAGGGAACCCACGGAATAGGAGAAAATATTTGCAAATGACATTACAGATAAAGGGCTGATACCCAGGATCTATAAAGAACTTTTCAAACTCAACACCCAAAAAACAAATAATCCAGTCAAAAAATGGGCAGAAGACATGAGCAGACACTTCTCCAAAGAAGACATACGAATGGCTAACAGACACATGAAAAAATATTCAACATCACTAGCCATCAGGGAAATACAAATCAAAACCACAATGAGATACCACCTTACACCAATTGGAATGGCAAAAATTAACAAGGCAGGAAAGAACAAATGTTGGCGAAGATGTGGAGAAAGGGAAACCCTCTTACAATGTTGGTGGAAATGCAAGCTGGTATGGCCATTCTGGAAAACACTATGGAGGTTCCTCAAGATGTTAAAAATAGAGCTACCTTATGACCCAACAATTGCACTAGTAGGTATTTACCCCAAAGATACAGATGTAGTGAAAAGAAGGGGCACATGCACACCAATGTTCATAGCAGCAATGTCCATAATAGCCAAACTGTGGAAGGAGCCGAGATGCTCTTCAAAAGATGAATGGATAAAAAAGAAGTGGTACATATCTACAATGGAATATTATTCAGCCATTAAAAAGGATGAATACATACCATTTGCATTGACATGGTTGGAACTGGAGGGGGTTATGCTAAGTGAAGTAAGTCAAGCAGAGAAAGACAATTATCATATGGTTTCACTCATATGTGGAGCATAAGGAATAGCATGGAGGACCATAGGGGAAGGGAGGAAAGTCTGAAGAGGGAGAAATCAGAGAGGAAGATGAACCATGAGAGACTATGGACTCTGGGAAAGAAACTGAGTGTTTCAGAGGGGAGGGGGTGGGGGCTAACAGGGTGATGTGTATTAAGGGGGCATGTGTTGTGATGAGCACTAAGTGTTATATGTAACTAATGAATCATTGAATGCTACATCAAAAACTAATGATGTACTATACAGTGTCTAATTGAACATTAAAAAATAAAAATATAAAAAATAAAAATAAAAAATCAATCAATCAAAAAAAAAGTCCCTCAATTTGGATTTGTCTGATTTTTTTTTCTATTTCAACTGGGATTATGAATTTTAAGGAGCAGGATCACAGAGGTAAACTGCCATTTTCATCAACATGTTTTTGAGAGTAGATGCTTTCAGCAGGACTTATCAGTGATGATGTTTACCTTATCACCTTGTCGAATTAGCTTTTGGTTTCTAAAGATAATTTTATTTCCTTTAACCTTATTTCTAGACTCTACTCTTTGAAAAGCAATCATTATACGTAGCCCACAGTTATGGGGTGAGGAGACAAGTTCCAACTCCTTGGGGGTAATATCTACATAAATTATTCAGAATTATTCTGTATAGGAGATTGGTCCTCCCCCATCTTTATTTATTTATTCAGTAATTTATCTATATTAGTATGGAATCAAGGATATTTACTTTACATTTTGCCACTCAAATTGTTCTGGCTTTAGCCGTTGAAAGATTTGCAGTTAGTTCCTGTGTCCCTTTGACATAGGAAGGTCATTTTTTATATCAGCATTTCCTTATTCTGGTATTATAAGACACACTCATTTTGTATATTATCTCTCGGTCCTAGAATTAGTCATCTCTCCAAGAAACCCTAATTCCTTTTATTGTGGAATAGTATCAGAAACTAAGATATAGGCAGTGAGTTTGCGTGTGTGCCCATGCACACACACATATAAAGATATATTAACTTAATCTATATTAAGCTACAAATGAGTTATTCCAATGTGCTGATGCGTTTCATTCCACATTACTACCACATGGTTTATTCTAGTCTTTACCTCTTGATTACCGGTAGTCTCCCACCTCAAACAATGCAATACTGAGGAATTTCATTCTTATCATTCACTGTTTATTTACTTAGTTGCTCAGTATCACCGTATATGCAGTGGTTTCAGAATTAATAACATTTATCCTCATGAGAAACAAATTTACCACACAGAGTTGTCTTACAGTTTGTCCAATTTTTCAAAAGTTATTTAGGTTATCAACATTTTTTTCCATCTCACTTGGGTGAAGTTATGTTATATTTGCAATACAATTAAATTTTTTTTGCTACTGTCTGCATTCCATTCCAGAATTCCATAACTTAGTATTGATTTTTGGAAGTTGCTTAAGTTTCACTTTTTGTGCATTAAAGTTCCCTGAGTGTTAGATACATTCAAATATCATGTATCCTCCATTATATATCATACAGAAAATTTTCATTGTGTTAAAAAAAAATCCCTTATTCTTCATGTTTTCATTTCTCCCACCCAACCCAAGCCATAGGGTTTTTAAGCCACTGCTGTTTTCTATCTGTATGGTTTTGACCTATCAAAGTATCATAAACTAGACTTGACTACCATACGATGTGCTGCGTTTTGAGACTTCCATTTCTCAGTTAGCATTATAAATTTAAGTTTCATCCATGTTGCATGAATTGATAGTTTATTACTTTCATCACTGAGAGGGATTGTGTTGTGTATATAAATATATATATATATATAAATATATATATATATATTTGTTTAATCAGGCACCTATTGAAAGACAGCTTTGTTACTTCTAGGTTTTGGCAATTATGAGCAATGCTGTGATAAACATGCACTTGTTTTTTGTGTGGACATATGCTTTCAGTTTGCTAAATATCTAGAAGCATGATTGCTGGTCATATGGTAAAACTATATTTAAAGTATATTTAATGTGCCTGTTCCCAATAAAATTAATGCATGCATCTTTTTCTATTCTTATTTGCAATGTGTATTTCTTCTTTGGTGTTGTGTCTTCTCAGATCTTTAGCCCAGTTTTAATTCAGTTTGTTTTTTCATTGTTGAGTTGTAAGAGGTCTTTATATATATTCAATGCATCTTTTATCAAGCATATGATATACAACAGTTTTTCTCCCCCCTCAGTCTTAAAATTTTGTTAACATTGTCTTCCTTAGAATTTAAGCTTTTAATTTAAATAGTTTTACTTATCAATTTTTGTTTCATGGATTGTGTTTTTTTGTGTTGCATCTAAATATTTATCACCAAACCCATGGAAATGACAGATTTTCTCCTAGAAGTTTTCAGTTTTACATTTTACATATAGGTATATAACTCATTTTGAGATTTGGTGTAAGGTGTAAGGTCTCTGTCTGGATTATTATTATTACTATTATTATTATTATTATTATTATTATTGCATACGGATATCCAATTGATCCAGCATCATTTTCCTTCATCAAGTTGTGAATGTGAAATATATTTCCATGTATTTATATCTTCTCTGATTCATGTCATAAACTTTTTGTAGACCTTTACAAATAATTCCTGCACCTATTTTGTTAGATTTATGCCCAAGTACTTTTCTTGGTGCTTTTAAATGGATTTAAAAATTTATAGACTTTTTTAAAGAGAAATTTGGGGTTCACAACAAGATTAAGAGGAAGCTATAGAGATATCCCTATACCTCTGCCTCTACACATGCATAGCCTCCCCCATTACTAACATCCCCCAACAGAGGGATACATTCGTTATAACTGATGAAGCTACGTTGGCACAGCATTATCATGCAAAGTCCATAGTTGACATTAGGATCCACCCTTGGAGTTATACGTTATATGGGTTTTGAAAGATATATCATGACATGTATCCACTATGATAGTATCATACACAATAGTTTCACTGGGCTTGAATTCCTCTGTGCTCTCCAGCTCAACTCTTCCTGCTTTAAAATGCCTGGCAACCGCTAAATTTTTTACTGTGTCTATAGTTTTGTCTTTTCCAAAATGGCATATAGTTGGAATTACAAAGTACATAAACTTTACAGATTGGCTTCTTTGTAATACGTCTTGAAGGTCCCTCAATGCTTTTTCCATGGCTTGATAGCTCATTTCCTTTTAGCACTGAATAATATTCCTTTGTCTGAGTTTACCACAGTTTATTTATCCATTCACCTGCTGAAGGACATCTTGATTGCTTCTGAGTTTTGGCAATTATGAATGAAGCTGCTATAAATATTTACATGCTGGATTTTGCATACATGAATTTTCAGATATTTAGGGTAAATATCAATAAGCATAATTGTTGGATTGTTTGGTGAATGTATGTTTAGTTTTGTAAGAAACTGCCTAAATGTCTTCCAAAGTGGCTGTATCAGTTTGCATTTTTATCAACACTGAGTGAGAGTTCCTATTCCTCACCAGCATTTGATATTATTAGTGGTTTGGATTTGGGCCATTCTAATAGATGTAGTGGTATCTTGTTATTGTTTTAATTTGCATTTCTCTGATGACATATGATATGAAGCATCTTTTCATGTGCTTATTTGCCATCTGTGTATCTTCTTTGATAAAAAGATATTTCTCTTTCACTTTTGAAAGATAATTCTGCTATGTGTAGAGTTCTAGGATGGCAGTGTTTATTTTTTTTTTCTTTCAATGTGTTAAATATTTGACTTCACTATCTTTTTGTTTGCACTATTTTAGGAGAGAAACTGGGTGTCCTTCTTAACCTAATTCCTCTGTAAGGTGTCCCTGTCCACCAATTTCTTTCAAGATTTTCTATTTGTCTTTACTTTCCTGCAATTTGAATATAATACAGGTACATCTCATTTTATTATGCTTTTTTTTTCCTTCTTCACAGTTATTACTTTTTTTTAACAAATTAAAGGTTTGTGGCAACCTTATGTTAAGCAAATCTATTGGCATCATTTTTTTTAACATTTGCTCACTTTTTCTGTATCACGTGGTGATTCTTGCAATAGTTCAAACTTTTTCATTATTATTATATTAATTTCAGTGATCTCTGATTAATGATCATTGATTTTATTATTGTTACTGTTTTGGATTGCCATAACCTGCACCTATGTAAGAAAGTCACTTAGTCAATAAATGGTGTGTGTCTTCTGACTGCTCCATTGACCAGCTATTCCCTCATCTCTCTCATTTTCCTTGGGCATCTCTATTCCCTGAGTCATGGCAATGTTGAAATTAGGTCAATTAAAACCTTACAATGGCCTGTAAGTGCTCAAGTAAGAGAAAGAGTTATACTTTTCTCATTTTAAATCAAAAGCTAGAAATAATTTAGCTTAGTGTGGAAGGTATGTCAAAAGCCAAGATAGGCTGAAAGATAGACCTCTTGGCCAAACAGTTAGCCCAGTTGTGAATGCAAAGAAAAGTTCTTGAAGGAAATGAAAAGTGCTATTCCAATGAACACAAATTATTAGAAAATGAAAGGGTCATATTGCTGATGTGGAGACAGTTTTAGTGGTCTGAATAAAAGATGAAACCAGACACAATATTCCCCTAAGACAAAGCCTAATCTAGTGCAAAGCCCAGACTCTCTTCAGTTCTTTGAAGGCTGAGAAAGGTAAGGAAGCTGCAGAACAAGTCCGAAGCTAGCAGAGGTTGCTTCATGAAGTTTAAGGAAAGAAGTCTTCTCTAAAACGTAAAAGTACCAGGTGAAGCAGCAAGTGCTGATGTAGAAGCTGCAAGTAATCCAGAGGATCTAGCCAAGATAGTAAATGAAGGTGGTTGCATTAAACAACAGATTTTCAATATATATCAAACAGCCTTCTATTGCAAAAAGATGCCATCTAGGACTTTCACAGAAAGAAGCCAATGCCTGGCTTCAAAACTGCAAGGGACAGGCTGACTTTCTTGTTAGGGGAGAATGCAGCTAAGTTGCGACCAGCGTTCATTTGTCATTCTGAAAACCATAGGCCTCTTAAGAATTATGTTAAATATACTTTGCCTGTGCTCTATAAAGGGAGTAACAAGGCCTGGAGGCTGCACTTCTCTTTACAACACAGTTTACTGAATATTTTAAGCCCACTGTTGAGACTTACTACAGGAAAAAAATTTCCTTTCAAAATAAGACTGCTCATTGACAATGCACTTGGTGATCCAAGAGCTCTGATGAGGATGTATGAGGAGAATAATGTTGTTTTCATGCCAGCTAACACAGCATCCATGCTGCAGCCCATAAATCAAAGAGTAATGTTGACTTTTATGTCTTACTATTTAAGAAATTCATTTAATATACTTCTAGCTACCATAGATACTGATTCGTGTGATGGATCCAGGCAAAGTAAATTGAAAATCTTCTGGAAAGGATTCACCATCTTATTACCATTAAGAACATTCATAATAATGGGAAAAGGTCAAAATATCAACAGTAATAGGAATGTGGAGGAAGTTAATCAACCCTTGATGACTTTGAGAGGTTCAAGACTTCAGTGGAGGAAGTAATTACAGATGTGGTGGAAATAGAAAGAAAACTAAAATTATAAATGGACCATGAAGATGTGACTGACTTGCTACAATCTCATGATAATACTTTAACAGATGAAGAGTTGCTTCTTATGGATGAGCAAAAAAAGTGGTTTCTTGAAATAGAATGTACTCCTGGCGAAGATTATGTGAAGATTATTGAAATGAAAACAAAGAATTTAGAATATTATATTAAAATAGTTGACAAAGTACTGGCATGGTTAAAGAAAATTTACTACAATTTTGAGAGAAGTTCTACTGTGGTTAAAATAGTATTAAACAACATTACATGTTACAAAGAAATTATTTGTGAAAGGAGGAGTCAATAAATGTGACAAACTTTATTGTTGTCTTGTTTTATGAAGTTGCCACAGCTACCCAACCTTCAACAACCAACAACCTGATCAGTCAGCAGCCATCAGTGTCAAGGCAAGACCCTCCACCAGCAAAAGATTATGACTCACTGAAAGCTCAGATGATGGTTAGCACTTTTTAGCAATAAAGTGTTTTTAAATAAGTTATTGACATTGTTTTTTATACATAATGCTGTTGCACACTTAATAGACTACATTGTAGTGTAAACTTTTGTATGGGGAACGAAAAAATTCAATTGACTGAGGTTCATATATAACATCCTATGGATGTAGTATCTATTTTAAGTTGATGGACACCTAAGTTTGAACACAGCCTAAAAACACCACATTTTTACTCTCAGAGTAAAAATGATGTTGTCCCAAAGTTCTCTTCGACAATCTTTATTATTTCTTTTTTTCTTTTTTCTCTTCAGCTTGGATAATTTCTGCTATCCCTTATTTTAGATTGCTAACCCATTCCTCTACATCCTCTAATTTGCTGTTGATTCTAGTGTAGTTTTCATTTGAGTTATTGTATTCTTCATCTCTGTTTGGTTCTTTTTATATTTTCTATGTCTTTGTTGAAATTCTTCTGAGTTAATCGACCGTTATTTCAAATCTGGTGAGCATCTTTTGACCATTACTTTGAACTCTTTTTCAGGTAGATTGCTTATCTCCATTATATTTAGTTCTTTTTCTGAGATTTTGTTATGTTTGATCATTTGGAACTTATTCCTCTGTCTCCTCTTTTTCTCAGACTCTTTGTTTCCATGTATTAGGTAGGTCATCTTTGTCTCTTGATCTTAAAAGTAGTGGCCTTGTGTAGATAGCATCCTGTGAGGCCCAATAATATAATACCTCCAGGCAAGAGAACCTGGAACTCTAGGAATGTCTCTTTAGTGAGCTGTGCATGCCCTTCTGTTGTGATTGTGCTGGGACTGTGGCATGCATGTTGGTGTGCAGAGCTGACCTTTTTTTTTTTAAGATTGATTGATTGATTGATTGATTTACTTATTTGATAGAGAGAGAGAGAGACAGCCAGCGAGAGAGGGAACACAAGCAGGGGGAGTGGGAGAGGAAGAAGCAGGGTCCTAGCAGAGCAGGGATCCTGACATGGGGCTCAATCCCAGGACCCTGGGATCAGGCCCTGAGCCAAAGGCAGACACTTAACAACTGAGCCACCCAGGCGCCTCTGCAGAGCTGACTTTTGGAGCAGCTGATTGAAAGGCCAGGCTGCAGTTATTGCAGGCGTGCCTGTGGGTTAGTCTAGACCCCAGCACAGCTAGCTGAGAGGACTAAGTGCAACTGCTATGGGTGTGCTGTTGGACAGGTTGGTCTTCCTTCCGAGGGCAGGAGTTGTTTTGGGGGGGTGCTGGTCTTGGTCAGGGCTACACAATGTGTTGTAGGGCAGTAGTCCCTTTGGGGGAAATGCTAGTCTTGATCAAGGATTACCAGTTGGTGTGGTGAGGTGGAATCTATTTTGGAGGGGTGCCCAGTAGGGTGTGTGGGTAAGATGGGCCAGGTCTACTGGGGAATGCCAAGGCAGGACAAGTGGTGCTAGCAAGGTACATGGAAAGTGTCAGAACTGGCTCCCAAAGGAGTTGGACCAGCTAGGCTAAAGGAGAACAAGAAAAATGGTGCCAAACATAATTTCTGTTCCTGGGAAAATTTTTACAAATTTCTGCTCCTCTGGTAATGCCCTAAATAGTCAATAAATCACCTTCACCTATAACTCAGGTGCTTTTCAAACTGCTGACTCTATGCTGGGTCTTTCAATGGAGTGGTATACTACATTGGCCCATTAAGAATGGAGTTTCAGTTTCCTAAAACCTTCAGGCTCTCTGAGCTAAGCCCAGTGATTTTTTCAAAGTGAGACTTTATGGGGGATGGTCTTCCCACTGTAGATCCCCAGGTTGGAGGGTGATCAATGTGGGGCTCAATCAACTCGCTTTTGAGGAAGGACCTCCATGCCTATGATATGTCTCCCACTTGTGGGTTGTCATGCTGAGAGTTTGGTTTCCAACCATGTCTCTACCCCTCCTACTCTTCTCAATGTGGCTTTTTCTTTATATCCTTAGCTGTGGAAGAGCTGTTCTGCTAGTCTTCAAGTAACTTTCACAGTGAGTTTCACATATATAGTTGCAGACTACACATGTCCATGAGAAGAGGTGAGCTCAGGATCTCCTAGCTATGCCATCTTCCCAAGCTCCAAATTTTCTTTACTTATTTACCATTGATGGACACTTCAGTTGTTTCCACATCTTTCCTATTGAAAATAATAGTTGAATAGGGGTCAAGGGGAAGATGGAAGAGTAGGAGGACCCAGGGTTCATCATGTCCCACAGATGCAGGTGGATAACACTCCCATCCATGTAAATCACCCAGAAAATGACCCAAAGACTGACAGAACAAACTCCACAACTAAATGTAGAGAAGGGCCACATGGAGGAGGTTGGAAGGGCAGAGATGTGGTGGGAATCTAAACCCCCTGGGTCTGGCCACTCGAGGGAGGGAGCTGTGGGCATGGAGAAGGATAAGAAACCAACTCTCACACCAAGGAGCCTGCACAGGGAAGACAAATCCCCATAGCATTTGGATTTGAAAATCAAAGGGGCTAAATATCATGATTTCCTATAGCAAGTAGGACTTAAAGCCTAGAACTTTAAACATCAGTGGGCTTGGCTCTGAGAGAGCCCAAAGGGCGATAGGAAGCTGAGTCCTCACCCTTAAAGAGACAGCACAACAAACAGCCCAAGGAGATACAGCTTAGAAGTAGCAGTTTGAAAAAATGCCTAGGGTACACAAAAGGGAGAGTTAGTTACTAATCTCAGAGTTTGTTCATGGACTTCTCCAGGAAAGAGAATCTGGCAGATGCCATTTATGTCCCCTATCTCCCAGTATAATCACACAGCTGCCTGTAGGGAGCTGCCTACCTAACTTGCTTACACTATACCCCACCCCCTCCAGCAGACCTGCCTCAATACTGGCACTGCAGGTCCCTCCCCCCAGAAGACCCATGCAAACCTTGCCAACGCTGCATCTCCTGACCTCCTGTGAAAGGATGTATGTACTTTGTTAAAATGGCAATCATGACTTGCTTGCCCACAGTTCATAGAGTAGCCCTGACTGGTGTGGTCTCCTCAGTTGCTGTACATCCCCAGTGGAAGAGGACCTGCATGCACAGCTTGTGGGACCATACCCCCACCCATGTGCTTTTTGTGCAGTGGCCCAGGCCAACCTGGGTTTGGTGGCAATGGCTGTACATCCTTTGAGAAGAGCGCCAGGCATATCTTATTAAAAGTGTACACCTACCCACTACTTTCAAGAGCAACAGACATAGCTGAATTTTCTAACAGAGAGGAACAGAGAGTTGGGCAAAATGAGGAGACAGAGGAATATGTCCCAAATGAAAGAACAGGACAAAATCACAGCAAGAGACCTAAGAGAAATAGATAATATGCCTGATAAAGAATTAAAGGAATGATTACAAAGATATGCAATGGACTTATAAAAAGAGTGGAGGACATCAGTGAGACCATTAACAGAGGTAAAAAAGAACCAATTATAGATGAAGAACACAATAATTGAAATTAAAAATACACTTGATGGAATAAATAATAGACTAGAGGAATGAATTAGTGACACAGAAGACAGAGTAATAGAAAGTAATCAAGCCAAGCAAGTGAGAGAAAAAAGGATTATGCAAAATGAGAATAGGCTTAGGGAACTCAGTGACTCTACCGAGCATAAAAACATTTGAATTCTAGGGACTCCAGAAGAAGAAGAGAGAAAAATGGGGGTAGAAAATTTATTTGAAGAAACAATAGCAGAAAACGTCCATAATTTTGGGAAGGAAGCAGATATCCAGATTCAGGATATCACAGAGATCCCCTAATAAAATCAACCCAAGGAGATCTTCACCAAGACTCATAGTAATGAAAATGGCAAAAAGTATCAATAAAGAAAAAAAAAATAAAAGCAGCGAGAGTAAAGAAGACACGTACATACAAGGGAAACCCATAAAGCTATCAGCAGATTTTTCATCAGAAATGTTGCAGGCCAGAAGAAAGTGGCATGATATATTCAAAGTGCTAAAAGGGGAAAATATGCAGGCAGTAATACTCTATCCAGAAGAGCTACCATTCAGAATAGGAGAGAGAGATTTTCTCAGACAAATAAAAACCAAAGGAGTTCATGAGCCCTACAAGAAATATTAAAAGGGACTCTTTGAGTGGAATGGAAAGACCATAAGTGAGAGTATGAAAAGTAGGAAACATAAAAAAAGTAAAAATAAGTATTTCTGTAAATATCAGTCAAGGGATTCACAGAATAAAAGGATGTAAAATTGACACCATAGGCCTAAAACATGTGTGTGCTGGGGTTTGGGGGGGGGAGGAATAAAGAATGGGCTCAAAATTAAGTGACCATCAACTTCATATAGACATTTATATGAAGAAAATGTTATATACAAACCTAATGGTAACCACAAATCAAAAATCAGTAATAGATATACAAATAATAAAGAGAAAGGAATCCAAGCATATTACTAAACAGAGTCACCAAACTATGAAAGAGAGCAAGAGAAAAAGGGATCAGAGAGAAACTACAAAAACAACCACAAAACAAGTAACAAGTAACAAAATGCAATAAATATGTAGCTATCAGTAATTACTTTGAACATAAATGGACTAAATGCTCCAATCAAAAGATGTAGGGTGATGGACTGGACAAAAAACAAGACCCATATGCTGCCCACAAGAGACTCATTTCAGACCTAAAGACACTGGCAGATTGAAAGTGAGTGGATGAGAAACACCTATCATGCAAAAGGATGTCAAAAGAAAGCCAGAATAGCAATACTTATACTGGACAAATAGACTTTAAATAACATGCTCCTAAACAATGAGTGGGTCAAAGAAGAAAAAAAAATTACATGGAAATAAATGACAATGAAAATAAAATGGTCCAAAATGTTTGGGACACAGCAAAAGCAGTCCTAAGAGGGATCTTTATAGCAATACGGGTCTACCTCAAGAAGCAGGAAAAATCTCAGATAAACAACCTAACCATACACCCAAAGGAGTTAGAAAAAGAACAATCAAAACCCCAAACCAGCAGAAAGAAGGAAAGAGATTAGAGGAAGGAAAGATTAGAGCAGAAATAAATAATAGAAAAACTAAAAACAAAACAAAACAATAGAACAGATCAATGAAACCAGGAGCTGTTTCTCTGAAAAGATCAACAAAATTTCCTACATTAAATCAATGTCCTTTATTTATAAACAGATACCCAACTGATGATGACCAGATATATGAGAAAATCTTTATGTAAAAAGAGAAGGACCAAAGTGACAGCAATTAACAATACTGGAGGGAATGGAGATGATTCATAGAATTTTTTTTAATCCCAATGACTATATTCTAAGATTTACTGTATTTACAGACACCAAGAAGTGCTCATGTGGATTAAAAACACAAGAATATTCCTAGAAACTTTATTTAAAATTGTCATGGGGAGGAGCACCTGGGTGGCTCCATCATTAAGCATCTGCCTTCAGCTCAGGGCATGATCCCAGAATCCTGGGATCCACGAGCCCAACATTAGGCTCCCTGCTCTGCTAGGAGCCTGCTTCTTCCTCTCCCACTCCCCCTGCTTGTGTTCCCTCTCTCACTGGCTGTCTCTCTCTCTGTCAAATAGATAAATAAAATCTTTAAAAAAATTATCATGGGGTGCCTGGTGGCTCATTCAGTTAAGTGTCTGACTCTTGATTTCAACTCAGGTCATGGTCTCTGGGTTGTGAGATTGAGCCCCACATCAGGCTCTGTGCTCAGTGCAGAGTCTGCTTGTCCCTCTCCCTCTGATCTTCCCCCATTAATGCTTGCTCTCTCTTTCTCTTTCTCTCTCTCTCTCAGATGAATGAATAGATAAAATCTTTTTAAAAATAAAATAAAATAGCCACAAACTGAAAATAACCCAAATTCTACTCAATTGTAGGATGGATAAATAATACATAATATTGAACAATGGAATTCTGTGCAACAATCATAAAATAAAACATGAACAACAAAGAGAGCTAAGTGTACATAATAACATGAATAAATCTTGTAGACATAATGAAAAGTGAAAAAGTCAGACAAAAAAGAATACATACTGTACAACTCCATTTATGTTAAGTTCCAAGTTAGGCAGAGTTCATCTACTGTAATAGTTTCAAATTGTGATTACCTTTGGAGGTATTAGGTACTCAATATGAGAAGGAATGAGGAAGCCTACTGAGTTGATTGAAAATTGTCTACATTAACCTGAGTATTTTTTATATCTATCTATCTATCTATCTATCTATCTATCTATCTAATTTATTTATCTATCTATCATTTACTATCTAGCATCTATCTATCATCTATCACCATTTATCTATATTTTTATCTATACCTATTATCTATATCTATAGGTATAACTGTACATTAAGATCACTTTCACTGGGAGAAAAAACCATCAAAGAATACTCCCAACACCATCTATTAATATCTATACCAAATAACTCTACTTTTCCTTCTGAAATTATGGAAGTGTTCATGCTCATATATAAAGCCAATCTTCCAAGTTCACATTGGATTTCAGTACCTCTTGTTTATTCAAGAATACCATCCAGCAATTCTCTATCTCTTCCCTGGTCATTTCCCACTCTCAATTAGATAATTAACCATGTTGGTACTTTCCCTATCTTATGGGAACCCTCCCTTGTTCCCAATTCCCTTTCCTCTCTAGCTGTATTTTATTGTCATCTGCAGTTGTGCTCTTTGAAATGCTTTTTCTATACACATGGTTTCTAAGTTCACTTCTTAATATCTCTTGGATTTACTCCAGTCATGTTTCTCCTTGATCATGTCACTGAAAAAGTTCTTGTCAATATCATCAAAGATTTTCCTCTGTGAAATCAAAGTCAATTTTCAATTTTCATCATACTTGACCCATTAGAGATTGGTCAGGGTAGTTCAGTATCACCTTTTTGAAACATTTTGGTTGCTTTTATCATGGACAAATCATTTACTTTGTTTGTCTCTTATTTCACTGGACATTCCTTCCACATATTCTTAGCTGGTTACTCTCCTTACTCACAATCTATGTAATTAATTTGTCCCAATTTTTGATCCTCTTCTAGGCTCTGATTTGTCTTTCTACCTCCTTCCTTTTGTGATCTCATGGCTATTAATGTCATCAGTGTGTTGGCCATTGGTATATCCCCAGTCCATATCTTACATCAGTTCTTATCTACATTGATCTGCATACTGGATACTTTACATTTTACCTGTCCAAAACTGAACCTCCTCACATATTTTCCAAAACCTTCTTCAGTTAAAATTGCAGCCACTTGTACTGAGTTTGAGAAGTTCTTTGTAGATCTTGGATACAAGTCTTTTATCTGTAGTGTCATTTGCAAATATCTTCTCCCATTTCGTGGGCTGCCTCTTAGTTTTTTTGACTGTTTCCTTGGCTGTGCAGAAGCTTTTTATCTTGATGCAAGTCCCACAAGTTCATTTTATCTTTTGTTTCATTTGCCTTTGGAGATGTGTCATGAAAAAAGTTGCTGTGCCCAATGTCAAAGAGGTTGCAGCCTATGTTCTCCTCTAGGATTTTGATGGATTCCTGTCTCACATCAAGGTCTTTCAACCATTTGGAGTTTATCTTTGTGTATGCTGTGAAAGAGTGATCAAGTTTCATTCTTTTGCATATAGCTGTCCAATTTTCCCAGCACCATTTATTGAAGAGACTGTCTTTTTTTCCCTGGATGTTTTTTCCTGCTTTGTCAAAGATTAGTTGCCCGAAGAGCCAAGGGTCCAGTTCTGGGTTCTCTATTCTCTTCCATTGGTCTGTGTGTCTGTTTTTGTGCCAGTACCATGCTGTCTTTGTGATCACAGCTTTGTAGTATAGCTTGAAGTCTGGCAACGTGATGCCCCCAGCTTTGTTTTTCCTTTTCAACAATTCCTTGGACTGGTTTCTCTGTATAAACAACTATAAAAGTGGATAAATTATAACTTATGAAAAAAAATTATAGCCACTTTATCTTTTTAGTTGTGTCAGACTAAACTTCAAAGTTTTCCTTGACTACACCTTTATTTATTTTACCTCTCCACTTTCAATCAACCAACAATTATCGTGGAATATCTAGAATCTGTTTTTAGAAACTCAGTCTGGCCAAGAAATGGAGATGCTTTGAAATGAAGAAGTGCTAATGATATAACTTAAGCCAGGAAAATCAGTAACCTGCTGTACATATTCAGGCAAAAATAACAGTATCACCTCAACCTGATAAAAATATCTGGAGAAAAGCCATAGAGCTAACATCATACTTATGATGAAAAATTAGCAGCTTTGTCACTAATATTGGGAATAAGGCAAGAATGTCTCCTGCTACACTCCTTTTCAACATTGTACTGGAAGTCTTACCCAATAAAACAAGAAAGAAATAAAAGGTATACAGATTTGGAAGGAAGAGATAAACTGACCTAACAATTTGAGTTTTGAAAGTATTCCTTCTAAGTTTTTGGACAATTTTGAGAAGAATTTGTGTTAACCCCTTAAATGTTTAGAGGAATTCACCAGTAAAGCCATCTGGCCCTAATGTTTTCTTTGTTTGTAAGTTTTTGTTTCCTGGTTCCATGTCATTATTTATTATTGTTCTCTTCATATTTTCTATTCTTCACCGTTTGGCTTTGGTAGGCCATCCTTTTCTGGAAATTTATCCACTTCTTTTAGATTATCTGACTTGGGATGTAATTGTTCATGGCACTTGCTTATGAGCTTTTTAAATTTCTGTTGCATCAAATATGATGTCTCCTCTTCATTCCTGATTTCAATTATTTAAGTCTTCTTTATTCTATCCTTCTTAATTTAACTATGGGTTTGCCAGTTTGCCTATCTTTAAAGAAAACAGTTCTTAATTTTGTTGATTTTTTTTCTACTTCTAATACATTTATTGCTATTCTACTCATTATTTACTTCCTTCTGCTAATGTTAGACTAGATTGCCCATATTGTTGGAGGTGTAAAATTGATTTATTTGAGATCTTTTTTTTTTTTAATTAAGTGCTTACCTCTATAAACTTCCTCTTGATAGAGCTTTTGTTACATTTCATAAATTCTGGTATTTGTATTTTGGTTTTCATTTGTTTTGATATTTTTTGTTTGTTTTCTCTTTTGATTTTTCCTGAGTCTATTGATTGTTCAGGATTGTGTTCATTTTCCTCCAATTCATAACTTTTCCAGTTTCCTTCTGTTCTTGATTTCTAGTCATTTCATTGTGGTTGGAAAACATACTTGATATGATGGCTATACTTTTTAAATATATTAAGACTTATTTTGTGCCCTAACATATAATCTAGCTTGAAGAATGTTCCATGTGTATGTGAGAAGAATATATATATTCTGCTGCTGTTGGATAGAATGTTCTTCAGATGTCTCATTTGGTCTATAGTGTTCAATATGCCATTTCCTTATTAATTTTCTTTATATTATTGAAACTAGAATATCAAAGCCTCCTGCTATTATTGGATTGCTGTTGATTTCTTCCTTCAGATCTGGAAATATTTGCTTTATATATGAATTACATAATGAATTTCTTTATCACTTGTAACAGTTTTTGACTCAAAGTCTATATTGTATGATGTAAATATAGCCACCACTGATTTCTTTTGGTTACCATTTGCATGGCAACCCTTTTTCCCATCCCTTCACTTTCAATTTATGTGTGCTCTTAAATCTAAAGTGATTGTTGTAGACAGCATATAGTTGGGTATTGTTTTTTGATCCACTCAGCCAGTTTATGGTTTTTGATTGGAGAGTTTCACACATTTATATTTAAAGAACTTATTGATAGGTAAGGTTTTTGTTTTTGTTTAGCTTATAAACCTTAGATGCTAACATAATTATATCTGTTCAGTATTTTCCATATTTTATTTACTCAATACTCCTGGTCTCCATGCTAAATGAGCTTTTTACTTTCCTATATAAACTTTACAACACCTAACTTTGGATATTTACATTATGCTAATCCCTTCTAACTATTTGTGCCTAAAATACGTTAAGTTTTAGAGAGGCTTATTCAAAATTAAGGAACCATTATAAGACAATTGCCTTTCTTGACAGTGCTCTTGACCAATAGTTAAACACCCTTTTCTTTTTACCAGTTACAACTGAATGATAAAAAGAATCAAAAACTTTTCAACTAACCACTAATTTTCTAAAAATATTTTTCTGCATGAATGCTTATTTGTGTAACATTTACATGTTATATCTACTAGTTCTTTTAATATATGCAAATCTCATGACTAAAATACAATGGTCATACTAAAATACAATGCATGCCTTTCTAATTTGACTGATATTCAATGCTAAAGATTAGTCTGTCTTACCAGAGTTCTCATATGTCAAGATATTATTTGATTATATTATTATCACAAGCATAATCGAGGTATAGTTTTTAAGAAGTAGTGTTTCTAGGCACTTTGTTATAAATACATGACTATTCTTATCCCTAAAACAAATATCCAAAGTAGCTTAATGTTTAGATTAAAGTCTATAATAAAGGATTTTTTTTATTGTAAAAAAGAAAACTCTTACTAATGTAAAGACAATGTTATAAGAACCATTGTTTACTATGATTTATAAAATATAAAATAGTGGTCAGACTCCCTATGTTTATACCACCTTAACCAGGTAAATTTTGTTTGTATTCTTATTTATTTACAAATTGGGTAAACTTTTTTTTAAGAAAATAGTTGCAGATGTATACAACTTCCATAAATGCTTCAGAGAGTTTTGATAAATCAAATCCTGCACTCAGTTTCTCCCATGGCTAAATCTTACCTTGCTAGCATACCTTTGTCACAAATAATGAGAAAAATGTTTACACATTATTATTAACTAATGTCTATACTTGTTCCAAATTTCTTTCATTTGTATCTAATGTTGTTTTTTTTTCCTTCAGGTTTTTGATAGTTCTTTATTTTGATTTTTATTTTATTTTTTTAATTTTTAATTTTTTTAAATTAACATTTTTGGGGGTTAATGTAGAGCATGATATCAGCCATAATACCTGGCCTGCTAAAATGTAACATGAAAGCTTCTGGGAGTGATGGAAGGTTTTGGGAGCGATGGAAGGTTTTGGAGAAGGAAGTAGGCTTTTGGAATGCCAAGGCCTGAGTGACCACTCTGCCCTTGGAATGCCACAGGGAGTTGCTTTCCCTGAAGCTTTCTTAGCTCAAACAGCCGCCCTGTGATCTAAGAGACGTATGCATTGTCCCTTAGTCTATGTTTAGCAGAACTTGTAGAACACACATTAGCATATCGTATCTTTCCCATAAACAGATCCTCCTAGTTCCAGTAAGACCCCTTGTCACACATCACGTGCTTGAGAAACAGTGATAAGGATTTGTGATTATCCTGAAGGACCAATAAAAGCGGAAGCAAAGAAGAGCAAAGAGTCTTCGTCTCTGAGCATTGACCCCCCCTTGCCTTCTCTCTTTCACAGCAAAGTTTGGAGTAATCTTTCATCCGCCAGTACAGGGGTTGCTGGCCATTCCTGGCAACATATAATGTATTATTTGCCTCAGGGGTACAGGTCTGTGATTCATCAGTCTTACACAATACACAGCGCTCACCACAACATACACCCTCCCCAATGTCCATCCTCCAGCCACTCCATCTCCCCACCCCCCTCCCCTCTCGCAACCTTAGTTTGTTTCCTAAGAGTCTCTTATGGTATGTCTCCTTCTCTGGTTTTGTCTTGTTTCATTTTTTCCTCTTTTCCTTATGACATTCTGCCTTCCAATGTTGTTGTTGTTGTTGTTGTCCTGAGTACGATATTGTTTTTAGTTGCCATACCTCCTTAGGTTCCTCTTGGCTGTGAGTCTTTTAATGGCCTTGACACTTTTCAAGAGAACTGTTCAGGTATTTTGCAAAAGGCCCTTAATTTAGGGATCTCTTTTTGATGGTGAAACAGGGGTTATGGGTTTTGGAGAGGAAGGCAACACAGATAAATTAACATTTTTCATCCATTATCTCAAAGGTTCATGCCATCAATATGACTTATCCGTGTGATGTTAGCAATCATCTTGTGGCACAGGGAGTCTTCTTCAGGTTGCTCAGTGTAATGCCATTCCCCTCCTCCTGCCCACACTGAATTATTTAGAAAGAAGTCACTCTCCATAGCTCACAGATAAGGGGTGGGAGTTGAGGACAGAGTGTTGACACAGGGTATTTGGAATTCTTCTTCTTGGAAACTGTTCTCTTCTCCCCGGGACATTTACATCTCTCTTCAGTCGTTCATTTGTATCAGTATGGGCTGACGTTTATTTTACAATATGTTGTAAATGTACAATATGTTCAGGTTTGACCTTTGAGAGGACTTTGAGTTAGTTCCTGTGTCCCTTTGACATACCACCATGTTGTCTTTTAGGAACTTCCTCATGTTCTGGCATTACAAAAAGTTCCAAGATCATATTGCATATTTAAAACAAAAAGTCAAATATTGATTAACAGATAACATGGGTGTTTCACAGGAAAGCCCAAGGTCTCCTTAAAATACACATACTTAAAGTAAAGCATATATTTAGTCAGTGGTAGGGCACTATGTAAATTTACAAAATGAATTATGTTTTTATACCAGCACCAGTTAGTTAGCAAGTTAATTACATGCACAATTATATGCACAATATAAAAACATCATAGGTATTTCACCAACTATGTGCAATACCTCTTTCTTGGGAACCATATGGTATTACTGAAATATCTTTAAAAAGAACTAGAAAAATGAAGATCTATATCATGTTCATGGATATAAAGACTCATTATTTCTGAGATAACCATTCTTCCCAAATTGAGGTACAGATTCAATGCAAGCCTCATCACAATTCTATCAGGCTGTGTGTGTGTGTGGTAGGGTGAGTGATGCGGTGAGTCATTTTAAAATTTATATGGAATTTCAAAGTATCTACAATATCTACAGCAATCTTCGCAAAGTAAAACGTTGCTATAGTAACACTACCTGTTTTCAGACTTGCTGCAGTGCTTCAGTAATCAAGACGCGATAGTACTGGTATAATGTTCAACAGCTAGGTCAATGAACAACATAATGATTCTGGAAATAGGACAATATTTATATGGTCATTCATTTTTCAGTAACGAAAAATGGGGGAAATGAAAGTCTTTTAAATGATGATATTGAAATACGTGTACATCTCTACAGAATAAAGTGGACCTTAACTTCTACTGTATAACATACTAAAGACAATTGAGATAGGCTGTGGACCTGACTGAAAAACAAAACTCATAAAAGTTTTGCAAAAACACATAGGAAAATATCTTCAAGATGGGAGCGTATGAAGATATCATAGACTACGGAAAAGAAAACATGAAAAATTGATAAGTAAGGCTCATCAAAATAAAAAATTTCTCACTGCACAAAGTCACGGCTAAGAAAATGAAACAGAATGGCTACAATTTACAATATTAACAAAAATGTGGAGTCACCAGAACTTTCAACCATTATTAGTGGGAAAGTGAAAATGGTACAAGTACTGTAGAAAAATTTTGGCTACTTCTTTTTAAAACTATGATATAGAGTTTCCTCTCATGTTATGGTTCATAGCAATTGAGTTAAGCAAATTTTTAAAAAATGCATAGTTATGATGTTGTGAGAATAAAATAAGGAAAATAAATCAGTCATGTACAGTCCTTTTCAAAATTTCAGAGCTATGCTTTAATTAAAAAAAAACAATGTTTGAAAGCTCTTGACTATTTAAAACCATCTTAGAGCTAAACCTACACTTTGATATTTAATAATAAAGAACATGCAAATGCATGCAGATAGATAGCACAATTAAATTTCCTGTTAAACTCATGCCCACAGTATTCAGATAAGCTATATTTATAATAGAACCCACACAAAGGCTAAAAGACATTGACTAAAACTTGAGTTTTTCCTTTTATTCTTCCCTACCTAAAATTAGGAAATCTCTACAAATTTATAAAATTTCTTAAATTAAAACTAAACCTCTAAATATTTATAAAAACCAAAATAAAATCACTGGAGTAATTAATCACAACTTTTCATATCTGAATCAGAAATCCTTTTCCAGAAATTGTCATAAGGATGTTTACTATTTGGAATTAAACGGAGAAAGACAAGTGACAGCAAAGTAAAATGTTGGATTTTCATAAGAGGCTTCTTTGTTGGTGGTGTTGCTAGATAAAATAGGTCATAAATCCTACTGATCTGAACAGAGCTTTTACATTTAACAGGATATTGTTCTATTTAGAACTAACCTGAACTACCATTACTTACTTTATTACAGCTTTCTAAATCTTCGAATGCTATTACTAAATAAAGCCTTATATTATGAACTGTACTGTGAAAAACATAGTTTTTAAGAAGTAACTTTTTTCACCTTTGCTTCAGTGTATTTAAATAAGGCATCACCAAATATGCTTTATTTTTTAAAATATCACTCTTCAAAATGTTTTTAACCCAACCAATAGTAGTTGTGAGTTAATATGAGGAATTTTCTAATTTGGTATTGCATTAAGGATTATACCTTAAGATTTCAAACTGATGTTTAAAAAAAAAAAATCCCGGTGCATTAAATGATGGCATATTCTATTCCTACACTCACTAATTACTTATTTCCTTTCTCTATTTATATCTTGGACATCAACTAAACATTTTAGGTGGTTAATTATATATGTTACAATATTAATATTGCATATCATTATGCATATTATTGCATATTATAACATATATAATATTAATATTATAATACATATGTATTTATATACTTCCATCAAGACCCAGTAATTTAATGAATTCAAAACTTGGTATTAAATTAATTTTTTGGTATCTTTAAATATTGATTAGCTTAAGTTGGAAATTTCAAAACCTGGAAAATTAAAAATTAGTTAAATATTATTGGAAAGGAGTTTTCATAAAAGTATTTTATTTTGTAACATTTTCCAAGTGTTTTATTTTCTCTTTTAAATTGGCAACAGTAGATTAAACAAAATCAATACTGTGAAGAATTCACATTAAATTGATTTACTTAAAGCATTAAAGAGGTAATCTCAAAAGCTGGTAGATGGGCTCACTTCAGCAACACATGGCTAAAACTGGAAGAATAAGAAGATGAGCATGGCTCCTTTGCAAGGATGACACACAAATTTATGAAGCATTCCATATTAAACAAACAAAAGAGTTGATGATTCATCTGTTTCTTCCTATCTAAATGATGCAAGAGGGCAATATCCAAACTTCAGCTACCCTGAAGAGAAATCAAATGACTCAAGAAATGAACATTTAAAATCGAATTTTTATGTCAAATATACTGGAACAATTTCCAGCAAAATAATTAGACCAATGTTGGGAATATTTGGAACCTACTCATCAATTCTTGAAAGTATCTTCTAACAAGCAACTATTGCTGCACTTCTGCCACTTACCGCAGAAATCCACCAAGGACTAAGAAAAAAACACCACCAGAGTACTTGCCATTGAGGAAAAAAATCTCCCCCTTGCCTCCATTAGCATTATATTGTAAACAAGGGGAATGCGCTTGAAAAGACAAAGCCAGACCATTAAAAAAAATGAAAAACCAACAGAGAACTAGCCTCCTAAATCTACACAAGATACTTTATTTCACTATTCCCCAGCAATTGTTCTAATATTTATTTTATTAAAGTATTTTAAAATTTAACTTCTTATCAAGTCAAACTTACATATCATAAAATTCCCTCATCGTAGGTCTACATATGTTTTTTTTATTTTTAGTAAATTCATGGAGTTGTGCAGTTATGATTACGATCCAGTTTTAGAATACTCCCATTATCTCAAAAAGTTCTCCAGTGCTATGTGAAGTTTATTCTGTTCTCACCTCCTTCCACCGCAACCACTGGCTCTAAAATTACCTTTGCTTGTCATTTCATATTATGGAATCCCATTATACATGGCCATTTGTGTATGGTTTCTTTCATTTAAAAATAACATTTTTGAGATTTATATTGTAAACTGTATTAGCATTTAATTCATTTTTTTTACGGGTAAATTGCTTTCCACTGGTACGGATGTACCATATTTTGGTTATCCATTCACTGGTTCATAAGCAATACATTGCTTCCAGGTTTTGGCTAGTGTGTATAATCCCTCCAAGGATTTCAAGTACATGTCTTTGTGTGAACATGTTTTTATTTTTCTTAGTTCTTATGGTAAGTGTATGTGTAACTTTTAAGAAAACTATCACACTAATTTCCCTAAGTGTCTGTAACACATTCCATTCCCACAAGTAATGTGGGGTAGTTCCAGTACTTCACATCTTTACACACACTTAATATTTTCTTTTTTATTATAGCATTTCTAGTGAATTTAGTGATATTTCTCTGTGGCTTTCATTTGCATTCCCCTAATGAATAACAATGCTAAGAACCTTCTCAATTTCCTGTGAGTCGTTCATATACCTTCTTCAGTACATTGTCTGTAAAAATGTCTTTTTCTGGGTTTTTCTGTTGGATTTTTGTCTTCCCTTATTAACAAGTCTTAAGAATTCTTCATATATTTTGAATGAAGTCTTGTAGAGATGAATGATTAGCACACTTTCTTCCAGTCCATAGGTCTCTTTTCCATAATGGTTTTTTTTAAAAGCATGTAGCTTTTCATTTTGATGAACCCTATTTTTTTCCCTTCTATGAGTCATGCTTCTGCCTTCATACTAAAACCATCTGCCCAAACGAAGGTCACACAGACTTTCTCCCCTGTTTTCTCTTAGAAGTTAAAGTAGATTTTCTTTCTTACATTTATGTCTACAATCTCATTTTGAGTTAATTGTCAGATGGCATGAGGTAAGAGTTTAAGATCTTTTTTTTTCCTTCATGCACATGGCTAGCCAGTTGTCCAAATAAAAATTATAGAAAAGACATGTCTATGTCCCCTAGAATTAGCTGGGTATATTGTTGGAAAAGTAATTGAATATTTAGGTAAGGATTAATGAATTTATCCTCAAGTCTAGCTGAATGAGTCTACATCCATCTTTTCTCTTTTATTTTGATCATTTGGCTAAAGTTTGTCATTTTTGTTAATCTGTTTAAATTACCAACTTCTAATTTCATTGATTTTTCTATTTTTTCTGTCTTCTATTTTATTGATTTATGCTTTCATCTTAATTATCTTCTTTCTTTAGCTTGGTTTATGCTTAGCTTGTTCTTCTTTTGCTTTTTTTTCTAGTATAGGTTACTGACACAACCTATTCTCCACTAAGCACTAATTTAGGTGCATTCCATAAACCTTATATATTGATTGGTCTGTTTTTTAATTCAATTTCACTCAGCTCAAAATCTTTCTGATACCCCTCGTGTTTTGTTTTTGAACCATGCAGTTGCTTAGAAGTGTGTGGTTTGTTTGTAAATACTGTGATGACCATCTACCATCAGTAGGTTTCATGGTCAAATATATGAATGAGTGGGCTTGTATAGGATGTCAGTATTAAGTTCCTGTTTACATCTGTTTATTAAAAAGGCTATATTCCTAATATATATTTGAATAGTTCCCTTTTTATTTGAAAATTTATGTAATTTTTATGGGGCTCCTGGGTGGCTCAGTCAGTTAGGCATCCAAATCTTGATGTCAGCTCAGGTCATGATCTCAGGGTCGTGAAATCAAGCCTCGAGCTGGGCTCCCATGGAGCCTGCTTAAGATTCTCTCTTTCCCTCTCCTACTGCCCCTCCCTACTCTAAAAAAATAAAAAGAAAAGAAAAGAAAAAGTTCTTTAACAAATAAAAATTGCTAAAATTTATTTTTCCATATCTTTAACTAAATGCTTTACAAATCAGCAATGCAAAATATGGAAAAGTGATCTATCTTTCCTTGTTGGATAAATATATTTCTCCTTTCTTCACACATACCCCCCCTATAGACAGACATATACAAATAATGTTTAAACTGTTTGCTCTTTAGATCAATTACAAGGGCTTCATATATAATAATTGATTTTGTACAAATATGAAAGTTAATTGCACTATCAGGACAGGGAAGACCATCCTTCCCAAATCTTCTAAATAACTCAAGGGAAAGTACTTTCCTCACAATTTTGTTGCTTTTGCGTTGTGAATATCCTTAAAAGATATGTTGCTAATGAACATCTATCGAGTATCCATCTCTAGTCAACGTAAGACTAAGCAAGAGTTCAATACAGGTAACGGTCTATTACTTTGCAGCTCCCTGTTACTTTTATCTGGGTATCTTTGACTATGATTTACATCTATTCAACTACTGATTTGCATCCAGCTGGACAAAATACTCCACAGATTTTCATGCCCAATGTGATTCCTACTTCTGCTTTTGATATTTGGCATTCAGAGACTGTAAAGCTTAACTCTTTAGAGACTTCCAGCTATAAATATTTAGCTGTTTCAACAGTTTCTGTCCATGTAAGAGTAAAATACAAAGCATCAGTAATCAGACCTTTCTCTTTGTTCTCTTCTCTATCTAAAAGGAAAAAGAGGGGGGCCAGGCTGGCTCAGTCCATAGAGTATGTGAATCTTGATCTCAGGATTGTGAGTTAGAATCCCACATTGGGTATAGGGATTACTTAGAAATAAAATCTTGAAAGAAAGGAAGAAAGAAAGAAAGAAAGAAAGAAAGAAAGAAAGAAAGAAAGAAAAAGAAATGATTATACTGAAGATTCGGGCAGCCCATTATTACTTAATGGGTAGAGGGCTATTTTGGGTGCCCACGAGATGCTTTAATTCACAATTTTTAAGAATCATTTTTTGTATTTTCTCAGCTATTTTGTACCATATTTACAGATCTTGCATTAAATGCAATTATAGCTAGGTCAACACGAGTTTTAGTTGGCATGATTTAAAATGCAAGGTGTTTGGGCCTGACAATGGTTTCTGGAACTGAATTTATGAACTTTTGAATCTAACTCTTCATTGTTTTTATATCAGAGTTCTTCCACTGTGAAGTACCTCTTAAGTGGTATAGACGCTTATAACTGCAGCAGTGCTTTGGAATCCTTTCATCAAAGGTACTCATGCAGAGACTTAAAATACATCCAAAACCATCTATCTGAAAATCTGCATAGAGATTATTTTCCACCTCAATTAAAGTCCAGGTCGGTTGGCTATTGTTCTCTGAGTCAGCTGTAAAATGGTTAGCCCTCTGCCCTCCATACAAAATGACAAGGCATCTTTTTAAAATTCTATTTCTGCTTAGCAAAACACCCGCATCTCAGGTGCAGTAATTTGCACTCAGAAGTGCTGCTTTCTTCTTCTCTAACTAGATAATTTGTATGTGTGTTTTTGGTGATTAGTGGTTCTTATTTTTTATTATTTTCTAATTAGCACATTTTATCTATTTTTGTCTAGATAATAACAGTGATTTAATTGGTTGATCCCTTAACATTCTTGTTCAAAACATTTTAGCCTATCTGCCTGTTTTTGGCAATGTCTCATTTAGGGTGAGAGGCTTGGTTATATAACTAGAAAGCTCAGGAGAAGGGCAAGTCCTTCAGAGGGTAACAGACACTGAAATTACAGTTTTCATGGACACTTCATCAAGCTATTTATTGCAAATCCTAAACTTCTAAACTTCCCATGATAACTGGAAGATAAATGGCCCCAGAGGAGTAACAGAAACTTCTGCACTATGCAGCTTGTCACTCACTTCTCAAAATAAGGAAGAGCTTTTATTGGAAATTCTTCTAACGTTACATTTCTGGATTCTTAATACCTTAATCAGGTTCCCTAGAATCATATCCTGTGATGGGGAATCAGCTTCAAGGGCTTTAGAATGATGATGCTCTGACAGAAAAGTTTTAGGAAGGAGAGGAAACAGCGTAGGGAAGGGGACAGTTCTAAGGAAGAATGCATTTTTGCTGGAATGCAATGTGAGCTCATCCACCCAAGTATTTCTGGAACATGAACTTTATCACTGAGTACATTTCATGTGGAGGCTAGAGGAATGGCCTTTTGCTCACCCAGCTCAGTAGCTCAGTAACAATCAGTCATAGGCTACAGGCCACTTGGGTGAGCAAGTGTTGGAGAGAAGGAGGAAAAAGATTATAAAACCATCCAGCCTCAGAGGCTTATTCAAGTTGATTCAAGGACATTTCTCAAGAGAAGAATACGGCTGTGTGTCCATAGCAGCCTACCATCATGTCAGTTTAGGTGAAGAGGGGTAGCCAGCTGGCGGGGAAGGGGAGCACCAGCCCACTAAAGGGAACTGGGACAGACCACCAATAGTGTCTCCTATACTAGATAAATATGGCCTGATACTCCAGTTTGCTTAGGCATTTTTACAGAGGAAACAAAATGGGTGGAGGGGAGGGCACGTATTGCATGGTGCACTGGGTGTTATACGCAACTAATGAATCATCGAACTTTACATCAAAAACCAGGGATGTACTGTATGGTGACTAACATAATATAATAAAAAAACATTAAAAAATAAATAAATAAAAGAAGGGAAGTACCATATGAGCCCTGAAAATGTGATAACAGCCCAATTAAACATGCGAGTATTTAGGGAATTGCGCTCTCTTTCTCAGGATTATTTCCAATACCTCACCCTTTAGTAGGACATTTGAAGTACTTTATCAACTAACTCATCCTTTCTTCCTGTGTCTAGCTAGATTTCTAATAAAATATCTGAGATGTTATATTTCATTTGACTTTATGACAGACTTTTTCTCTACTCATCCAATTGAAAGCATATAAAAGCGTTAAATGTAAAAATTCAAAGAGGTACTGAGGCTTTCACATTTTCAAGTACTTTATTGGGTTGAAATGATAGAAAGCCATGACATGGTTATTGAATTATTGACTCAAGTTCTAAAGTTACACTTTTATTTCACTCTTTGTGTTGTCTTTATAAGTAGTTCGCAAATAACACTTCTTTGCCAGGTGGCTTCTTTGCCAGCAGGGGATGTTCCAGAGCTCTTGACATATGGTGACTGGAGAAGGTGCCTAGTGCTTCCTGTGCTTTCTGCTTCTGTGTTCCTCATTCCAGCAACTGCCATTAGTCCTGGGAGTGACAGTACTTGCTCTATCTTTCCTTTCTATGTCCTCCCAGACCATGCCTTCTGTAAAGTATCAGCCTTTGGAGTCAGAAAACACAGTCATCATTTCTTTGTTAAATCAGTAGTACCCTTCAAAATATAAATGTACTAAGCCAAAACTACATTTCGAGGGGCGCCTGGGTGGCTCAGTCATTAAGCGTCTGCCTTCGGCTCAGGGCGTGATCCCAGGACCCTGGGATCAAGCCCCGCATCGGGCTCCCTGCTCCGCTGGGAGCCTGCTTCTTCCTCTCCTACTTGTGTTCCCTCTCTCGCTGGCTGTCTCTCTCTCTGTCAAATAAATAAATAAAATCTTTAAAAAAACAAAATTACATTTCGTGTGAATAAGAAGAAAGAAAGGAATTAAGGAAAGGAGTGAAGGGTGGAGGGAGGGAGGGAAAGAGGGAGGGATGGAGGAAGGGAGGAAGGAAGGAAGGAAGGAAGGGAGGAAGGAAGGAAGGAGGGAAGGAGGGAAGGAAAGAGAGAGAGAAGGAAGAAGAATGAAAGTGTGATATGGTTTGATTTGGTTTTGCTTTTTTTTTTTTTCTTTCCAACTGGAAATGGGAAATGGTTGGCTATTCACAGAATTAATCCTTTAAATAAACTGACCTATTTCATTTTCTTTATGTTATAATGTATCTAATTTTAAATGTTAAAACATTTAAGAGAATAAGCTTGTTATTAGATTTCTGTACGTTTTAACTAAATGGGGTTGCATAGTAATAAACCCATTATAAGTTAAAAATATTGTAAGTTAAAATGTAACTGACACGCCTAACCTATAGAACACCATAGCTTAGCCAAGCCTACCTTAAATGTTCTCAGAACCATTAGATTAGACTGCAGTTGGGGAAAATCATCTACCACAAAGCCTATTTGACCAGTGCTGAATATCTATTGAGTACTGCACTGAAAGTGAAAAACAGAGTGGTTATATGGATGCAGAATGGTTCTACGTGTATTGGTGGTTTACCCTTGAAATCACACGGTTGAGAAGGAGTTGCAGCTCACTGCCACAAGACTGCATCACAAGAAAACATCATACCACATATTGCTAACCCAGGGAAAGACCAAAATTCAATGTAAAGTTTCTATTGAATGGGTATTGCTTTTGCACAATTGAAGAATCAAAAAATTGTAAGTTGACCCATTGTAAGTCAGGGACCATCTGTATAGTGCAATAAATGTTGAATTTGAGATATAATATTTTTTTAAAATATTAATTAGTGTTTAGTTTCATTAATTGTGTAAACACTATAAAGTATTTAGAGGAATATTAATTTTCTAGTGATACCAAAGTTTGGAATTATTACATGTGTGGAGCTCTACCCCATGTAAATATAAAGCATTGTAAAACATTTTTAAGAAATTCATCTGTGGCCTTCACTAATGAGTAAAAAAGAATATTTACACTTATAAATTTATGTCTCTATAAATTAACTAAGGTCACAAAGAAAAAAGTAGCAAATGAAAAATAAGATATAAGCATTCTAATGGAATTTGATTTTTAGACTCAAATAATACATGTTTTTAATATTCAATAGGGAAGGATGTAGACGATGGGCTTCCATATTTAAAAAGTCATAGCAAACACTAGGATTTTTTATGTATTTATAATAAGTCAATGTTCTAGACACTTTGCTTATGGAGACTTTTTGGTCTCAAAAGTTATTCAAGGTATTACTTTTATTCCTATTTTGCAGATGAAGAAACTAAGGCACAGAGCTATTTCATTGCTTACTCCTGACTCACTATTACTATCTTTAAGTGAGTTGCTCTGTTTTCAAATAAAGATGCAAAAGTTGTTTCCTAATCAACAACTCTGCCTTGAATTGCTAACCTTTATATAAATTACCTGTGTTTTCTTCTTTTTTAAAAAAAGATTTATTTATTTGAGAGCAAGAGACAGTGCGTGTACAGGAGGGGGGGTGGGAGGGGCAGAGGAAGAGGGTGAAGGAGAGAAGCAGACTCCCCGCTGAGTGAGGAGCCTGACACATGGGGCTTGTCCCCTGACCCTGAAATCATGACCTGAGCTGAAATCAAGAGTCAGATGCTCAAACCAAAACCATCCAGGCACCCCACCTGTGTTCTCTTCTTAAACTGGATAACCTCTAAGTAGAAAGGTAACTTATTTGGATATTTTTATATGTACAATGAACAGTTTTTATAAAACATTTGTTTGTGGCTATCTGAGTCAGGAAAACCTGGAAACTCTTTGGATTTCATGTATATAAAATTTATATATAATTAACAACTTCAAATGCCATAATTTGGAGGAAAATCCATAGTTCCTGGCTTTCAATAGTAAAATGATATTTATGCAATGTACTTATAATAGTTTTCTATTGCTGCATAACAAATTTTATAAATTTAGTGACTTAAACTAACACACTTTTTTTTTTTAAATTTTACTGTTCTGGAGGTCATAAGTCTGACATGGGTTTGCCTGGGTCTGAAATCCAGAGCCATGCTCCCTCTGGAACTCTAGGGGGAGTCCTTTCCTTTGTCTTTTCCAGCTTCTAGCCATCATCGGCATTCCCAGGCTTTTTGACCCATTCCTCCATCTTCAAAACCAGCAGTGAAGTTCTTTCAATCTCTCTCTTATTCTGACCCCGTATTCTGTGGTTGCATCTCCTTCTCTGATGCTGACCCCTCTGCTTTTCTCTTATGAAGACCTTTGTAATTACAGGGGATATCCTGGATAATGCAGGATAATCTTCTCATCTCAAGACGCTTAATTTAATCATATCAGCACAATCCTTTTGTCACGTAAAGTAGCACATGCACAGGTTTGGAGGTCAGGACATGGACGTCCTTCAAGGTGAATTTTTATGTCTGCTGACAACCAATGTTCATTCACTGATTTAGTATATATTTATTCAGCTCTGATCATGCTCCAGGCATTATTCTAGATATGGGAATAGCACTAGACAAAAGGTCAAATTCTGTCCTCTCCTGGAGTTTACAGTCTAGTGAGGAAGACAGAAACTAAGCAAAACTAAGTAAGGAATACGTAGTATTTCAGACAGTAATAATGTTCTAAAGAAAAATTACATAGGAAAGCAGAGTACAGAGTTAAGGGTACTACTACATTGTAAATATTGTGGGTAGAGAAGACCACACCTAGAAGCAAAAATCCCAAGGTAGCAATGGTTTCAGGTAGAAGCATGTCAGGTGTGTGTGAGAGGCCACATAGTGAGCACAGGTGAGAGCAGTGGCATCCAAGGTCTGTGAGGAATAAATAGGGACCCAGACTTTGCAAGGCCCGATCTCACACCTCTAAGTTTGGCCGGTTAGTGGTGATTCTCAGTGAATGACATTTTGATAATAAGCAGTATTGTAATAAAGTGGGCTTCCATTTTAACAGATCCATAATGGCTGTTACTATGAAAATAGATGGAAGGAGGAAGAGAATAAATAGAAAAGATTAATTATAGACTATAAAAATAATCCAGGACAGGGACAGCATAAATTGAAAATGAAAAGAGAAATAGAGAGGCCGTGTGTGTGTGTGTGTGTGTGTGTGTGTGTGTGTGTGTGTGTTTGGTGGAGGAGGCTCAGGTGTTAGAGTTTGGTTTAGAGCTCAGCTGGGATGTGTTAATATGAGACATCTCTTGTCTGTACAAATGGTGGTGTCTATTACAGATGGATATAAAAAACTGGAATTCAGGGAAAGCATCCTGGAACAAGCTGCAAATTATTAAACTTTGAGATGGTAAAGGAAGCCATGAAACAGAATTAGATCACCAAGGACATGTGTGCAGACAAAAATTAAAAAAGATTCAAACACTGTGTCCAGGGGCACTCTGGATTCAAGTGTCTCAGTCAGAATATCCAGACACTGATGAACTTATGGAAATAACATTAAGTTTTTCATAATTATTAGATATCACGTGTAATTGTTATGTATATAAGTCCATTATTTTTACAAGCACCTAAATCATGTGAATTGTTTATTAAAATAGCATATCATATGTCAATTTCGACAAATTGTATTTTTTCATCCTATACAGCTTACCATTTTTCACCAAGCATTAAAAGTTAACAAATTAAAAGGCTTTCACCCTATTTTTCACATCACATTTTCAAATTATTAAACCATATCACTTCCAAATTCTGTAAAATAGTCTACATCCTTTAGCAATTTCATTTATTTAGTTTATAGGCTCTCTCATTTTTATGGTTTGTCAAATTTTCAGTTTTAATAACTAAATATTGCTCTCTTTGTAAAGTTAAAGTATTGACAACACTGGTAAAATAACACTTATTAAAATGAAGTTTCTTTTTAAAAATTATTTTGTTTTGTCCATACTTTAATTGGCATTAGAAATGCTCTAAGCTGCTCCAATTTTGCATCAGAAAGATTCAAAGATTTATGACTTAATATTTAAGGAGAATACAAAAATACTTATTCTCGCAGGATTATCCCTTAAGTCTGGATATTTATTTTTAATATTCCAATAATTTTGTTTTTATAAATATCAACATCCTCCATGCTTACTACTCATATGCAATGACAATAAGCTAAAACTAAAGTAAAAATTCATTATAATTAGTGGTAATTTTATAATTCAAGTTATTGATATTATACTTTATATAATTTATTACTCTTACACTTTCAAAATTAATATTATACAGATAACCAACTGATATGGAAGCTTACCAATATTTTAAAACAAGTATACTTATATCTTACTTCCATGCCATGGAGCAAACAACTCCTTTAGGTATGGTAGTTTTGAAAGCCTCTCTTAAGGACTACCCTGAAAGAAGAAGAAAATCCTGCAAATGTAAAAGTCAATTTAAACAGGAGGTAAAGATCACCAGTGCCAAGAATTTCAAGAAATGGGGAGATAGATGATAGATCGATAAATAGATCATAAATAAAAGAGAGAATGTGAATTTATGTGTATGCATGTTATATATATGTATATACATACCTTAGATACTTTATCTTAGTAATCTTTTCTTAGTCATGGGAATGATTGCAAGCAGTCTCTGTGCTTCTGCAGTCCTCTATATTCAAGACTCAAAATTGTAGTCAAGAGCATCTGATTGGTGGACCTAGGTCAAACACCCGTTTCTTAGCCAGGGAATAGATATGGGAACATCTTTTACCTATGGGTTCAGTAGTACAAGCTGTATCCCTACATCCCTCTTACCTGAGGATAGGCCAAAAGGAGAAAGCTAGATGATTAATTTACCCAATGTTTCCTCAAAACATGTGCTAGAAACCTGGAAAAAAACAAAATTACAAGCCTGTAACTGTATCTACTGCAGCTGTTATTGTTTCGTATTATTTGTGACTTGAGTATTATGGAGATGTTGGCTTCATGATCTTCCCTAAATCACTGCCCTCTCCTGGGCAGCTTTACTCCTGGCTGCCTCACATTTGGCCTGTAGCAGATGGGGTTTCCACCTATTTCGGCTGTGGTACTTGTAAAGACTTTAGGGAAGAGCTGGCAGAGTTCTTCCAATGGGTTAGCTCCTTCCAAATCCAGGTCTTATATCAAATGCAACCCCTTGCATGCCTATTTTGGCTTTCATGCCCAACGCAAAATCACTTGGAAGCTTTCCTGGGCACTCCTGTCTCTCTTTGTTCTCTAGCCAAAGAAGTTAAAGTGTAGAAATCTTATCTAAGGAAGCTTTCAGGAATTTCCTTTTCTTTTGTTGGTAAATTAACTTGATTCAGATTTCCCTTCTATGCTTTTGTTGTTTCCTGGTAAGGATGCTAAGATAGTGAGACCATCTCACAAATAAGAAATCCAAAGACCATAATAGTAGGAAACCTTTGTAAACACTATTTCTGTCAAGGGTACCCATAATCAGCAACATCCTGGGAAAAACTCCTCAACACAGTAAAAAGGAACCTAGCTGTTTTGCAATGCAAATACTACTGTTTTGTCCATAGCTCTCAAATTCCTTTACCTTTAACTGTACACCTGGCCCAGCCTTGTGCTTATTGTTCTGTGTCTTCCTCTTCTCCTCAAATTATCATAACCTGATGGGACAATTCCAAGTCAGCAGGACATTTTTGTTCTGAGAGTCTATTTATTATTTTATTCTTTGGTTTGTCTGATGGCTTTAAACATCACCCTGGAATTATTTTTGTTCATGAGTCTTTAATACCAGTTGTTTATTTTGGTTTTATTCTCTTCTTTCCCAGATCTGGCCAATCTTGCTTTTGTACCCACAAGTCCTATGATTATTTCATTTATTATTGTTAGCAAATTTAGAGGATCTCTGAATATGGAAAGGGTCTTCTTATGACTACGAAATGTAAGGGACTCACTTGGGGCAAAGAATGAAATAAATGGATCTGCAAAGAAAGCCAAAAATTTCATTACTGTACTCTATAGAGATGGCTACAGCAATCTACCTCTATCTATCTTCTATCCATGATATACCCATGGTATATCTATCAATGGTATATCAATGCTCCTCCAAGGAGAGACATGCCCTTGAATATTAGCTGGCATTAGTAACCAGCTTCTAATGAACGATCTGGCTGAAGTGACCCTGCATAACTTCCTAGTCTAAGTTATGCAAGGTGTTACAGTTTCTACCTGGTTTATCTCCCTGAACATATGGACCATGAGAGCCCAGTGCTGATAAGTAGGAAGTTGAACATACCTTACATTGTCATGCTGTAAAAGTCACATGTAAGACCAGATAGACATGATGATTTCTAAAGAGCTGGAGATGTCCCAGGCATCAGCTTTTTGATTCCTACTGTTTGGATACCAGACATAGAAGCCAGCAACCTTACTTCATTTGCTCCATACTGTGGAAGCTATCACCTAGTGGAAGAGAGAAATGGTATGTTAATTGAACATTACAGATTCAGGAGGAAAGTAAATGTTGATGATTTCAGATACCTAGTCCCAAGATTTATTATTTTTTTCAACTGTATTAGTCTTTTTTTTTCTTTTGGTAATCTCTTCCAGAGTTAACTACTTCTCCTTGTAGATGTTGAAATATGTAAGGAATTCACTTCAAATGTTGGCATAGTTATAAGTACAATCTTTCCCTTTACTTGAGCTCAGTTTAAAGACTTTGGGTTCTTGTTTTTTATACTCCAGTCCCAGAAGTAATTTTTCACTGTAGGAGTTGTCTGCAGGCCGTCTTGTGCTTTCTAGCACTGTTCTACCACCAGGATTTAGCTTCTCCAGGACACTATACAGGATGGATTTAAATATGTATTAAACTAAATTTAAATTCTCTCAAAGGAGTCAAAATGCATTTTACCATCCTTAAAGGAAATAACATATGGGTTCGCACGATCTTCATGGTAGTCCTGCAGAGCAATCATGCCATTTGGATTCATGTTTTCACCAATAAAGAACTAGTAGTTTTTGAAATTTGCAAGGATGTGCTTGATTTGTTTCACAGCCCCTGTCATAAAAGGTTTTACTCTTTCCAGCCTCTGTTCTTCAAGTTGGCCTTTGACTGATTTCATGTAACCTTTGATGTACTTCTTGTAGACTTCTTTTGTGAAGCTGGTTTCCTGCAAGTGATGGTTCAGAACAATATCAACACCAGTGATGACTGTGCTGTAGGTACCTTGGGCCTCGGGGCCCTCAGTGTAGGCATTTCCATCAATGAGCAAGTCATCAATGTTAACCTCTGATTTACTGACCATCTTGCCCTCTACCTCCAGGCACAGCACCTCCGTGATCTTCCGGATCTTGTAGAAGGTGGAGAACATCACATCATGGCTGATAAGGTGCTGGTAGACGATCATGATGGCAGCTGGAGAAACATGACTGTGGTGTGAGCTTAGAAGGAGCCGGGAAGCCTGAGCTTGTGTGGTGTGGCCAGAGCTGCACTGAGTGGAAGGGGGCACCAGGAGGAAAGGCAAGTTTTTGTCTCTGTTTTTTCATTTTGTTTTTGTTTTGTTTTGTTTTTTAACACAGCAAAAGATAACTGAAGATTTGAAAGGGGGGAAAAAAACACTGAAACAAGCAATGATTTATAAAACCAGTCAAAAAAATGGTAAATTTTTTACCCAATCAAAGGAGAATGCTATGAGTCGACACATTTTTTTTAAACATAAAAAAAACCTAGAATTCTCTCAAACCAGGTATATCCCATAGGACCAAATCAGCATGCTCTTATTTGAAATGGCAGGTGTGTGGAGTGCAGGGTGGCAAAGGCAGAACACAAAGTTATGCCAAATATTAGAGGTGGAGAAAAAAATAAAACTGCATATATACTTCATTTATGCCAGAAATAGGCATTTTGTGTCGAAAAATAAAAAGAGATAATGGTTCAAGCCTTTAAGCACCAACTGTTGACAGCTGAACATAGGTAAACCATCAGATGCAGAAACCTCATGTGGTTTTGTTGCTAGTAAACTAATGTCCTCCTGAGCAGAAGTAAGGACATGGACTCAGGACGGTGGATGAGAAAGTGACAGAAGAGTGACAAGATCACAGCTGCCTGATGTCCTGGCTCTCCTCTCTGCCCACTCCTGTATGGAGTTCTTAAGCAAAGTTCAAGCCGTTATGGTCCCCGGAAATTAAGGATCTTATTCACACCTAGAATGATAAGGAACTATGTTTTGAGAAAGAAGAACATTTGACAAGATTCTTGTCTGTGATATGATGCAAATCTAAGACAATGCAAGTTTTCTGCAAGAGCTAAAGAAAGTGATAAAAGCCTCACAAATACAGAAAAGAAAACCTAGGTAATACAGCACTGAAAAGAACAGAAAAAATCCATTGTGAATAGCCATTCTGTAAAAACAGGGCAAGACATGTGAAAACTCAGAGATACAAAAGATGGATTTGGGAAGACCGATCCAAACTAAATTGAAGGAGCCAATACACAGAGTGATGAGAGGCAGAATGATCACTGTGGGAGTCAGAATAAAGACTGCATATATTTGTACTACCAACCCTGGTAAAATACGGCTCCCAGACTTATGCCTAAACCTCTGGCTAGAAAAAGTCATGGTCATTTGGAGTTGAATCACATCATATGCACCTCTAAGATTATGAGGGCCATCCATGCCCTCCTGCAACCACATGACATATTGGAGTCCATTCACTCTTTGCCCTTCTGTAAGATTACTGAACACACTTTTTTCCCTCGCTTAGCAATATGTTACTTGAATTAAGAACTATAGTGGTATAGAATCAGAAAAAAAAATAGATGATCAGAATAATCAATAGAATTAGGCAGAGAGGATCAGGGGGATTTAAATTTGTACACATATCACAGATTATCTCAGGGACTGATACATAAAATAAAATGAAAAGAATCTCATACTGAAAATTTTCCACTGTCAACATATTTAACAGAATAGTTGTAGGTTAGTTAGCTGATCGCAGTCCAGAGTTTGGATCTGAGATTTTCAGGAAAAAGAACACAACTTTGTTGGCGTGCTAATGTATTATTCGGTACAGGGCATTAAAAGACCAACAGGAATACTGGTTTATTTATAGTTACACCCTTTCGCCATTTATGTACTGTTTCTTGCAGCAAGTTGACTAGTGCAGATAAATATTTACCTCTCTACCACTGGAATCACTCATATAGGTGGCTGAGTGCCTCTATTCTAAAAACAGGTGGATGAACAATTTCAAATTCTGGCTCTTTCTCTGGCCTTTTTCAAAACTGTGGGCACATGGAGATTATGATCAATCCAGTGAGAGAGATTTTTCATCACTTACATTAACACTATAAATCAGGCTATATTATTCTTTTTTGCTTGTTTCATAAATGAAAGAAAAGTAGGAACAAGGTAGGAATGATGGTAATATGTATGCTACATATCTGTAATCTGTTAATTCTATATACTCATTCCCAGTGTGAATGAAAAATATGTACTTTGGGTTAAAACTAAGGAACTGTGTGTGGAGATTTAGGACTGTCACATGTTTATCAATCAAATGCCAGTCTTTCTTTTTAGTTCCCAAAGGGTAAAGTTACCTCCAAATTTTAGGGCATTTTATGTAAGAATTCATGTACTGAGTATAAAAATTCAGACAGCTTTTCATTTGACAAATGAAATAATGATATTGAAAACTGTGAAATATGAGGTAGTTTCCAGGAATTCACATATTTGTCTTATTTGGTGGCCATAAATGACTTAACGAACAGTATTTTTTCTAATGTATCAACTTGCTGTTTATCTTCTACCATGTAGGAGTACTGAGATGCTGTGCTGATCTCAGAGAATAGAAGTAAACTTGTTTGAACCCATAAGTTAAAACAAGCTTTGTCCTCATGAAATAGAAACTATGCTTCTTCTTTAAAAAAGATTTTATGTATTTATTTGACAGAGAGAGAGAGGAGCAGAGGGAGAAGCAGAATTCCCACTAAGCAGGGAGCCCTACACGGGGCTCAATCCCAGGACCTGGGATCATGACCTGAGCAGAAGGCAGACACAACTGACTGAGCCACCCAGGCACCCAAAACGATGTATCTTTAAATATGATGTGAAAACTAAGATAACATATAAATCAGGGGATGCCATTAGGAACATACAGCCAGTTTGTTCCATGAGTGTATGTCAGTTTGCCGAATCTCAAGTTTTGCAAGTAGAGACATGATAAAACTGCTCTGATGAATCAAGAGTAGCAAGCAAATCAGGTAAAACACAAAAGCCACTTCTGGCAACACAAAGATTTTTGTTCTGTTTTGTTTATATTGTTTGGCTGAAGTCATCTTTATAAAAACATTTGAGAGGATTCCTCACAATGTAATTAATGGGGAATGCTGAAATTTAATGAAGGAAGATGTAAAGTGTAAATACAGAATATAATGAAATAATTCTGTGATCTCCCAGTATTTATATGGGCTCTAAATTGTTTAGAATGTATGAACTTTAAGAGATAATGGGATGCATTTAATTTGTAATTAGCAGGTAAAATATATGTAAGAATTATATTAGTAAAAGGGAAATAGAAAAACTACTATGTGGGGTGCCTGGGTGTCTCTGTCGGTTGGATACCTGACTCTTGATTTTGGCTCAGGTCATGATCTCAGGGTGCTGGGATAGTGCCTCATGTTGGGCTCCATGCTCAACAGGGATTCTCCTTAAGGATTCTCTCTCTCCCTCTCCCTTTGCGCACCGCCCCCCCCCCGCTTGCTCTCTCTCTCTCTCTCAAATAAATAATTTTTAAAAAAGAAAAAGTAGTATGAAATTATTTTGTAGTTCAGCAAAAATATTGAGTTTCTAATCAAGATCTAGAGACATTTTAGGAATTCAATATCCAAAGATTAAAAGATCATTTATTTATTTCACAATTATGAAATACTTTTGATAGTCCATATATGACATCACAACTGTTCTTGGTACTGTGCATATTACAAAATTTCTGGTGGAGCTCAAATTCTAATAAGAGGAGCGTAATAGGTCTGCAACATGAGCAGACAATTAGCCTATAGATAATGGGTCTCAAATATGGTTATATTTGTTCCAGATGGGGACAACTTACAGAGTAAGACTACAGAGTAAGAAACCAAGGAGTTGAATAAATAGGAAAGGAAAAAAATAAAACAAAATTGGACTATGTCATTTAAATTGGACTAGTGGGTAGACAGGGAATAGATGACATGCACAGGCAAATGTTATTCAAATGCTGATACAACCCATGGATGTAAGTTTTGATGGAGTTGAGTGGTTTACGGGTTTGAGGTGCTAGAGAAAATAATTCTGCCTTCAAGAAGCAGTGTGCAATAAAACCACACACACACATGCGCGCACACACACACACACATACACACACACACAGGCATACAAAGCCTAAATACAGCAATTCAAGATGGTACTCTGAGAACCTTCCTTAACACAGTTGGAATGTCAGTAAATAAAGAACATAAGAACAATTTAAAACAGTACAACTGGAGGAGGACTGGAAGAGTTCACAACATCATCAAACTAACAAGAATTTTGTAACAAGAATTTTCAGAGGAAGTCTAGTCAGACATGGAAACCATACTTCCTTACAGAGCGTCAGAAAGTTACAAAGAAAGAAAAGTAGGAACAAGGTAGGAATGATGGTAATATGTATGCTACATATCTGTAATCTGTTAATTCTATATACTCATTCCCAGTGTGAATGAAAAATATGTACTTTCGGTTAAAACTAAGGAACTGTGTGTGGGGATTTAGGACTGTCAGCAAGCCTAATGAGGGCATTGTGCCTTGCTGCATAATCTTCCACAATTTGGCATTTGGAAGGATTCCTTTTTCTGTCTGTTGTTTTTCCATGCTCTATGAAAGAGATAATTATGTTTTCATGCAGATTCATTGAACCCTTCAACTTTCTATTGTGAAATATAGAAACCTCATAGGTAAATATTGATAGAAATAACCCTTTCAAGTTATCTACATTAAACTCAAGTATCCTTTATTCATAAAGGAAAACAGAAAACAAACAATGACCAGGCATATGAGAAAACCTGAAAATAACAAAGTGAAGGACCAAAGTGGCAGCAATTAGCAATTAACACTGGATGTAATGGAAATAATTCAGAAATTTAAAAAAAGAACTCTAATGAATACATGAGTTTGACCGTATATGTAAACATCAAGAAGTGTTTAAGTGGACCAAAAACATGTACAAGAATGCTCACAGAAGCTTTACTTAAAATTGCCCTAACCTGGAAATAACCCAAATTTCTCTCAGCAATAGAATGGAAAAATAAAATATAAAATTTGCACAATGGGATTCTGTGCAACAACCATAAAGTAAAACAGTAATAACAAAAAGAACTAATTCCACACAATAATATGAACACATTTCATGGACAAGAGTGGGGAGTAAAAGAAGTCAGAAAAAAGACTACACAATGTTTTATTCCAGTCATGCAGAATTTAAAGTTAGGCAGAATCCATCTCCTACAACAGATATTTCAACTGTGATTACCTTTGGAGGTATCAGCTACTCAAAGGGAAAGAGAATGAGATATATAGATATATAGATAAATAGATATATAGATATAGATATCTATATACATAATCAATATATTGGTTTAGATTACATATCACAGGGGAAATCAAAACAATCAAGACACTCCCAACACCATCTATTGATACCTGTACCAAACAATTCTACCCTCTCTCTGGTAATCATAGAAGTAATTGTGCTCAAATACAAAGCCAAATCTTCTAAGTTTGCATTGGATTTAATTCCCTCTGATTTACTCAGAAACATTATTTCAGCAATTCTCTCTTCTCTATCCCTTCCTCACTCACTTCCTACTCTCAGTTAGATAACTAACCATATTGATTCTTTCCCTATCTCATGAAAATCCTCCCTTGATCCCAATTCCTCTTTCTCTCTGGATCCATTTTATTCTCATTTGCACTTAAGATCTTTGAAATAGTTCTCTATACTCATGGCCTCCAAGACCTTGCTTCCAAACAGCTCTTAAATTCACTTCAGTCATGCTTTCTCTTTGATCGTGCCACTGAAACAGTTCTTGCTAAATCAAAATATCAATTTTGAGGTGTCTGTGTGTCTCAGTTGAGTGATTGACTCTCAATTTCAGCTCAGGTCATGATCTTGGGGTCATGGGATCGAGCCCCACATTGAACCTGCATCAGGCTCCAAGCTCAGTGAGGAGTCTGCTTGATACTCTATCTCTCCCTTTCCCTCTGCTCTTCTCCCTTGCTTGTGCAAGCTCTCCCTCTCAAATAAATAAATAATTCTTTAAAAATATGTATATACTTTTTTTCTTTATCATACTTGAGCTATTAGAGATTTTGACATGGTGGTTCATTCTCTTCTTTTCGAAATACTTTGGTCATTTTTGTCTTGGACAAACATCTCACTTTACCTCCTACTTCACTGGTCATTCCTTCTGCATATTCTTAGCTGGTTACTATCTTTATCCACAATTCATTCACTTAGATTTTTTCCAGTTTTTTTTTTTAATGAATACATTTGTTATTTAATGTTGTGTGTTTAGACTGTAAAGTGTGTTACTTTTAGACACATATGTTATAATATGATTGCTGATGTAGTGATATTACATTGTATACTTGTACAATATTATTGTTTATCTTCATTATAATGTGCATTAGATTTATATGGCTTATTCACCATTCACCACAATTTTGCATCCTTACACACTCAATGTTATCTCTCCCATCCCCTGTGATTATCATTTTACTTTCTGTTTTTTATGGGTTTATTGTTTTAGATTCCACATAAGTTATATCACACAGTACTTGTCTTTCTCTGTCAGACTCAAAGAACGTGGTAGAATGTGTCCAAGGTCCACCCACATTGTCACAAATGGCAATATATTCTCCTTTCTCATGCTGGATTCCATTGTGTTTATGTATCTCATATTTTCTATCCCTTCATCCATTGATGGGCATTTGGTTTGTTTCCATACCGTGGCTGTTGTGAATAATGCTGCAATACACATGCAAGTGCATGTATCTGTTGAAATCCTGTTTTCACTTTCTTTGGGCATATACCAAGAAGTAAAATGGCTGGAGTGTATGGTAGCTCTTTTTACAGTTTTTGAGGATTATTCATATTTTTTCCCACAGTGGTCCAACCAATTTACATTTCCAACAACAACGTATAAGGGTTCCCTTTTCCCACATCTTCACCACCCCTTGTTGTCTCTTGTCTTCTTGATGATGACCATTCTAAGAGGTGATATCTCATTGTGATTTTGATCTCCATTTCCCTAATGATTAGTGATGTTAAAAGTCTTTTCATGTGCCTCTTGGTAATTTTGTTCTCTCATCTTTGGAAAAATGTATGTTTAGTCCTTCTGCCTATATTTTTAATCAGATTGGTTCTTTTGTTATTAAATTGAGTTCTTTATATATTTTGGATATTAACCCCTTATCCGATATATGGTTTACAAGAATTTTCTTTTATTCTGTAGGTTGTCTTTTCATTTTGCTGTGTCTTTTGCTGGGCAGAAGCTTCCAAGTTTGATGTAGTACCATTGGCTGGTTTTTGCTTTTGTTGTTTGTGCTTTTGGCATCTTGTTTAAAAATTAATTGCTAAGCTGAATATCAATGAGCTTCTACCGTATGTTTTCTTCTAGAAGTTTTATGGTATTGGTCTTTTGCTTCAGTCTCTGATCCATTTCAATTAACTTTTTTTTGAGTGGCGTAGCTTGGATCTAATTCCATTGTTCTGCATGCATTTCTTCAGTTGTTCCCAGCACCATTTGTTGAAAACACTATTCTCATTGAGTGTTCTTGGCTCCTTTGTTGGATATTAGCTGTTCTGTATGTGTGAAAGTGTGATATCTCCAGCTCTGTTCTTTTTCTGAAGGTTGCTTTGGCTATTCGTAGTCTTTTGTGGTTCCACAGGAATTTTAGAATTGCCTCTTCTATTTCTTTGAAGAATGCTTTTGGTATTCTGTTGGGGATTGTGTTGAATCTGTAGATGGCTTTGGGGAGTATGGCCATTTTAATAATATTAATTCTTCTGATCCATGAACACAGAATGTCTTTTTATTTCCTTGTGTCTTCTTTGATTTCTTTCAGCAAAATTTTGTAGTTTTCATTGTACAGAAATTTCACTTCCTTGGTTAAATTTACTCCTAAGTAAGTGTTTTATCACTTTTTGATGCTATTGTAAATAGGATAGTTATCTTTTTCGGATGTTTCATCATTTGTGTAAAGAAATGCAACTGATTTCGTATGTTGATCTTGTATCCTGCCACTTTAGCAAAATCACTGATTAATTCCAACAGTTTTTTTGATTGACTCTTTGGGATTTTCTATATATAATATCATACCTCAGCAAGTAACAATGATTTTACTTCTTCTTTCTGATTTGGATGCTTTTTATTTCTGTTTTGCCTAGATGTTCTAGCTAGGACTTCTGGTACTATATTAAATAGGAATGGTGAGAGTGGACATCCTTGCCTTGTTCTTGATGTTAGAGAAAAAGCTTTCAGTTTTTCTTCCATCGAGTATAATGTTAGTAGTAGATTTGGTAATTATACCTAGTAGTATACTGAGGCATGTTCCTTCTATACCCAATCTGTGAAGAATTTTTATCATGAAAGGATGGTGTATTTTCTCAAATGCTGTTCTGCATCTATTGAGATGGCCATGTGATTTTTATCTTTCATCTTACTGATGTAATATATTACATTTATTGATTTTTGTATATCAAAACATTCTCTGCATCCCAGGAATAAATCCCACTTGGTCATGATGTACAATTCTTTTAATGTATTCTTCCACTCGGTTTGCTAAAAAATTTTTGAAAAATTTTGTTTCCATATTCATCAGGGATATTGATCTATAGTTTTCTTTCTTGTGGTATCCTTATTTGGTTTTGGTACCAGAAAATACCAGGCTCATAGAATGAGTTTGGAAGTGTCCCTTCCTCTTTGGTATTTTGCAAGAGTTTGAGGAGAATCAATATTAATTTTTCTTTAAGTTTTAATTCTTCTTTAATTGTTAATTCCTCTCAAAAAAATGTTAATTCTTCCCCAATGAAGCCTCTCGTCCCAGAGTTTTCTGTGTTGGGAATTTTTTGATTACTGAGTCAATATCTCCGCTCATTATTGGTCTGTTTAAGGTTTCTATTTTTTCCCGATTCAGCTTAGTATGTGTATTTCTAGAATGTATCCATTTCTTCTAGCTTATATAATTTTTGGCATATAACTGTTCATAGTAGTCTCTTATGATTCTATGTACTTGTGAAGTATCAGATGTAATGTCTCCTTTTTCATTTCTAATTGTATTGGAATCTTCTCCCATTTTTTCTTAGTTAGTCTAGTTAAATGGTCAGTTTTGATGATCTTTTCAAAGAATCTGCTCTTAGTTTAGTTGATCCTTTGTATTATTTTTCTTGTCTCTATTTCATTTATTTCCACCCTGATATCTATTATTTTCTTCCTTCACTTCCAGCTTTTGTTCTTTTTTTTTTCTGATTACCTGAGGTCTGAACCTAGGTTGTTTATTTGTGATCTTTCAAATTTCTTATTATATTTATTTATTTCTATTAACTTTTCCCTCAGAACTGCTTTTCCTGCATCCCACAGTAATTGATATGTTATATTTCCATTTTAATTTGTTTTGAGTTAATTTTTGAATTCCCTTCTAATTTGTTCTTTTACTCAATCGTTGTTTAGAAGTGTATTATTTAGTTTCTTTGTAGATCTTCTCATTTCCTTTTGTTGATAATTTTTTTTTAGTTTCATATCATCGTGATCAGGAAAGATAGTTGAAATGAGTTCAATCTTTTTGAGTTTGCTAAGGTTTGTGTTGTGGCCTATCGTATGATCTATCCTGGAGAAAGTTCCATATGTACTTGAGAAGAATGTGTATTCTACTGCTGCTGGATGAAATGTTCTTTATATGTCTGTTAAATCCATCTTTGTTCTAATGTGTCGTTCAATTCCAATCTTTTATTGTTGATTTTCTGTCCGGATGATCTATCCATTGCTGATCATGGAGTCCTCTAATATTATTTTATTGTTGTCTATTTCTTCCCTAAGGTCTTTTATTATATGCTTAATATATTTTGATGCTATGGTGTTGGGAGTGTATATATTTACAATTGTTGTATCTTTTTATTTTTATTTTTTTAAAGATTTTGTTTATTTATTTGACAGAGAGAGAGACAGCCAGCGAGAGAGGGAACACAGGCAGGGGGAATGGGAGAGGAAGAAGCAGGCTCCCAGCGGAGGAGCCTGATGTGGGGCTCGATCCCAGGACTCTGGGATCATGTCCTTAGCCGAAGGCAGACGCTTAACGACTGAGCCACCCAGGCGCCCCTGTTGTATCTTTTTAACATACTGACCTCTTTGTCATTATATAATGATCTCTGTTTCCTGTTACCTTTTGGCTTGAAATCCATTTTGTCTAATGTAAGTATGGCCATGCCTGCCTCTTTTGGTTTCCATATGCTTAGAATATCATCTTCCATCCTTTCACTTTGAGCCTTTGCATGTCTTCAGAGGTGAAATGAGTCTTCTGTAGGCAGCATACAGTTTGGTCTTGCATTTGTATCCATCCATTCATTCTGTGCATTTTGATTGGTGAGTTTAATCCATTTACATCAGATGGTTATTGATATGTAAAGATTTAGTACTGCCTACAGCATTGTATTATAGTGATTTTTCACAGTGTTTGATGATAAATGCCTCTGTTGCCACCAGCACAAGTAGCGAGACTTTCTTATTGAAGGTTTTGTTTACTTTGGTTTTAACAATTGAACCAGTTGTTAATTAGGAGCCTTCCTTTTACCTTCCAGAAGGTGGCGATATAGCACAAGTTTTTGGTTTCTCTTACAGGCACACACAACTTCTAAGATTGGGAGCGCCTACATTTTTTTAAAAATGGCACAGAAAGGGGAAAAAAAAGAAGAAGAGGAAGAAGAGTGGAAGCAGCGTCAGAGGTGGCTTGTGCTTGGCACCTGGGGCTTCAGGGGTGCTTTTGGTACAGTAAAGGGATCCTCTAGTGGGATGTCTCAGAGGTCTGTGAGCAGTCCTCTTCCAGAATCCTGAGGCATTGAAAGGAAATGAGTTCCTTCAGTTCTTTTCGCCTACCTTCCTCTTTTCTTTCCATCACTCTAAGTCACACAGGTCTCTCTTCAGAGATAGCAAATGGGTTCTTCCATCTGCAGCACTCAGAGCCAGGAAGACGCCCCACCCTCTGTTTTCACCCTCGACCTTCTCTTCCAGAAAGGTCCTGAAGGCAACGTTGCCTGATCTGCCAACTGCTTTATCTGCCAACACTCTTACTCTGCAGTTTCCTTCAAAAGCCAGTCTACCCAGTTTTGTGGGCACAGATGGATGGATCTCTTGGCTCCCTTGCTGTGCTGTGCACAGGTGCTTTTTTTTGTTTATGAATTAGGAGTACTTGTATATCAAAAAGGACAGAGAGAAGGAACAACTCAAGGCACTATGACGCTGCTGTCACACTGTCCACTTTTTACTCTCTTCTAGTTTCTGTTTATCTCCTTTGTTCCCTACCACTCTTCCTCCCTCCCTTTATGATCTCATGGCTATTAATGACATCAGGGTGCTGGCCATCTGTACCTCCAATCCGTATCTCACATCAATCCCTTTCTACAAAGAACCACATGTTGGGTACTTCACATTTAACCTGTCTAAAACTGAACCTTCTCAAATTTCTTCCCAACTCTGCACCATTCACTTTAGATTTAGACCACGTTATCTTTTCAGGTGTACCAGAAGAAAATTCTGAAATTTTTCTTTACTTCACCTTTATCTCTCAACCACTTCGAATCAACAAATATTGTGCAATATCAAGAAGTCATGTTTATAATAAATCAATTTGCCCAAGAGGGGAGATATTGTGACATGAAGAAGGACTAATAAAAAATACCTAAAACTAACAACATACTGAGTGGTGAGAAGTTAAGAGCTTTCCCAGTAGGACTCAGAACAAGGCAAGGATGTTCCTGCCTATACTTCTTTTCAACATTGTACTGGAAATCTTACCTAATGCAATAAGAGAAGTAAGGGAAATAAATGGTATATGGATTTGAAAGGCAGAAATGAAAACTTCTTTGTTATAAATGACAGGATTGTCCATGTAGAAAATCCAAACAAATTGATCCTAAAAAAAAATCCTGGAATTAATAATAGGTGATTATGTTATACCAAGGTCGCAGGATACAAGGTTAATATACAAAATCGATTGTTTGTCTAGATGAGCAATTAGAGTGGTAATTAAAAGTGCACTATCATTTACATTAGCAACCCAAAAATCTAAGTACAAAAGTATAAGTCAAAATATCAAAGATATGTATGAGGAAAACTCTGAGGAAATAAATCAAAGAACAACTAGTAAGTGAAGAAATATTCCATGTTTGTAACTAGGAAGGCTCCATAGTGTCAAGATGTTAGTCCTTCCCAACATGACCTATACATCCAGTACATACCAGTCAAAATCCCAGCAAATTATTTTGTTGATATTGACAAAGTGATTTTAAAGTTTATACAGGGCAAAGTTCAGAATATAGTCAATAATATTATAATTTTGTGTAGTGACACATGATAACCAGACTTATTATGGAGATAATTTTGTAATGTATAAAATGTATAAAAAATATCAGATCGCTATAGCATACATCCTAAAACTGAGAGGATATTGCATGTCGATTATACGTCAATAAAAAATACTAGTTATGCTGATTAGAATCTTACTGAATAGATGTTTTCACTCATATATTTTCCCAAAAATTATTTTTTCGGGGAGGGAGGGAATATATTTATGCAAATTTTATTGAAATTTATTGTAAATAAAGATTTTCTCAGTGGTCTAGAAAATCAACTTGAATGTCATTCGGCTTTTATTGAACAGGGAGCAAAAATTATTCTTTATATTATCCTTTATTGAAAAGTGTTGTTTCCTTTGACACTTTATAGTTAAGAATTTAAACTTTTCCTTTTATTCCTCACTTGAATTACTGCACTCCTCTGTGACAGACATTTCTGCTCCAGGCTTCAGTGTCCCCTAAACATCCTTCATCACAGCTACTGTTGTCCATGGTAAAAGTGTAAATCTCCTCATTAACTCACCTCCTTAGAATCCCTCAATCGTTCCTCAACACCTTTAAAATAAATGTAAACTAACAAACACAAGGCACATTCCAGCTTTATATTCTTCTTCTCCAAATTCTTACACATAACAACAAAGCAAATGCTGGAGGGAGAAAGCCTGAATGTGGACGACTCTTTAATATCTCTGACGTCCTACCCCATGGTATTGTGCATGGAGCAACCTTCCTTTTATCCTTTCCTCTCAAATCCATCGTGTAGTGGTGGCCCTCTATGTGTCAAACATTACTCTGTATATTAAATCACCATGGTTCTCCTCATGATTCACTGTACTCATCCTTGAAGACACAAGTCACCTCAATATTCTCCGAAGTCTTCCCTAAACCCTTTTCTCATCAAGCTTATTTTCTTGATGACACATTTCGTTGGTAATGCTAAATTACAACTTGTTGATGGAGGGGCAGGCAGTGAGCATTAAATTTCCTCAGTATCCTGAAATTCCAAAGAAAACACAATCTAAGTAAAATCAGCAAAACTGGAGAAATACAGTTTAAATAAAGTCTTGTAGCTCCCCACAAGCACCCCTTACCAACATAAGCTTCTCCTATATGGAAATTCTGAAGCCACCACAGCCCTGCCCATACTCTATAGTGATTATTAGAGTCATTTTGTTCTTAACCAAAATCATTGAATGCTTCAAGGATACTAATTATAAAACTTTGTTCTATGTATTCAGAATTTAGCTCAATACTCTATCTAAATGATAGGAAGGGGCTTGCTTCATGATGCCCCAAAACATAAGCTTTCGAGGATGAAAAAATTCCAGAAACTTCGAAGTACACAACTATTTTCAGGGAAAAGGGTGTTCTAAGTTGCAGAGAATGCACAACACTAGTGTTAAATGTCTTTCTTCTAAAAGTGACCACATATGAAACTGATGCCATATCTTAAAATACTGGTACATTAACATTTATACAGAACCGAGTAAATGGTTAAGGTTTAGTTTCTAAAGAAAAATATATGCTATGAAAAAGCATTTTGTGATAATGATACACAGAAAAAATGGCATTATGAGTAAAAACAAGGTTATACCAAAAATAGTTTTAAAACTATATTTATGTTTAAATTTCATTTTCTCAGAACTGTTAGTACATATATTAACTTCATATTCCACTTATTCAGTTTCCTAGATACATATGTCCTTCTAAATATACACAGACTTATTTTTTTCCCAATCCCAGTTGTAAGTATAAATTCATACTCTAGGTGAAAGTAGAGTGCTTAATAAATGCAATCACTGAACTTTTTACATATACCATTGGTTTTCACTTACTGGTGACAGCACTGAGAGACAGACAGCTTGAGACCCTAGCACAGAATCAGTAGTTAGCACCTCGTGGAGTGGGCTCTACAACAGTTATTTCGTACTTCATTGAAACACTATCTCCTCATTGCTTATCTCTTTGAGCCTGCGTGCCCTGCCATACATTTATGAGCACATGCATATAGAATTTTGCACATACCTAGGAGAATTTCATAAATCCTTGTTTTATGGGATATCCATAAACTGCTGGTAAAATATTAACTTTTATATAATGGGTTAAGGAATTTATTCTCTAATGTTTCCATTCCATTTCTATGTTTCTTAGTTTATATGGACCTTTAAATTATTTCTTTGGATGATTTAAGGTTCACAGTAAAATTGAGCAGGAAATATAGGTATTACCATTTTCCCTTTGCCTCCACACATGCACAGCTTCCCCCAACCTTAACATCTCCCCCACCAGATGGTACATTTCTTACAATTGATAAGCCTATAACTGACATGTCATTATCACTCAAAGTCCATATTTTTTATTAGTGTTTACTCTTGGTGTTATATAGTCTGTAGGTTTTGACAAATGTATAATGACATGTATCTATCATTAAAGTATCATATGCCCTAAAAATCCTCTATGCTCCACCTAGCCATCACTCCCTCTTACCAAGCTCCTGGCAACCATGGATCTTTTTCCTGTGTCCCTAGTTTTGTCTTCTCAGAATGTCACATAGTTGGAATAATACAGTGTGTAATCTTTTCAGATTGTTTTTTTTTCCCTTAGTAATATGCATTTAAGCTTCTTCTGTTCTGTTCATGTCTTGATTGTTCATTTCCTCTTAACGCTGAATAATATACCTTTCTCTGGATATTTATTTATCCATTTACTTACTGAAGGACTACTTGGTTGCTTCCAAGTTTTGTCAATTATGAATAAAACTTCTATAAACATCTCTATGAAGGTTTTTATGATGTCCTAAGTTTTCAGCTCTTCGAGGTAAATACCAAGGAGAGGGATTGTTAGATCATACGGTGAAAGTATGTTGAGTTTTGTAAGAAACTGTCAAATTGTCTTCAAAGGTAGCTGTTTTGCATTCCAATCAGCCATGAATGGGAATTCCTGTTGCTCCACATCCTTGCCAGCATTTAGTGATGCCTGGTTTTAGATTTGGGCTATCATAGTAAGTTTGTAGTTGCTATCTCATTATTCTTTTAATTTAAATTCCCTAATGGTGTAAGATCTTTATATTTTTATATACTCATTTGTAAAAACATTCAATACTATACTTTAAAATTTGCCCATGAGGGTCCATTCCAAAAAATACAACTGTTATATGGTAAAATTGTTTCTATGGTAAAAACGGTAATCGAGGTGTTGGTCAAACTGTGTTTTCATCTGGCAGTCAACTGAGAATAAACCCACTTCCAACCTCATTCCCATTGTCAGCATGATTTATATATTGCAGCTATGTCTATGGGTCCGGCTTATTCACTGTTTTTCAGCTGGGTGTCTCTCCACTACCCTGCCAGTTGGAAAATAAGTATCTTACTAGATTCACAAGAAAATTCACAGAACTTTCATATTTTACCAGTGATGCTCTTCTGACAGATCTAATGATGTTAATTATATTGTTTAATTACTCACTAATCAACATTCTTAATAAAAAACCAGTATTTCTGTTTCAACTTTAAACCTTGTAGCTTATGACAATATGCCCAGGAACTGGTAAAAATTGTTTGGGGAGGATAAATTTTTTTTAATGTTTTTTTTATTATATTATGTTAGTCACCATACAGTATATCCCTGGTTTCCGATGTAAAGGTTGATGATTCATTAGTTGCGTATAACACCCAGTGCACCATGCAATACGTGCCCTCCTTACTACCCATCACCAGTCTATCCCATTCCCCCACCCCCTCCCCTCCGAAACCCTCAGTTTGTTTCTCATAGTCCATAGTCTCTCATGCTTCATTCCCCCTTCTGATTACCCCCCCCCCTTTCTTTATCCCTTTCTTCCCCTACCGATCTTCCTGGTTCTTATGTTCCATAGATGAGAGAAATCATATGATAATTGTCTTTCTCTGCTTGCCTTATTTCACTTAGCATTATCTCCTCCAGTGCCATCCATGTTGCAGCAAATGTTGAGAACTCATTCTTTCTGATAGCTGAGGAATATTCCATTGTATATATGGACCACAACTTCTTAATCCAGTCATCTGTTGAAGGGCATCTCGGTTCCTTCCACGATTTAGCTATTGTGGACAATGCTGCTATGAACATTCGGGTGCATATGGCCCTTCTCTTCACTACATCTGTATCTTTGGGGTAAATACTCAGTAGTGCAATGGCTGGATCATAGGGTAGCTCAATTTTTAACTTTTTAACAGACCTCCACACTGTTTTCCGTGACATTACAACTTTCTTATTCCACCAACAATGACGGGAGGGATCCCCTTTCTCCAAGTCTCTCCACAATTTCCGTTGTTTCTTACCTTGTCAATTTTGCCATTCTAACTGGGCGTAAGGTGGTATCTTAGTGTGGTTTTGATTTGAATTTCTCTGATGGCTAATGATTTTGAACATTTTTCTGTGTCTGTTAGCCATTTGTATGTATCATCATTGGAAAAGTGTCTGTTTCATATCTTCTATCCCATTTTATGATTTGTTTATTTGTTTCTCACATACTGAGTTTGAGAAATTCTTGTAGATCTTGGATTAGTCTCTTTTAACTGTTAGCATCATTTACAAATATATTCTCCCATTCCGTGGAAGCACCTCTTGTTTTTGACTGTTTCCTTGGCTGTGCAGAAGCTTTTAATCTTGATGAAGTCACAAGCTTATTTTATCTTTTGTTTCTCTTGCCTTTGGGGAGTAAATGATAAGCAGAAAAGGTTGCTTTGTGCCGATGTCGTGAGGTTCTGCCTATGTTCTCCTCTAGGATTTTGATGAATTCCTGTCTCACATTGAAGTCTTTCATCCATTTGGGTTTATCTTTGTGTGTATGGTGTGAGAGGTGGTCAAGTTTCATTCTTTTGCATGTGCTGCTCCAATTTAGCCAGGCACCATTTTTTTTTAAAGATTTTTATTTATTTATTTATTCAACAGAGATAGAGCAGCCAGTGAGAGAGAGGAACACAAGCAGGGGAGTGGGAGAGAGGAAGAAAGCAGGCTCATAGCAGAAGGGAGGCCTGATGTGGGGCTCGATCCGTAATGCCGGGATCACGCCTGACCGGACAGGCGCCGCTTCCGCTGGCCACCCAGGCACCCTACAACCCATTTTTGAAGAGACTATCTTTTCCACACGGATGTTTTTCCTGCTTTATCAAAGATTAATTGCCCAAAGGCGAGGTCCATTTCCTGGGTTCTCTCTTCTGTTCCATTGGTCTATGTGTCTGTTTTTGTGCCATTTCCATGATGTTCTTTGTGATCCAGCTTTGTGCAAGAAATCCGGCAACCAGCATGCCCCAGCTTTGTTTTCCTTTTCAACATTTCGCGGCGATTAGGGGCTTTTTCTGGTTCCTCATATTTAAGGACTATTGTTCCAGTTCTTTGAAAAAATGTCATGGTATTTTGATTGGATAGCATTGAAAGTGTGATTGTGCTCTGGGTGGCATGGACATTTTAACTATGCTATTCTTCCGATCCATGAGCATGGAATATTTTTCCATCTTTTTGTGTCTTCCTCATATCTTTCAAGAAGTGATTTATAGTTTCTAGATATAGGTCCTTTACGTCTCTGGTTAAGTTAATTCCAGGAGTAATTCTGGTCTTTGGTGCTATTACTAAATGGGATGGATTCCTAATTTCTCTTTCTTCGGTCTCATTATTAGCCGGATAGAAATGCAACTGATTTCACTGAGCATTGATTTCCTGTATCCGCCACGTTACTGAATTTGCTCTATAACTTCTAATAGTTTGGGAGTGGCTTCTTTGGTTTTCCATATAGAGTATCATGTCATCTGCGAAGAGACATTTGACTTCTTCTTTTGCTGATTTGATTACCTTTTATCCCTTTTTGTTGTCTGATTGCTGTTGCAGGACTTCTAGTACTATGTTGAATAATAGTGGTGAGTGGGCATCACTTGTGGTGTTCCTGATCTTAAGGGAAAGGCTTTAGCTTTTCCATTGAGAAATATATTTGCTGTAGGCTTTTCATAGATGGTTTTTATGAGATTGAGAATGTGCCTCATCCTACACTCCTGAAGGGTAATTTTAATCAGTAAAGGATTTATATTTTTGTCAAAGTCTTTTTAACTCTATGGAGAGATCATATGATTTGGGCTTTTCCTTCTGGATAAATCTGGAAGACAGCATTCTGATTGGAAGGTGAATGTTGAACCACCCTTTCATCCCAGGGGATGGAATCCCTTAGCATGTGGATAATTCTTTATTTTAATGTACTGTTGGTTCTGGTCCGGCCAAGATCAATTGCAAATTTTGGCGATCATATTCATTAGGTAAATTGCTATGAGATACTCCTTTTTGATGGGTCATGTACCTGTTTGAGGATCAAGTAATGATTGGCCTCTTAGAAGGTAGTTTGAGTGGCTTTCATTTCAATATTTTTGAAATAGTTTTGAGAATGGTATTAGTTTTTTCTTTGAATGTTTGGTGAAATTTAAAGGAAAAAACCAGGCCGCTGGAGTTTTTTGTTTTTAGGGTTGTTTATCACGACAATCTACCTTTCATTTAACTGGATGTGTTAAAAATTATTTCTTCTGTTTCCAGATCTTGGTAGGTTTGCTATGAGTTTCATAGGCCTCATTCTCTTCCAGTTGACTTATTTGATTAGCACCAAAAGCTGTTGATAAAGGTTTCCTAGTAATCTTCCGAATTTTAACATGGTGTTGGGTGGTGACCTTTCCTTTTCTTTCTTATATTTTCATTTTAAGCATCTTTCTCTATTTATCTTGTTAGAGTGCACCAGTTGAGTCGTAATATTTTGCTTAATTCTTTCAAAGAACCAGCTTCTAGTTCTGTTGATGCATCTAAGTGTATCCTGGGTTTTTCTAATTTAATTTGGTTCTGCTCCTAAATCTTGAATTCGCTTTGGCACCTCATGCATGGGTGGATTGGGCCTGCCCTCTGTTGCTGTTCTAGCTTCTTGAGGTGGGAATATAAAAACTGCATTTTAGATTTTTCTATTCTTTTGAGTGAGGCTTGGATGGCTATGTATTTTCCCCTTAGAACTGCCTTTGCAGTATCCCATAGGTTTTGGACTGTTGTGTTTTCATTCTCATTGGTCTCCATAAATTGTTTAAATTTATTTTTGATTTCCTGGTTTATCAAGTCATTCCTGAGCAGGATGATTCTTAGTCTCCAAGTGTTTGAGTTTCTTCCAAATTTTTCCTTGTGGTTGAGTTCCAATTTCAGAGCATTGTGGTCTGAGAATATGCAGGGAATAATTTTAGTCTTTTGATATCAGTTGAGACCTGTTTTTTGACCCAGAACATGGTCTATTCTTGAGAACATTCCATGGGCATTAGAATAGAGTGAGTATTCTTTGGTTCCGGGGTGTAGTGTTCTATATATATCTATGAGGTCCAACTCGTCGGGTATGGCAATCAAAACTCTTTTTTCTATGTTGGTTTTCTGCTCCAGTGCTCTGTCTATTGCTGATAGTGGAGGGTTGAGGTCCCCTACTATTAACGTATTTTTATCTATATATCTCTTTATTCTGCTTAAGAGCTGGGGGTGTATCTTGCTGCTCCCCTGGTGGGGGCATATATATTTATAATTGTCATATCCACTTGTTGGATACATCCTTTAAGAATAATATAGTGCCTTTCTGTGTCTCTAACTATAGTCTTTAGTTTAAAATCCAATCTGTCTGATATGAGAATTGCTACCCCAGCTTTCTTTTGAGTTCCATTGGCGTGAAAGATGGTATTCCATCCCTTTAGTTTCAGTCTGAATGTATCTTTGGGTTCAAAATGAGTCTCTTGTAGACAGCAAATGGATGGGTCATGTCTTTTTATCCAATCTGCAACCCTGTGGTGTTTTATGGGAGCATTTAGGCCATTTACATTGAGACTAATTGTTGAGAGATATGATTTTATGTATTTATTTGAGAGGCAGCACAAGCAGGGGGAGTGGCAGAGGGAGAAAGAGAAGCAGACTCCCTGCTGAGCAGGGATCCCGATGTGGGACTTGATCCGAGGACACTGGAAACATGATCTGAGCCAAAGACAGACACTTAACCGACTGAGCCACCCAGGTGCCCCTGAGAGATATGATTTTAATGATGCCATGTTGTCAGTAAAGTTTTTGTTTCTATAGATTGTGACTTTCTGTTCTGTATCCCTCTTGGGGCCTTTTTACTTTTATAGAAACCCCCTTAATATCTCCTGTAGGGTTGGTTTCGTGGTTACGAAATTGGTCAATGACTGGCGATTCTGGAAGGTCTTTATTTCTCCATCAATTCTGAATGACAGCCTTGCTGGATAAAGGATCCTTGGCTGCATGTTTTTCTCTGGAAGAGCTTTAAAAATGCTCTCCCAACCCTTTCTCTCATTCCAGGTCTGTGTAGACAGGTCTGACATAATTCTGATACCTTTGCCTTGGTACATGAGAAATTTCTTTGCCCTGGCCACTTTCAATACTGTATCCTTGGATCTAATATTTGCGAATGCACTATGACATGACGTGGCGTAGGTTTGTCATGGTTGAGCTTGGGAGGGGTCCTCTCTGCCTCTTGAACACGAATGTTTGTTTCCTTTGCTAGATTTGGGAAGTTTTCAGCTACAATTTGTTCAAATATCTCTTCTAGACCTCTGTTTTTCTCCACCC
>NW_024423453.1:61270676-61272700 GCF_017311325.1 Ursus maritimus
CAATGTCTTTCAAGAGTGATTTATAGTTTCTAGAATATAGGTCCTTTACGTCTCTGGTTAAGTTAATTCCAGGGTAACGTATGGTCTTTGGTGCTATTGTAAATGGGATGGATTCCCTAATTTCTCTTTCTTCGGTCTCATTATTCGCGGATAGAAATGCAACTGATTTCTGAGCATTGATTTTGTATCCCGCCACGTTACTGAATTGCTCTATAACTTCTAATAGTTTGGGAGTGGCTTCTTTTGGGTTTTCCATATAGAGTATCATGTCATCTGCGAAGAGAGACATTTTGACTTCTTCTTTGCTGATTTGGATACCTTTTATCCCTTTTTGTTGTCTGATTGCTGTTGCAAGGACTTCTAGTACTATGTTGAATAATAGTGGTGAGAGTGGGCATCCTTGTCGTGTTCCTGATCTTAAGGGAAAGGCTTCCAGCTTTTCCCCATTGAGAATGATATTTGCTGTAGGCTTTTCATAGATGGTTTTTTATGAGATTGAGGAATGTACCCTCTATCCCTACACTCTGAAGGGTTTTAATCAGTAAAGGATGTTATATTTTGTCAAATGCTTTTTCTGCATCTATGGAGAGAATCATATGATTTTTGGCTTTTTCCTTCTGGATAAAATCTAAGACACTGATCGATTGGTGAATGTTGAACCACCCTTTCATCCCAGGGGTGAATCCCACTTGGTCATGATGGATAATTCTTTTAATGTACTGTTGGATTCTATTAGCCAAGATCTTTTTGAGAATTTTGGCATCCATATTCATTAGGGAAATTGGTCTATAATTCTCCTTTTTGATGGGGTCATTGCCTGGTTTGGGGATCAAAGTAATATTGGCCTCATAGAATGAGTTTGGTAGCTTTCCTTCTGTTTCTATTTTTTGAAATAGTTTTAGGAGAATAGGTATTATTTCTTCTTTGAATGTTTGGTAGAATTCCCCAGGAAAACCGTCCAGGCCTGGAGTTTTGTTTTTTTGGAAGGTTGTTTATCACTGACTCAATCTCTTCATAATTAACTGGACTGTTTAAAAAATTAATTTCTTCCTGTTTCAGTCTTGGTAGTTTATAGGTTTCCAGGAAGGCCTCCATCTCTTCCAGATTGCTTAATTTATTGGCATAAAGCTGTTGATAAAAGTTTCTAATAATCCTTCCAATTTCATTGGTGTTGGTCGTGACCTCTCCTTTTTCATTCATAATTTTATTAAAATGGGTCCTTTCTCTATTCTTTTGGATAAGTCTTGCCAGTGATCTGCTCTAGTGTACTCCTGGTTTCTAATTCATTGATTTCTGCTCTAAGCTTCGTCAACTGCTTCCTCATGCATGGATTAGGCCTGTCCCTCTGTTGCTGTTCCAGCTTCTTGAAGTGAGAATATAAAAACTGCATTTTAGATTTTTCTATTCTTTTGAGTGAGGCTTGGATGGCTATGTATTTCCCCCTTAGGACTGCCTTTGCAGTATCCCATAGGTTTTGGACCGTTGTGTTTTCATTCTCTTTGGTCTCCATAAATTGTTTAAATTGATTTTTGATTTCCTGGTTTATCAAGTCATTCCTGAGCAGGATGGTTCTTAGTCTCCAAGTGTTTGAGTTTTTTCCAAATTTTTCCTTGTGGTTGAGTTCCAATTTCAGAGCACTGTGGTCTAAGAATATGCAGGGGATAATTTCAATCTTTTGGTATCGGTTGAGACCTGTTTTGTGACCCAGAACATGGTCTATTCTTGAGAATGTTCCATGGGGATTAGAATAGAATGAGTATTCTTTGGTTCTGGGGTGTAGTGTTCTATATATATCTATGAGGTCCAACTCGTCGAGTATGGCATTCAAAGCTCTTGTTTCTTTGCTGATTTCTTGCTTAGGTGATCTGTCTATTGCTGATAGTGGAGTGTTGAGGTCTCCCACTATTAGTGTATTTTTATCTATATGTCTTTTTATTGTGGTTAAGAGTTGGCTTGTGTATCTTGCTGCTCCCCTGTTGGGGGCATATATATTTGTAATTGTCATCTCCACTTGTTGGATACAT
>NW_024423453.1:61272710-61272977 GCF_017311325.1 Ursus maritimus
TTTAGGAGAATAGGTATTCTTTCTTCTTTGAATGTTTGGTAGAATTCCCCAGGAAAACCGTCCGGGCCTGGAGTTTTGTTATTTGGAAGGTTGTTTATCACTGACTCAATTTCTTCATAATTAATTGGCCTGTTTAAAAAATCAATTTCTTCCGGTTTCAATCTAGGTAGTTTATAGGTTTCCAGGAAGGATTCCATCTCTTCCAGATTGCTTAGTTTATTGGCATATAGCTGTTGATAAAAGTTTCTAATAATCCTTCCAATTTCA
>NW_024423453.1:61274199-61515748 GCF_017311325.1 Ursus maritimus
AGGGATCCCGATGTGGGACTTGATCCGAGGACACTGGAAACATGATCTGAGCCAAAGACAGACACTTAACCGACTGAGCCACCCAGGTGCCCCTGAGAGATATGATTTTAATGATGCCATGTTGTCAGTAAAGTTTTTGTTTCTATAGATTGTGACTTTCTGTTCTGTATCCCTCTTGGGGCCTTTTTACTTTTATAGAAACCCCCTTAATATCTCCTGTAGGGTTGGTTTCGTGGTTACGAAATTGGTCAATGACTGGCGATTCTGGAAGGTCTTTATTTCTCCATCAATTCTGAATGACAGCCTTGCTGGATAAAGGATCCTTGGCTGCATGTTTTTCTCTGGAAGAGCTTTAAAAATGCTCTCCCAACCCTTTCTCTCATTCCAGGTCTGTGTAGACAGGTCTGACATAATTCTGATACCTTTGCCTTGGTACATGAGAAATTTCTTTGCCCTGGCCACTTTCAATACTGTATCCTTGGATCTAATATTTGCGAATGCACTATGACATGACGTGGCGTAGGTTTGTCATGGTTGAGCTTGGGAGGGGTCCTCTCTGCCTCTTGAACACGAATGTTTGTTTCCTTTGCTAGATTTGGGAAGTTTTCAGCTACAATTTGTTCAAATATCTCTTCTAGACCTCTGTTTTTCTCCACCCCCTTGGGGATGCCGATGATTCTGACATTGGATTGTTTCATTGAGTCAGTAATCTCCCGTAACCTACATTCTTGAGAATGGATTTTTTTGAGCCCAGATTCTATTTTAGCTTTCTCTTCTACTAACCCATCCTACAATTCGCTGATACATTCTTCTGCCTCATTCACCCTGGCCATCAGAGCCTCTAGTTTTGACTGCATTTGGCTCATAGGATTTTTAATTTCTGCCAGATTCGCTCTCATTTCCACCCTTAGAGATTCTATATTCTCATTAACATTTTCGTTAATACTCTTTTCAAGTCTACACATCATCTTGACCATTGTTACTCTGAATTCCATTTCTGATAATTTGGTTATATCCATATCCATTAGTTCTGTGGCAGAGGCCACAGACTCATTGTCTTTTCTTTGCTGGGGGGGATTTCTCCTTCTCGTCATTCTGATGAGGAGAGGTTGTGGGGTTGTCCAGAGCCCAAATTATTGACCGGGACCCAGGCCGTGGGCCCTTGTTTTATAGGGACCTTAGGGATGTGGACTTCTTCTTTAAAGATTTTATTTATTTATGTGGCAGAGAGACAACCAGCGAGAGATGGAACACAAGCAGGTGAGTGGGAGAGGAAGCAGGCCCCCAGCGGAGGAGCCCGATGAGGGACTCCTTTCCAGAACACCTGGATCGCGCCCTGAGCTGAAAACAGGCGCTTAATGACTGCACCACCCAGGCGCCCCGGGATGTGGGCTTCTTGATTTTCAGCCTGCCTTCTGGGGGAGGGGCCTGCTGCACCGATACTCAGGCAACCCTGTTTGGGTAGAGTCTCCGTGTCCTCTGTGAGGGGGCATGGGGATGGGCACACCGTGAGCCAGTATTTCCAGGCTTTTGTTCTCTGGCGGCTTTCCCTGGTGGTTTGCTGTGCCTCTTCTGAGAGTCAGAGCAGCAGTAGCCGAATCTCAGCCTCTGTCTCAGAACAGAGGGATCGCGGACTGTTTTTCACTGATGTTCTGGCCACTTTAACTCTGTTTCTGTTGGTGCTGGTCAACCCTGCAGCTTCCTGGGATGTGCGCCCCACACCTGGTGTCCCAGCCCTCACTTCCAGGGCCTGCGTGTCTCTGACCTTTGTGTTTCTAACACTGCCAGCTGCCAGCCACCTCCTCGCGCTCTGGAGCTCCCGGTCTCAGTCTGGTTCCAGTGAGTGCACCGGAGCTCCATTTCCATCTGGTCACACGCGTTCCCCGGCTCACGGTCTCAGTCTGCTCTTTCATGGGTGCCGTCTGCAAGTCCGCCAGCTCCCCCGTGCAGGTGGCTACCGCTTCCCGGTGCCCAAATGCGGCAGCTCCCTCCCCCTTCCGTTTATCTTCCAATATCTGTGCACAGTGTCACGGTTCCCCGCTTCGTACCTCAATACTCAGCTCTGGAGATGTTCATTTGTAGAGATCCAGATGTATCTTCCTGTGTCTCAGGCTGATTCTGTGGATGTTCAGGCTGGTCTGGTACCTATCCAACTCGACTCAGAGGACCGGCTGAAAAAGGGGTCCCCTACTCCTCCCTCCTGTAAGCTGCCTACTAATCAGCTTTTGGTGTAAAGGTGATCACTTTTCCAGTAAAATATGTACTTTGGGCAGAATCACATCGCATTTATCTCCATTCACTGGAACTAGCTGAAGCCATTCTAGACTTGTGCTGGGCCCTGGTGCTGCCAAAGTCATTTTTCCTGAGGACAACCAAAGTCGCCAGGTGCCTATTAACTAGCACAGAACTGGGCTTGGTGATAGCCAGGGGCTTTTCCGGGACTCGCTGGGTTTCAGGTCTCCTGAAGGGCACCCAGCCGAGGACGATAGAAAAGGGGCGAGAACATTTTCTTACACCTTATACAAAAATAAACTCAAAATTGAATAAAGACTCAAATGTGAACCTTGAAATAATAAAACTCCTTAAAGAAAATATAAGCAGTAATCACTTGGACGTTGATCTTAGCAACATTTTTCCAGCTATGTCTCTTTCAGCAAGAGAAATGAAAGCAAAATTGACTATTGGAACTACATGAAAATAGAACTTTTGAACAGAGATGGAAACCATCAACAACAAAAAAGGAACCTACTTGAATGGGAGAAGATATTTACAAGTGATATTTGATAAGAGTTGACATCCAAAATATGTAAAAAAACTTGTAGAAACACGGCACCAAAAAAAAAGAAAAGAAAAACAAACGAACAAAAATAATCCAATTAAGGAACTAGCAGAGTACCTGAATAGACATTTTTTCCAAAGGCATACAGATGGCCAACAAATACATGAGAAGATGCTCAAAATCACTAATCATCAGGGAAATGCAAAAAAAAAATAGCATCAAAAGGATGAGAAGTAAGAATGTTGGCAAGGATACAGAGAAAAGGGAACCCTCATGTACTGTTAATGGGAACGTAAATTGTTGTAACCACCATGGAAAATAGTATCAAGTTTCCTTAAAACATTATAAATAGATACCATATGATCCAGTAATTCCTCTACTGGGTATTTACCCAAAGAAAATGAAAACGCTAAATTGAAAAGATATATGCATCCCTATGTTTATTGAAGCACAATTTGTAATAGCCAAAATGTGGAAGCAACCTAAGTTTTTATCAATAGATGAGTAGATAAAAAGATGTGGTATACACAGTAAGATATTAGTCAGCCATAAAAAAAGAATGAGATCTTACCATTTGCTACAACATTGATGGACCTAGAGGGCACTACATTAAGTGAAATAAGTAAGGAAAACACATCTGATTTTACTTATATGTGCAATCTAAAAACAAAACAAAAGCCTACCAACAAACAGAACAGACAAATACAGAGAACAAACTGATGGTTGCTAGCTGTGATGATGGTGGGGAGATGGGCAAAATGAATGAATGAAGAGTACAGGCTTCCAGTTATTCAAAGAATAAGCCATGGAGATAAAAAGTACAGCACAGAGAACATAGTCTGTGGTATGATAATAGCACTGTGAGGTGACAGATGGTAGCTACACTTTGTGAACATAGCATATGTATAGAGTTGTCAAGTATTATGCTGTACAACTAAAACTAATGTAACATTGCGTGTTAACTATACTTCAATAAAAAAGTTAGACAAAAAAACAAACAAACAAAAAACCTCCTAACAAACAAAAATCCAAAACCAAATGCTTTCACAGGTGAATTTTACCAAATATTTAAAACATTAATACGTATCCATCTCAAAGTATTTCAAAAAATGGAAGAGGAAGCAGTGCTTCCAAATGCATTTTACTAGATCAATATTACTCTCATACCAAAAACAAAAACAGTACAAAAATAAAATAAAATTAAGAGCAGTACCCATGATGAAATTATGTAAAAATCCTTAACCAACACATATTTAACAACACAATAAAATAATAATTCACCACACAATTTGTTGCAGATGTGCAAGAATGGCTTAATATTTGCAAATACATCCACAGACACCCCACATCAGCAAAACGAAAGACCAAAATTACATGATTATCTCAATAGATTCAGACAAAGCATTTGACAAAATTTAACTTCTCATCATAAATACTCTTCAAAAGGTTGGTTTACAGAGAACATACCTCATAGAGACCACATATGACAAATCCACAGCTAACATCAAAATTAAGATAATAATTCTATTCACAATTGCACCAAAAAGAATAAAATACCTAGTAGGTAAAAGATCTATACTCCAAAGACTATAAAACATTGATGAAAGAAATTGAAGTTGATACAAACAAATGGAAAGATATTCCATGCTCATGGATTAGAAGAGCTAATATTGTTAAATTGTCCATACTACCCAAAGTAATCTACAGATTCAATGCAATTCTTATCAAAATACCAATAGTATTTTTCACAGAACTACAAGAAATAATTCTAAAATTTTTATGGAACTACAGAAGACACAAATAGCCAAAGTAATTTTGATTAAAAAAGAACAAAGCTGGAGAAACTATGCTCCCAGGTTTCAAACCATACTACAAAGCCATAATAATCAAAACAGGGTAGTACTGGGACAGATAGCACATAGATCAATGAAACATGATAGATTGCCTGCAAATAACCTCACATTTGTATGGTTAATTAATCTATGACAAAGGAGGCAACAATATACAATGGGGGAAATATCACCTCTTCAGTAAATGGTATTGGAAAAACTGGACAGCAACAAGCAAAAGAATGAAACTGAAACACTTTCTTACACCATATGCAAAAAAAAAAATTTCAAAATGGATTAAAAATTTCAGTGCAAAAAAACCTAAATTCCTAAATGAAAACATAAGCAGTAAACTCTTGGACATCAATATTAGCAATGTATTTTTGGAAATGTTTTTTCAAACAAGGGAAACAAAGCAAAAGTAAACAAATGGGACTATATCAAACTAAAAAGGTTTGCTAGCGAATGACACCATATACAAAACAAAAATACAACATATAAAGGGGAAAATATATTTGCAAACAATATATTTGAAAAGGCGTTAATATCTGAAATATATAAAGAACTTATATAACTCAACAGCAACCCCTGCCCCAGATAATCTAAACAATGGGCAGAGAACCTGAATAGTTTCCCAAAGAAAATATGTAGATGTCGTACAGACACATGAAAAGATGTTCGACAGCACTAATCATCAGAGAAATGAGAATCATAACCACAATGAGGTATCACCTCACACCAGCCCGAATGACTAGTATCAAAAAGACAAAAAATAATGTGTTAGCAGAAATATGGAGAACATACATAAAATCTAAAAACAAGAAAAATGAAAAAAATAAGCAAAACAATACAGAGACATAATCATAAATATAGAAAAAAGGTGGTTCCCAGAGGAAAGAGAAGTGGGTGATGGGCAAAATCAGGGAGGTGACTAGAAAATACAAACTTTCAACTATGAAATAAGCAAGTCATGGGGATGAAAAGAACAGCATAGAGAATACAGTCAATATTCTATTGTAGTAACTTTGTGTGGTGACAGATGGTAACTACACCTATTGGGGTAAGCATTTGTAATGTATGCAGTTGTGAATCACTATGTATATTGTATTTCAAATATACTTTGATTAAAAACAAAAATCTAGGGGCGCCTGGGTGGCACAGCGCTTAAGCGTCTGCCTTCGGCTCAGGGCGTGATCCCGGCGTTCTGGGATCGAGCCCCACATCAGGCTCTTCCACTATGATCCTGCTTCTTCCTCTCCCACTCCCCCTGCTTGTGTTCCCTCTCTCGCTGGCTGTCTGTGTCTCTGTCAAATAAATAAAATCTTTAAAAAAAAAAAATCTAAAAATCCCTTATTAACTTAAGGACAATTATTGTTATAAGGACAGTTGTTCACTATGATTTCTTAATAAGAAGGATTAATTTTTAAAAATAATTTGACCTCGCAAATTAAAATATCAACTCTCTCAATGTCTCTCATATAATCAACATTGTCCAATCTTCTGACCTCTATGCAACAAAGTCAAACACACAACTGACAGAATAAACTAGCTCAAACATTTATAAGCATAATGTGGGTAAAATTTTACCCAGAAGTATTTGAATACCCAATAACGTATGGTGTACAACTTTTACAAGCAAGATGAAATCAGAACAAGCCTTAGAATCTCTACTACAATAGTTATTTCCACAATAACAGTTGAACTTTAATCAGTTGCTTCAGTGATTGAAAATGCATTTGGGACACCTGGGTGGTTCAATTGGTTGAGCATCCAACTTTTGATTTTGGCTCAGGTCATGATCTCAGGGTTGTGGGATTGAGCCTACATCAGGCTCCTTGCTCACCAAGGGGGTCTGCTCAGGAATCTCTCTCCCTCTCCCACTGCCCCTCCCCCCAGCTCTCTCTTTCTTTCTTTCATTAAAATAAATAAATAAATCTTTTAAAAAATTAATTTTTATCTTGTTGTTACTCTAACAGAATTCAAATTTTCCATTTTAAAAGACTAAAGTTTAGGAGCACCTGGGTGGCTCAGTCAGTTAAGCATCTGACTCCAGCTCTGGTCGTGATCTCAGGGCCCTGGAATCCATCCCCTGAAATAGACTCCACAGTCAGTGGGGAGTCTGTTTCTCCCTTTCCCTCTCCCTCTGCCCCTATTCTTTCTCGTGCTCTTTCCCTCTCTCTCTCTCAAATAAATAAATAAAATTTTTAAAAAAGTTTAAATTGTTAAAAAAGGCTAAAGTTTACATTTTATCTCACATTCCAGAAAATAACATTGTGTTTTTCCAACAAGAGAGTATCTTTAATACTCTCTGGGGATTAAAAGTTGTAGTCAACATACCAGAGGGAGCATATAACATACTCTCATTAAGTAAACACTTCAAGCTCTACTTCATTTCACATAGTTCTAGGAAGATAAGAATGGACCTAGTCGTATTTTAAACTCAAAACTATCTAAAACATAAAAAAAATTCTAACTGAAAGGCACCCAATATTTCAAAATCTCCATAATGCTTGGTATTTGGAGTTCTTACAAAGAGACTCAAATTTTTGGCTTGGTACATATTCTACCTTGATATATTCTGACTTTGTCAGGTATTTTCAGAAAACTAGTGTATTTGCTCATCGCCAGACATCCAACAGAAGAGGTTTTGTGTCAAGGGACATACGCTCCCCACCAGTTGCTCCTATTTCATAAGAACCAAACATGTTAACTTTGATTTTACCTCTGTGTTTGAGGATTTCACCTTGGCCCAAAGTTCCTAAACTATGATATGTGATTATAAGTTTTGTAACTAAGATCTAAGTAAATGAAAATAATTCAAATAAAGACCCAACAAGCATATATTTTCATTGACTAAAAATAGTTCTCAACTCTTTTCTCATGGGTCAATACAAAATCCGTAAACTGACTTTGTCCATTCAAATGGATATAACAAAATACCACAGATTGGGTGACTTATAAACAAATACATACATATTTAAATATATAAATATATGTATACATATATTGCTTATAGTTCTGGAGGCTGCTAGTCAGAGATCAGAATGTCAGCATGGTTGACTGTGGGCCCTTTCCCATGTCACATATTTCTTACATCATCACATAGCAGAAGGGGCTAGCTATGAGCTCTCCTTTACTAGAACATTATCCCGATTCTTGAATGCTCATCCTCATGACCAACTTACCTCCCAAGCCTCACCTACTCATACCAATACCTTTGGTGGTTAGGATTTCAACATATTCAAATAATATGCAAGCATATGTAAATAATATCTCTTTTATGGCTGAGTAAAACTTGTACAAAGATGAAATACATAGTCTGTTATAAAAAGAAAGGCAACCAGTTAATTACGTTGACCAAACAACACCTTTAATCTTATTCTTCTAATTAGGGTGCCTGCAGGCTGATAGGGATACCCTCCAGCAGGGTACTCCCAGAAGCTTGTGGGAAGAGTTCCTGCTNNNNAGTCCTGAATCCACAGTAGAAACTGTGTTCCTTTCATGACCTTTGAAATTATTGTCTGTTTTCTTTCCTTTCTTTGTCTGCCCCCAGTCATGGAGGTACATTCTTAGAAATCAGGGTCTGCTGAAAAGAAACAGGTTTCTCCAGTTTTGACCCCACAGGTAGATTAACCTGACAGTCACCCACTGCTTTCCAACTACTGTTTGGGGAGGTCACCTCTTTCCACCATCTCTGTGAGAAACATCTCACACTGACAGAGAGGTTAGTACTGTGCAGTGCCACTGGGGAGAGGGACAGCTTTAGTAGAGTTCCTCTCTGTCTACTGCTTCCAAACTCATTTTTATTCTGCTCCAATGGCAATGCTGAAATCTCCACTATGGCAGGCTGGACTTTTTTAATAAATTTTCTCTCACCTGTGTGTTTCTGTCCAGGCAGCACATTCCAGGTTTTTTCCTTGACCAAAGCAAGTGGAGGTAAGACAGGTTTGCTAACTCTCTTGGATCCATTCTTACTAAGGTCTTGTTTGTTTCTTTTCTGATGCACAGATGAGCAAAGGTTCTCTTGGATTCCTCCCAGGTGCTGAGGTCCTCTTCTTTAATGTATGGATGTCTAACTCACTGTTTAAAAAATGGGAGAGGGGGGATAAATGAGGAACATCTATGACACCATGTTGCTGACATCACCACCTGTATTATATTTAATTCATCTCTCTCTTCTTTTTTTTTTTTTTTTTTTAAAGATTTTATTTATTTATTTGACAGAGAGAGAGACAGCCAGCGAGAGAGGGAACACAAGCAGGGGGAGTGGGAGAGGAAGAAGCAGGCTCCCAGCCGAGGAGCCTGACATGGGGCTCGATCCCAGAACACCGGGATCACGCCCTGAGCCGAAGGCAGACGCTTAACGACTGCGCCACCCAGGCGCCCCTTTCTCTCTCTTCTTTTAAATTCTGTTTTGCCTTTTCTTGCTAGCAATACTCCCTAATAGATGAAGCACCTTATTTGTAGATATGAAATATCTCTGAGTTATTCATTAGCCTAATAGAGAAAGTTACAGATGGTTACTGATGTTTTAATACTTGTTAAATGATTTAAATAGGGTCAAACTTCTTTCTGGAACCTGAGGTGATTCAAGTATTCCATAATATGGTTCATTGCTGAGAAAATAATCTGGGGCCAGGGCAGCAGTATGAACAAAAATAGTGATGGTCAAGTGCTTCTACTGTATGCAGGGAGCACACAAGATAGGGATAAAAAATACAGTCATATTTATTCACATTGAAGAGTAATTAAGAGACGAAGCTTGATGGAGACGTTGGAACCTGAGTAGAGGAACATTTATCCGGTTGCCATGGTCTAGAATTGAGAAAGTCTTGTTGCTAAGCAGTTAAATCTAGAACACAATCAAATGAGAGATGAAAGGGAGGGGACTGTTATTTCTTTGTTATGTAAAGTTTCAGATCAAAGTCTGTACATGAAGAGGAAGTTTGTACTACCTCTGTCTATGATAGGGCTATGTTAGAAAAGATAGTGGGAACCATTAATTCTACTGCTGGTAAGTCTTTCAAGAATTTAGCTGTAAAGGAGAGAAGCAATAGTATTTGTGCATACATGAATACACACACATACACAGTACATGATTCTTTGCCATTTTTTTCATCTTAAGGAAGATCTGTGACCTGGATTATGTCTTATTCTGGTCTATTTTTCTTGGTTGGATGAACAAAATTGTGTTTTTAATGGGTCGTTATTCGTAGTTTGGGAAAAACTGATAGGCTATAAATGGGAGTGAGAGGGGAGGTAGTAATTAGAGTAGATAGATTGATTAATTTGATGAAGCCCTGGGAGAGGAAAAAAACAAATTATAAAAGATGATGTATGACTTCTAAGTTTCTGTACTATTACGGCACTCTACCACATTATTAATGAAAATGGTTATTAAGAAAGGAATTAAGTTATGAATAAGAATAAGAGTTGTGGTTAACTGTTTAATATGTAAGAGTCAGGACAATGGAGGTTGATAAGAGTTAGGAGTAGGGTTATGGTTAGGGTTACAGTTAGAGTTTGATAATTACATACAGGTGATACTAAGATACAATGCTTAGCCGTAGGTCAATGGCTAAATGTTGAAAATGAGGCCACCTAAAATAAACTAGGTGTTCTATGGGTTTTCCACATGCCCACTAAACCCAAAATATGGGTAAAATTATTGGTGGATAATATCCTAGTAAATCAGACACCTAATTTCTTGAGGTTTGTATAGCATTGATTTGGGTATTGGAATATGAGTAAGAAAGCAAGCTAAATAGTTACCTAATGAGATGCTACCAGTTTAGTGGTTTGGAAGTAGCTTTGGTAATCAGTGCAAATTGGGACCAATCATCTGTTCTGTATGCCATATGGGAATAGTGAGAATGGAAATCTTTCTTTCTGCCTGGCTTTGAATTGTTGACTGTTACGTTTAGTAAAGTGAAGTAGGAATAAGGAGCTTTCCCTGAAAAAGTGAGAGTAGAGAGATCTTTGTTTTTCATGAAAGGAAGATTCCATACATAACACAGAGATTCTGCAGAAAAGAGGTCAAGGGGGCGCCTGGGTGGCACAGCGGTTGAACGTCTGCCTTCGGCTCAGGGCGTGATCCCAGCGTTCTAGGGTCGAGCCCCACCTCAGGCTCCTCCGCTATGAGCCTGCTTCTTCCTCTCCCACTCCCCCTGCTTGTGTTCCCTCTCTCGCTGGCTGTCTCTATCTCTGTCGAATAAATAAATAAAATCTTTAAAAAAAAAAAAAAGAAAGAAAAGAGGTCAAGGAATGTAGAATCAAGATTTTTTTAAAAAAGATTAAGCATAAATGGGTATAAGGACTAGGAGATATAGGTCCCTAATCATGCATCTTTTATTTTGATGTTACCTACTATGGGAGGTGGTTTGATCAGTTTACATTAGATCCCTCATAGCTGACTTACTTTCCTGGTTTTTCAACTAGAGCAAGAGTTCTTAGTGTCATTACTTCAAGTATTCATATTACTTTAATGATCTCATAAAGACTGTGATATTCTCACTAGATAATAAAAATAAGCAATGTATACATAAAGTATTGAAATTTTTTAAATGTCTAATGTGTAGCTTTGCCCCAAGCACTCTGTCCAAATTTAAGACCATTAGTACCTCCAGACCATTAGTATCTCACGACATACATGTTCATGTAGATTTCTTGAACGTGTCACACCATTATCTTGCTTCTATTTTTCATACAAAATATGTATATGTATTTTTGTTTGAAGTAAATACACTTTACTGCCAAGCCCAGGAACAAGTCACCTTGCAATCTTATAAATTCAGGCTTTGATGCCAATGTTTGTGAAGACAATTGATGCTTTGGTCCTTGCAGTTTTATAGGCTTAGATGAAAAGAGGAATGCAGGAAGGAGATAGGATAATTAATAATTTGTCCCATGGAAGCATATATTACAGACAATGAGAAAAAATAATAATATATGTGACTAATCTTTATATCTTCTCTGAATAATGTATACAACTAAATAATTTGTCATTTGAAAGTGAAAGGAAGATCTATATAGTGATATTCATACCCAGTCCATATATATAAATTGAGACTGCTACATTAAAACGTGATAGGTGTTCATGCTTCCATTAATACCCTTTTATTTTATATATTTACTATGAAAATGTTGATACACATTTATATATTTATAGAACAGTATAATGAATCAATAGGTTCTGCAAGTGTCAACCTATGGCCAATCACCATTGTTTTGTACACCCAGTCTCACTCTGCCTTACCATTATTTAAGAGAAAATGCAATGCAGTATACTGAGTCATGAGCCAAACACTAACCCATTTTAACCCATAGGCTTCTCTTCATCCTTCACCTTGACTTGCTTATATCTCCCACTCCGTCTCTGCCCTTCTATTTTTTTCTTTTAGTGCTGCTGCTCTGATGGTGTGACTGCTAGAAGACAGATTTTTAAATATCAGCACTTTCTTTATCAGCATACATCCAGCTCAGAGGGAGGAGACAGAACAGTAATGCTTCCTGACCTGCTCTGGTTTACTCTCAGCAATGGCTGAGTATGGTGGCTCCACAATGGCTGTGGGTGAGGTCCTGGTACACGTGAGGATCACCGTCCCCATTCTCTGGCTCAGGGTGTTTCTGCTCCTTTCTGGGTGGTCCCATGTTGGACACTGCTATCACCATGGTCCCCCAGAAGTGGTGATTCCTTCGAGGATAACAGGCACTGGCATGCTCAAGAAGCCTCCAGGCTGGATCTCTTACTGCCTAAATTTTGGAGGCCAGAGACATGTTTTCCACATGAAGGTCAAGAAGCTTTTGCTGTCCGAAAACTTCCCAGTGTTCACATACACAGACCAGGGTGCTCTTCTTGAAGACCAGCCATTTATCCGGAAAGATTGCTATTATCATGGTTATGTGGAGGGGGATCCGGATTCCCTGGTTTCTCTGAGTACCTGTTTTGGAAACTTTCAAGGAATATTACAGATAAATCACATTGTTTATGAAATTTTGCCCAAAAGGCTTTCTACCACATTTGAACATCTGGTATTTAAGGTGTACGATGAGGAGAAAAAATTCCCACCCGTGAGGTGTGGATTGACAGATGAAAAAATATCACAACAAATGAAGTTTCAAGAGAACAATAGTTCCACTTTGCGAAGTGGATATGAAGGGCTGTGGAGGCAAAAGAGATTTGTTGAAATGGCAGTGGTGGTCGACTATAATCGATACGCTTATCACGAATATAATGTCACAACTGTGGAACTGCAAGTGATTACTACCATGAGCTACGTAAATACCTTCTATCAACCACTAAATATTGATGTGAGTTTAGTTGGAATGGAGGTCTGGAATAAAGGAAACCCTGTTGAAATAAAGAACATGGATGTACTCTTGGATTTATTTTGTGCCTGGAAGGAAAAAGGCTTTAATGCCCGTATGCCGCATGATGCTGCACATGTTTTTGTAAAAAGAGAATATGGTATATTTGGCATATCTTATGTTGGATCAATATGTACATATAATACTAATTGTGCAGTGGATGCTTTCACAAGTGACGATTTGGGTTTTTTTGCATTTGTTGTGTCACATGAGCTTGGTCATTCTCTGGGTATGAGGCATGATGAGGAAACATGTAAATGTGCAGACAGTGTGTGCATAATGCACGCAGCACAGTCTCAGGCGACTAAATTCAGCAACTGCAGTTATGCTCAATATTGGCACACCTCTGCAGGATCAAGATGTATCTTCCACCCACCCACTCCAGAGAGAGCCTTCAAGTTTACACGCTGTGGAAATGGTGTGGTTGAAGAAGGAGAAGAGTGTGACTGTGGCTCCTTAAATTTGTGTACAAAAGATTCATGCTGTCAGTTAGACTGTACCCTGAGTCCTGGGGCTACTTGTGCTTTTGGGCTTTGTTGCAAAGACTGCAAGGTCATGCCATCAGGTGAGGTATGTAGAGAACAGGCAAACGAATGCGATCTTCCCGAGTGGTGCGATGGGACATCCTATCAATGCCCAGAAGATGTGTATGTGCAAGATGGAGTCGAATGCTCAGGTGGTGGCTACTGCTATGAAAAGAGATGCAATATCCGTGACGAACTGTGCAGCAAACTTTTTGGCCCAGATGCCAAAAGTGCAAGTCAGATTTGCTACAGTACAGTGAATATCCGAGGGGACCGTTTCGGTAACTGTGGTCTCAAGAACAATCAATTTATTAAATGTAATACCTCAGACACCCTGTGTGGGAGGGTGCAGTGTAAAGATGTGGCAAAGATCCCCACTCTGAGAGATCATTCTACTCTGCACTGGCTTCACCTCAATGATAGCATCTGTTGGGGTATAGACTTCCATTATGGGATGCCCTTGCCTGATCTCGGTCAAGTGAAAGATGGTACAGAGTGTGGAAAGGAACATATCTGTGTCCAAAGGAAGTGTATCCCTTTGGCATATTTGAAAACGAACTGTTCGCCCGAGACCTGCAATACAAATGGGGTCTGCAACAATAGACATCACTGCCATTGCAGCGATGAGTGGAACCCCCCTGACTGCCGGGTGAAAGGCAATGGAGGTAGTGTTGATAGTGGCCCACCCCCAGTAAGAATCGAGACAGAGGTACCACAGAAGAAACAGCAAAAGAAGACTTACCAGCTGTTATTTTGGTTGGTTCCTTCTTCAGTTTTACTATGTTGTATGTTAATTTTGTTTTTTATGAGAAGGAAAAAAAAGGTTAAGAAAGAAGAGCAGAATGTTTCACCTGCACCCAATGAACAGCAGAATGAGCCACCGGAACCCAATCAAGAAGTGAGTGATCCACCTGCACCTGAGAATGAAAACTAAAAAGTTATGATTTCCAAAAAGAAACCCAATCCCAGATGAATTTGCCCATTTGTTAAGTTTTAGTCCCCCGGCAGGAAAAATGTTACAGCTTGTACCACAGATCGCTGACAGAAAATCCCTGAGATTTCTTTGTTTATCATTTGGGATCATAAACACTAGTCATTGACCAATAAACAAAATATACTAATTCTCAGCACATTTCTCTTTTCCATTATTTTAGGCAATTTTGGTAATTATTTTTTATGGAATTATTCTGTATTTCCTGAGCAATGGCAGTGCCCTCAGAGGATGTGTGTGTGTGGGGGGGGGGTTTAATTGCTGTCTGACAATTCGAAATATCCTTCCCCTTTGTAATCTGCTTTCATACACAGGGAATAGAAAACTACAAATCACATTTCTCCTTCATGAGTCCTCCATTTTTAGCTACCACAAATAGTGGAAACCAGAGGGAAACTGGACATGGGAAATGTCTTGAACACTGTTCATGTCCAAGTTGCCTCACTGACTCTCACCCTGGCAAAGGCAGTGACTTACAATCTTTATATTACCACATACAGATATAAATGTAGATATAGATAAGGACAGAATAATATGATATATATGATATATGAGATATATATACATATATCTATAATATATATGCATATACATTATTTTCTGGTAATTCTCAGAACCAACAGTACTGTCAGCTTCAGAGATCCTGGCACACCAACAAGTGTCTTACCCTTGCAGTTCTAGATCCCAGGCCTTGGAGTCCTCCACCAAATCCCTGAGCTGCAGTACCACGTTGGCCAACCCTCTCCCCAGAGTCCTAGATCCATGGGACCTACTCCAAAAGTGTGGGTCCCAAGAAGCACACGTCTTTCCTTTAATCTGCAGTCTTCAGTGCAATAGCTGCACTTCCTGTTAGGAAAGCATGGCTTCTCAGGGAGGGCTTTGCTTGTTGTGACTGAATTCTGACTGATAGAGTACTTATCTTGGAATAACAGAGAACACAGGAGGAAGTCTGTCATCAAAAGCTTTTGAATTTTCCACACCACTGCCTTTACCATCTTGGGGACATATTTTATACTCTGGTATAATTACTTCAAAATCTCAAAAGAGAGGAAAATGGTACTTGCCACTCAACCCTTGGTAACTTCACTCATAAAATAAGACAAAGAAGATATTTACAATTCCATGTAGGATAGCTAAGTCTTGGCAGACCATGTGTCCTCTGCAAGGAAAAAAAAAAAAACTAGGAAAAAAACTAGAAAAACCCAAATTTATATTAACCCATGTTTTAAGAACATCAGAGAGCCAAGGAAGTAATATGGAATAGGTGAACTGAAATCTCAGGCAGGGTAAAACAATTCTAAAAAGCACTGAATCTTGCCGGCCAGTTTAGCCTCTGAGTATTTGCTGATGCCAGATATGACTTGAGTCTTAGGCTTGGCCCAGGTGCAGGACCTCTGCTGAGGGAAAGAGAAATCCCCAGTGTCTTAGGTACTACACAGAGTTAGATAGACTCTAAACATTAATATCAAGGGCTTTAATTCACCAGCAGATTTCCCCAAGTCACAAGAGCTTAATCTGAGAGCTCCATGAGATGCTGGTGAGTTCCTCTTGGAAATTTCTCAAAGACGTCAATCCCCAAAATCATGTTATATTTTGAACACAAGACATAGTAAAAGGAGGCTTGCCTCAAACACATGATCTCTCTCCCCATAATACACTTACCTGATTTTGAAGTTGCAAGTGGCAAGAGGTACAGGCTGGGTTGTGAACTTCTCGGAGATAGAGCCCAACCATCCATAAGCTGGCAGAGCTACGAAAACAGAGTCACATAAACTCACAATTGAAAGCCCAGCAAGCCCATGCCTGAACAACATAAGGAAAGGAGAATTAGCCCAAGCTTTACTAAAAGCCACTCACCTTTGACCTGGCACAAGCTATGACCTGGCACAAGGTGATCAGCTCCTCAGCCTATCTTCCTAACAGAGGAAAGAGAGAAAACTCCAGAGTCACCTAGAGCTGCTATGGTTGTCTTATACACAATTCCTGCACACAGTAAAAATTACCATACATGCTAAGAATCACAATTCATGACTTATTTTTTTAATATTCTTTTTTTTAAGATTTTATTTATTTGTTTGAGAGTGAGAGAACACAAGCAGGGGGAGGGAGAAGCAGGCTCCCCACTGAGCAAGGAGCCAGATGCAGGGCTCAATACCAGGACTCTGGGATCATGACTTGAGCCAAAGGCAAAAGTTTAACCGACTGAGACACCCAGGCGTCCCTCATGACTTATTATTAAGAGAAGTAAAAAAGGAACACAGAAAAGAGGGAGGAGCTATAAGTACGACCCAAGTAGTGGAGCAAGAGTACATTAAAAAAAACTCAACTATGATTATACATTTAAAATGGAAGAAGAATATGCAAAATATAAGAACAAATGTACATTATGCTCAGTATGTTAGAATCTATACAAAAATTTCAGGTGGATATTGTAGAAATAAAAAGTAAAATACATAATAGATAATTCAATGAATGGTTTGAACAGTAGTTTGGGCATAGCAGATTACAAAATTACTCATCTGGAAAGGTCAGTGGAAAAATCCTCACACTGCTGTACACAGAAAAATGAAAGCAAAATAAAGATTAAGAAACAAATTTAAGAATTTTATAACTTTTTAGAGATTGCCTAATTATAGGTAAGGAAAGATAAGAGGAAAAAATCATGTTTTAGTAAATGTTTTTTAGCCTTTGTATGTGTGCTGTTATAAATATTGCTTATCTGAACACTGTAGGCATGAGTTTGACAGGAAATCTAACTGCGCTATCTTTATCTTCATGAAATTGCAAGTACTTCATTATTAAATAGCAAAATGTAGGTTTAGCTCTAAAAAGGTTTTAAATAGTCAAGAGCTTTCAAACATTTAGGATTTTTTCTTAAAAGTTCATCTCTGAAATTTTGAAAAGGATTTCACATTACTAATTTATTTTCTATATTTTATTCTCACATCCTAATTATACATTTTTACTCATTTTATTTTAACTCCAGTATAGTTACCATATAGTGTTACATTAGTTTCAGGTGTACAATATAGTGATTCAGCTATCTCATACATCACCAGGTGCTCATCACTACAACTGCACTCTTTAATCTCCATCACTATTCACCCATCCCACCACCCACCTCCCCTCTGCTAACACCAACAGTTTGCTCTCAAAAGTTGAGTCTGAATAATGATACACTTTCTTCAAACTTCTTTAACTCAATTGCTATGAATCATCACATGAGAAGAATCACTGGACCCTAGTTTTTAAAAGAAATAGACAAAACTTTTCCTATATTACTCATACCATTTTCACTTTCCCACTAATAATGATTGAAAGTTCTGGTGACTCCACATTTTTGTTAATATTTGTAAATTGTACCCATTCTGTTTTATTTTCTTGGCAGTGACTTTGTGTAGTGAGAAATTTTTATTTTTGATGAGCCTTATTTATCAATTTTTCACGTTTTCTTTTCTGTAGTCTATGAAATCGTCATGTGCTTCCATCATGAAGATATCTTCCTATGTTTTCTCCAAAACTCTCATGAGTTTTGTTTTTCACTCAGGTCTAAAGCCTATCTCAATTGTCTTTAGTACGTTATACAGTAGAATTTAAGGTTCACTTTTTTCTATAGAGATATATGCCATCTCTTTAAAAGACAGTCATTTCCTCCATTTTTTGTTATTGAAAAATGAATGACCATATAAATATTGTCCTATTTCCAGAGTCATTATGTTGTTCATTGACCTAGTTGTTCATTGACCTAGCTGTTGAACATTATACCAGTACTACCGTGTCTTGATTACTGAAGCACTGCAGCAAGTTTGAAAACAGGTAGTGTTACTATAGCAACGTTTTACTTTGCAAAGATTGCTGTAGATATTGTAGATACTTTGAAATTCCATATAAATTTTAAAATCAGCCTATCACTCACCCTACCACACACACACACAGCCTGATAGAATTGTGATGAGGCTTGCATTGAATCTGTACCTCAATTTGGGAAGAATGTTTATCTCAGAAATAATGAGTCTTTATATCCATGAACATGATATAGATCTTCACTTCTCTAGTTCTTTTTAAAGATATTTCAGTAATACCGTATGGTTCCCAAGAGAGAGGTGTTGCATATAGTTCATGAATTATCTATGGTGTTTTTATATTGTGCATACAATTGTGCATGTAATTAATGTTCTAACTGGTGCTAGTATAAGAATATAATTCACTTTGTAAATTTACATAATGCCCTTTCACTGACTAAAAATATGTTTTACTTTAAGTGTGTGTGTTTTAAGGAACCCTTGGGCTTTCCTGTGAAACACCCATGTTATCTGTTAATCAATAATGTTTGACTTTTTGTTTTAAATATGCAATATGATCTTGGAACTTCTTGTAATGCCAGAACATGAGGAAGTTCCTAAAAGACAGCATGGTGGTATGTCAAAGGGACACAGGAACTAACTCAAAGTCCTCTCAAAGGTCAAACCTGAACATATTGTACATTTACAACATATTGTAAAATAAACGTCAGCCCATACTGATACAAATGAATGACTGAAGAGAGAAGTAAATGGGGGAGAAGAGAACAGTTTTCAAAGCAGAAGAATTCCAAATACTCTGTGTCAACACTCTGTCCTCAACTCCCACCCCTTAACTGTGAGCTACATAGAGTGACTTCTTTCTAAGTAATTCAGTATGGACATGGAGTAAGGGAATGACATTACACTGAGCAACCTGAAGAAGACTATCTGTGCCACAAGATGATTGCTAACATCACACAGATAAGTCATTTTGATGGCATGAACCTTCGAGATGATGGATGAAAAATGTTACTTTATCTGTGTTGCCTTCCTCCCCAACATCCATAACCCCTGTTTCACCATCAAAAAGAGATCCCTAAATTAAGGGGCCTTTTGCAAAACACCTGAGCAGGATTCTTGAAAAATGTAAGGCCATTAAAATAAGGAAAGTCTGAGAAAGACTCATAGCCAAGAGGAGCCTAAGGAGGTATGGCAACTAAAAACAATATCGTACTCAGGACAACAACAACAAAAAAGAACATTGGATACAAATAAAAGAAATTTGTAAGAAGTATGGACATTAGTTAATAATAATGTGTAAACATTTTCTCAATATTTATGACAAAGGTGTGATAGTAATGTAAGAATTAACAATAAAAACAATAAAACTTGGTACAGGATTTGATTTACCAAAACTCTCTGAAGTATTTACAGAACAGTTTTGTACACCTGCAATAACAAAAAGGACCTAAGGGTGTCTTGGTGGCTCAGTCGATTAAGTGTCTGTGTTCAGCTCAGGTCATGATCTCAGGGTCCTGAGATCAAGCTCAGCATTGAGCTCCCTTCTCAGCAGGGAGTCTGCTTATCCCTCTCCCTCTGGCCCTCATCCCCACTCTCTCTCCCCTCTCTCTCTTGCTCTGCTCTCTCTCTCTCTGAAATAAATAAAATCTTAAAAAAGGACCTAAATTCATAAACAAATAAGTATGTAAACAAAATTTACCTGCTTAAGATGATATAAACATAGGGAGTCAGACCACTATTTTATATTTTATAATTTTGCACTCATGACTGCCTGGGGAAGAAAATGACTGTTAGTCTTTATTTATCTCATAGTACTACATAGGTTCAGAAACTATCTTTCCTTTTAAGTTTATTTTTCCATACTATCCTTATATGATTGTTTCATTCTGCTATGCTAGTTTTGTAAAATAAGGTATATGGTGTCAGCTATTATATATTAACTTGAAGTATCTGCATTGAATTTGGATTTTTATTAAGATTTATTTATTTATCTGAGGGGTAAGGGACAGAGGGAGAGGGAGAGTGAATCTCTAGAAGACTCCCCACCTAGCGTGGAGCCCGACCAGGGGCTCCATCTCCACCCTGAGACCATGACTTTAGTCAAAATCAAGATTTGGACACTTAACCAACTGAACCACCCAGGCACCCCTGGATTTTTTTTAATCCTTGAATATTTGGAGACCTGTCTATAAGCTTACTGGGGCTGCTGGTTTTGGTGTGGGTAGACTTTACACTAATAATCCAATTCCTTTATATACTATAACTTGTTCAGTGTTCAAAATTGATTTCTGTGTTTGTCACATTTTCAAAAAAGTCCACTCAACATTCAAAATTTACTCATGTTAAGTTTCCATATTATTTTTAACATTGTATTAGTCTCCCTTGGATCTGTTGTCTTATCTTCATTTTTTGATCTGTAGTTTTTCATCTTTGTCTTTCATTTTTCCCTAATATCTCCAAAGACTTTCATACTATAAAAGCCATTAATTCTTAACAGTACCTATTAGAAGGTGGGAAAGGATAAACTGTCCTCCCAAATGAGAAGGCACTTTGAGACCACAACACAAAGCAGATGAGTCCATACAGTTTATGCAGAGTTTTATTCAGGATAACTGACTGACAGAGAGGACCAGCTGGGTGGCAATACAGAGTAGCACAGCTATTCTCTGCAATGTCTGGACCTTAGTCCACAGATTTTATAGAGCAAGGGGACAGCAGAAGGCATTGTAATGAGATCAAAGGGTTCACATGCACTTAATTGATAGCTGACCTTTAATTAGATCTTGGGGCACCATCTATGAGTCAGGAAGGTAAGAAACTGTGTTATCTTTAACAAATTTATGGAGGGCCAGAGCAAGCCTTTCCTGATCACAGCCTAGGCAAGCATTTTCTAAGGTGTGTGTGTGTGTGTGTGTGTGTGTGTGTGTGTGTGTGTGTGTAATGTTCCATGATATATAGATATATATAAAAATCTCCAAGGGGCCTGGAACATGTAGCCCCAAGAGAGGACAAGAACAAGATGGAGGGCCAAAGATGAAGTCAGTATGGTTAACACTCCTACAGCACCTTAATTCATGCCCTTTTCTGTGTTTGTGTATCTTCAGTGGTTTATTTTCTAATTTCTTGGTTATATACTTAGCTTTTTAATATTTACTGCTTTTTCTGATGTAATATATAACCCAGTGATCTAAACTAAACTCTATCATTTCTCAGCTATCATTTTGTTATGCATACCCATTGATATACATTTTATATGATTTTTTAATACTTATGTGTAGACTACTAAGATGATCTGGAAAATAGGGATTTCACAATAGTATGAATGTACCAATTTATCCTAAGAAATCAGTGTTCTAGTAGTCAAAGGAAAACTAGGTAGTATATTTAAGTATAGAACTCTGGCCCAGTGAAATGACAGTCACAAGATTAATACTATAAAAATAAATAAAATCCATTAAAGAGGTTACTAAGTCACATACCAAAGTTACATCACTCAAGGAAATATATGCTCCACCTCTAGAGGAATTGAATCATGTCAAAAAGAAAAATGAAAATTCATAACTCTTCTTACCATTTGGTTAGTATAAAAACTAATGAAAACTTCAGGTCAAAATATTAGTCAGGCAGTTGTGTTTTGAAGTAAGCAATAATAATGATAGTAATAGTAATAATGTAAAAGCCATGCTCATTTAGCAGAAACTCTTCTTTAATTAATAGCACCAATATTTTGAAATAAAAAAAGAGGTTGACAGGTTGACTTGGGAAAGCAATTTTATACTAAATTATTATTATTATTATTATTATTATTCACACTATTTCACCCACAGTATGTATTTATTTCTTTGTTTTTCTTCCAAGTTTTTATTGAAATTCCAGTTAGTTAACAGGTATATTCCTGTTAGGATTTACTGATTCATCACTTACAATCAACACCTAGTGCATGGATTTTAATTTTTTTTTTTTTAGATTTTATTTATTTATTCATTTGACAGAGAGAGAGACAGCCAGTGAGAGAGGGAACACAAACAGGGGGAGTGGGAGAGGAAGAAACAGGCTCCCAGTGGAGGAGCCCGATGTGGGGCTTGATCCCAGGACTCTGGGATCACGTCCTGAGCCGAAGGCAGACGTTTAACGACTGAGCCACTCAGGTGCCCGGATTTTAATTATTTTTTAATTACTGTTTATTTTTAAGTAAGTTCCACACCAAGCATGCAGCCCAACCAGGGGCTTGAACTCATGACCCTGACATCAAGACCTGAGCTTAGATTAAGAGTCAGAAGCTCAACCATCTGAGCCACTCAGGCACCCTGGCTTTTAATTTTAAAGTCTCCAGCTTCTTTCTTGTGTATTGGCTTTGTATACTTCCCCTTACATATCTATAATTAGATTCATTTTCATTTCATAAAATGACTTTCTTAATTGATTTCACCATTTTGTTTAGTTTTTCCATTTGATTTTTAATTTCTTTTTTTTATGTTTAAAAACATTCTTTGGACTAAAACAGACAAAATCTCCACTTATTCTAATTAAACATGTGCCCTAGCATGAGCCATATATTTGAAGAGAAGTCAGAATGCATAGATAAAAAGAAACAAATGGAAAATCTTGAGCTGAAATAAATATCAAAAAAATTATTAGAAGACATCATTAGACTTCAGCAGGCAGCAACACTTTGAAGATAGGTTATTTTTTTAAATAACAATCTTTTATTATGTTATGTTAGTCACCATACAGTATATCCTTAGTTTTTGATGTAGTGTTCCATGATTCATTATTTGCATATAACACGTATTGCTCCACGCAATACGTGCCCTCCTTAATACCCATCACTGGCCTATCCCAATCCCCCACCCCCCTCCCCTCTGAAGCCCTCAGTTTGTTTCCCAGAGTCCATAGTCTCTCATGCTTCATTCCCCCTTCTGATTACCCGCCCTTCATTCTTCCCTTCCTTCTCCTACTAATCTCCCTGCTATTTCTTATGTTCCATAAATGAGTGAAACCATATGATAATTGTCTTTCTCTGCTTGACTTATTTCACTTAGCATAATCTCCTCCAGTCCCGTCCATGTTGTTAAGAATCTCACAAACTAAAGAAAAGAAAAAAAGAGACAGAAAAATTGGCCAGGCTTCTGAGAAGTGAGTGACCCGCAGTGAAACAATGTCTTCCTTTTTAAAAAATTGCCAACAAAGAGCTGTTGAATATCATTTCATTCACATCTCTCTTGCTACTTTTTCTGGGTTCCAATATTAGGGATGCTAGAACTTTTTTTATATTCCATATATTTCTTAGGCTTTTATATTCTGCTTTTATTTTTCTGCACACAGCAGTGTGGGGATTTTTCCACTAACCTTTTCCAGATGAGTAATTCTGTAACCTGCTATGTCCAAACTACTCTTCAAACCATCCACTGAATTAACTATTATGTATTGTACTTTTTAGTTCTACAATATCCACCTGAAATTTTTGTATAGATTCCAGCATACTGAGCATAGTCTACATTTGTTCTTATATTTTGCATATTTTTCTTCCATTTTAAATGTATAATAATCATTGTTGTTTGGGTTTTTATTTTTTATTTTTCATGTACTCTTACTCCACTATCTGGGTCATACTTAGAGTTTCTCCCTCTCTTCTTTCCTTCCTTTTTTTCTTCTCTTAGTAACAAGTCATGAATTGTGATTCTTAGCATGTATGGTAATTTTTACTGTGTGCAGGAATTGTGTATAAGACAACCATAGCAGCTCTAGGTGACTCTGGAGTTTTCTCTCTTTCCTCTGTTAGGAAGATAGGCTGAGGAGCTGATCACCTATATCTAATCATAGCTTGTGCCAGGTCAAAGGTGAGTGGCTTTTAGTAAAGCTTGGGCTAATTCTCCTTTCCTTATGTTGTTCAGGCATGGGCTTGCTGGGCTTTCAATTGTGAGTTTATGTGACTCTGTTTTCGTAGCTCTGCCAGCTTATGGATGGTTGGGCTCTATCGCCGAGAAGTTCACAACCCAGCCTGTACCTCTTGCCACTTGCAACTTCAAAATCAGATAAGTGTATTATGGGGAAAGAGATCATGTGTTTGAGGTAAGCCTCCTTTTACTATGTCTTGTGTTCAAAACGTAACATGATTTTGGGGATCCACATCAAGAGCATATTACATACTGTTCCAGTATAGGTCATGCCAATGTCAATACCATGGTTTTCTTTACAAAAATAAATGCAAGATCATGAGGCAAATGGGTGCCAAAGTCGCCCTTTTTCCATTTGCAAAATGGTACTAGCCAAAGTTTAATGTTATCAGTTGAAAGGAGGTTTTGTGCAGTCCATATCTCAATTCCTATTAAAATCATATCAAGATCCAGTGATTTAGAAAACTGATTTACATAATTGATAATAAGGCACACTGTATTCTGCACATTTGAGGTATTACAACAAACATATTGATTGTGGTCTATCACTACTGTCAATTTACGAAACCACTTGTGGTCCACTAATCTTTATACCCACTCTGCATCTACATGGAACTTTCACTTTCTAGTAACTTCAACTGTTGTGCTATTTCTTCATCTGTCAACGCACATCTCATGAGTTAGAATTGTGTTTTCTTATTGTTGATATTATATATCAGCTCTTCAAACGTGGTAGAAGGTCTTTTGGGCTCGATTTCATAAACAATGTCATTTGTCTTTAATATTCCTTGAAAGCGCCCAGAACAGATACTGAGAGCAGCCAGGGATTCTATGTCCCCTTCCATATAATCATGATAGCAGCAGTTCTTCAGGACAAAAAGCTGATCCCCAAGGAGAGCACCCTGGTAGGTAAACACTGGGAGGTTTCTGGACAGAAAAAATTTCTTGACCTTAGTGTGGAGAATGTGCCTCTGGCCTCCAAAATGCAAGCTATAAGAGAAACAGCCTGGAGGCTTCATGCCAGTGCCATGCCTCAAGGGAGTCAACACTTCTGGGCGTCATAGTGATAGGGGTGCCCAACCTGGAATCATCCATAGAGGAACTGACACACCCCAGCCAGGGTGTAGGAAGAGATCCTCACATGCCACATGCACCAGGGCCTCACCCACAGCCATTGTGGACCCACCATATTAAGCCACTGATGAGAGCAAAAGAGGGCAGGTCAGAAAGCATCACTGTTCTGTTTCCTCCCTCTGAGATGGATGTGGCGCTGACCTTTAATCTGTCCTCTTGCTAAATTACACCATTAGAGCAGCAGCACTAAAAGAAAAACAATAAGACAAAGGACAGAGACAAGACAAGGGTGGGGGGTTTGAGCTGGAGGAGGAAGAGAAAGCTATGAGTATGGGTTAAAATGGGTACATGTTTGGCTCAAGACATGACTCACTGTACTGCATTGCATTTTGTCTTAAATAATAGTAAGACAGAGTGAGACTGGGTGTACAAAACTATGGTGACTGGCCATAGGTTGACAGTTACAGAGCTTAGATGAAGGACACATATGGATCTGTTATACTGTTTCCTAAATATATGAATATGTATGAACATTTCCACAATAAATATATAAAACAAAAGGTTCTTAATGCAAAGGTGAACACCTATCATGTTTTGATGAAGAATTCTTGATATACACATATGAGCTAGGTATAAATACCAATACATAGGTCTTCTTTTCATTTTTCAAGGAATTATTTAGTGGCATTACTCAAAAGATATAAAAATTACTCACATATATTTTTTTCTCATTGTAACATAAACTTCTGTGTAACAAATTATTAATTATCCTGTCTCTTTCCTGCATTCCTCTTTTCATCTAAAACTGTGAAACTGAAAGGATCAAGGCATCAACTGTTTTCACAAATATTGGTAGCTACTATAATGGTACCTTCATTCTGTAATCAATACATAACGGTAGTATTGGAAGCGGAAGTATATCGGGTTGGTGATGGATGTTACTCAAATATGTTTATCTTTGATTCTGCTCTTAAGAGCAACAGCATTTTAAAAAACTTCTAGCCATGTAAAATGGAAGGAAATCAAACTAGCTGGAAGAGTAACAGCTGGAGATCAGCTTATACTGAAGGCAAAATAAAAAGTTCCTTCAGAAATGCAAAGGAAATCAATAATCCTAGAAGGAAGGAGGAAAGCTTTGGGGAAGGTAATATTGTCTTACAGCAGCAAGGCATCAAAGCCTGCATTTATAAGATTGCAAAGAAATTACATTTATTTCATAAATAAAAATACATATACATATTTTATGTGAAATATAGAAGCAAAAAATCATCTCAATAACACAAATGTATTACCACATATTTGTGAAAATGAAATCTGGTATCAGCACAATGCCTGGCTGATAATAGTGATTTGTTGCGTGCTTTTTTTCAATAAAGCATTTATAAAAACACATAATGTGCACACATGGTGCTGCAAACTTGGGAAACCTAAATGAACATACATGTCAAGAAAATTTAATAATATGGAGCTCAAATTTAGACAGAGGGGATGGAGCAAAGATACACATTAGGAATTTTAAAAATTGAATTCAATATTTTACAGATAAAATTTTTATTTTTATTTATCTAGGGAAATACCATGGTCTTCATCAAATCATTAAAGTGAGAATGTTTAAAGTAAAAACTCTTGGTGTAGTTGAAAACACAGAGATATTGAATTTCGCTATAAGAGATCTGAAACAGACTAATTAAATCCACTTCCCATAGTTGATAATATAAAATTGAAAGATGCCTAACTAAAGACCTATCATCTCTTAGATCCTGTACCCATTTTTGCTTTTTTTTTTTAAAGATTTTATTTATTTATTTATTTGAAAGAGATAGAGACAGCCAGCGAGAGAGGGAACACAAGCAGGGGGAGTGGGAGAGGAAGAAGCAGGCTCACAGCGGAGGAGCCTGACATGGGGCTCGATCCCATAACGCCGGGATCACGCCCTGAGCCGAAGGCAGACGTTTAACTGCTGTGCCACCCAGGCACCCCCATTTTTGCTTATTTTTTAAAAAAATCTTGATTCTATGTTCTTCTATCTTTTTTCTCTGGAATTATTTTCCTGTCATTTATGGAATTTTCCTTTCATAAAAAACAACAACAATCACTTCTCTATCAAGCTTCTGCGTGGATAGCTCCTTATTCATGGCTAATTCTACTACACAAAACCTACCAGTTGACAGCTGAAAAGCATGGAAAGACCAGCAGAAAGATTTCCATACTCAGAATATCCGTACGCCATACTACCAGACATGTGGTTGCAGTTCACTCTGTTGATCAAACCCACTTCCAACCGTGACCCTGATAGCTAGCCATCCCATTAAACCACTGTGTAGCCCATTTTCCTATTCATACACCAACTACAAAATTAGTCCTACACAAATTCAAAGAATTGAATGTCTTTATTTCCCAATGTATTATCCACCAATAATGTTACCCACATTCTGGGTACATTCTGGGTTTAGTGAACATGTGGACAACTGATAGAACACCTGGATTATTCCAGTTTTAAAACTCATTTTTGACAATTGACCTATGGCTACATATTGTATCATACTATCACCTATACTTATTAACAAACCCTAACCCCATGCCTAACCCTAACCCTAACGCTTATTATTACTTTCCACTGTCCTAACTCACATATTAAATAGTTTACCAGAAGTCTCATTCTCATTCAAAATTTAATTTCCAAATTTCTGGGCAAAAATAACTTTTCATTCCATTTTTTCCCACTTAAGTTTCCTTATTTTACCTCTTATCCTGGTAGCCTGGCTCTAGACTCTATCAATTCAACCACTGTGGGCTCAACCCAGACAGGGTTAAACTTTTTCCTGCTTCCTATACTCCTGCAACAACTATCCAAACTGTAAGAAAATCAGAGTATCTCTAGGAGAATGAATGTGTGAAAGGTGAAAAGTAAAGACTGGATAAGATAGCCTGACATTTCAGCCTGACGGATGAAGTCAGGAACAAATGTTTACTTCAACCCCTTGGCACTTCTAACAATCTGAGCTTTGTTGTCTACTTTGTTTCATAATTTTTTAAAATTTTCTCATCAACACACAGGACCCTCAGCTGACAACCCATTGTCTTTGTTTTACAAGTAATTATTATGAAGTTCCAATATTGGTAGTTGAAGTTGTAAAAAAAAAAGAATTTTTCGTTTGTGCACATTTAATAAGGATCCAATATTTTTATTTGTCCTTCTTTCTTGTTGCAGATAGTTGGTGAGAAACTTATTTCAGGCTGAACATTTACCTCATCATTAGAGTGACCTAAATTCTTAGAGTGCATGGATACTTTTCTAGGACTAAAGGGAAGGGATATTTCACAAGATGCTAAGAGTCCACAAGAAGACATGAGATCCCTAAATTAAATCTTTTTTAGAGGACACCTCCTCTAAATGGTGAGTAAAATCCTAAAATACTGATTTGCTTTCCATGACCCTCTTGATATATATTTGGTAATTATTATGGAGGATTGATTGTAATAGAAAAAATTATTTTTAAATAATGTAGTGTTAAGAGTGAACTTAATCAATTTAAATCGACCAGAATTAATTCCTAAGATGTCAGCTTGCAAACAGGTAATAGGAAAAAAAAAAAAACTCCAAAAATATTTGAGTCAGACTGAATTTATCCTCCTAACATTCTTTTATAGAATGACACAAAAGACATACCTTCTGAGAGAGTACAACATTTTCTTTTATTTTTTTTAAAGATTTTCTAAAATTTGTTTGACAGAGAGATTGAGAGAGAGCACAACAAGGCAGAGTGGCCAGCAGAGGGAGAGGGAGAAGCAAGCTCCCCACCGAGTAGGGAGCCCGATACAGGGCTTGATCCCAGGACCTGGTATCATGACCTGAGCTGAAGGCAGCCGTTTAACCAACTGAGCCACCCAGGGACTTCAAGTATAACATTTTCACTAATGTGGTAAAGACCCATAATAGTACAGAAACTTCCAAATAGACCATCATATATTATCTTTTATGAATTCTTTTCTTNCCCTACAGCTTAATAAAATTCATCAATCTAGTTACCCTAATTACCATCTCCCCTCTCACGTTCACTTCTAGCCTAATTCAATGACTAGCAACCCATTAGAAACACAATTTTGTGGCTCTCATAGTCCAGAATCAGGCATAATACAGGTTACAGATCCTCCTCAAGATTAAAATATTGGCAAATAATCATGTGTTTGTATGTATTTACGTGTGTATGTATTCATGTATGCATAAATACTACTGCTTCTCTCCTTTATTGCTAAATTCTCGAATGACTTACCAGCAGTAGAATTAGTGGTCTGCCTGGTCTTTTCACACTATAGTCCTGTCATAGATAATTTGACCACTGATTGCTATGAACAGACTTTTATTTGAAACTTTACATGACAAAGAGTAGTAACAATGCTCTCCCTTTCATCTCTCATTTAATTGTGTTCTAGATTTAACTGCTTAGCAACAAGACTTTCCCAATTCTAAAGACCATTGCAACTGGATAAAAGTTCTCCCACTCTGGCCACATCCTCTCCATTAAGCTTTAAGTCTAATTACTCTTCAGTATGAATAAATGTGACTATATTTTTTATCCCAATTCTACGTGCTCCCTGCACACAGTAGAAACGTTTTATCCTCAGTACTTTTGCCCTGGCCCCAGCTTATTTTCTCAACATTGAACCACATTATGGAATACCTGAATTACTATAGGTTCCAGAAAGAAGTTTGACCTTATTTAAACCATTTTACAAAGGTACAGACATCCGTAATCATCTGTGACTTTCACTATAAGGTCAATAAATAGGTCAGAGACATTTCATATCTACAAATAAATATGCTTCAACTATTAGGAAAGAACTGCATCAGCAAGAATAAGGGAAGTAAAATTTAAAAAGAGATAGCGGTGAATTGAATACGGTGTGGATGTTGAGGTCAGCACCATGGTGATACAAGACATTTTTCTTTTCTCCACCCCCTCCCCCTTTTTAAACAACCATTTAGACATCCATACAAGAACAAGAGTTCCTCAGCACTGGAAGGGACCAGAGAGGACACTTGCTCATTGGTGCATGGGAAAATCAACAATCAGGACCTTGGTAAGGGATACACATCCAAGGGAGTTGACAAACCTGTCCCACCTCCATTTGCTTTGGCCAACGGAACAAACAAACCAACCTGGAGAATACTGAACTGGGTAGAAATAAATAGGTGAGAGAGAATTAATCCACGTTTAGCCTGCCAGAGGGGAGATTTGAAGCATGCCATTGGAGTGGGATAAGGACAAGTTTGGTTGCAACGGACCCTGAGGAACTCCACTAGAGCCACAGCCCCTCCTCAGGGTGAGACTGCAGTGGGCTATGTTATCCGGCAGCGGCAGCAGAGACATTTTCTGCAGAGGTCAAAGAGTCAACTTCTTCCGTGGGGGAGGTGGAAAAAGTGTGTGGCTGCCCAGCTAACCTAGTTTTGGGAGCCTCAAGTGGAGAAACCTGTTTGTGTCTAGCAGTTCCCAAGGTTCTGAGGAAGAACCGCCATCACAGGGTGAAGAAGAAAGGGGAGAAAGCAGATAAGAATATCAAAGTTCATGAAAGGAACATGCTTCATGCTGTGGCTTTAGGACGTCAGCAAGAAGTCTGCAAACAAGCCTCTGGGATTACCCCATGGGAGGAGCTCCTTACCAACCCAAAGGCATCTCCAAAGCCCCAATTGCTGAGCCCACACCTCTCTCCACTGTGTGGTGGTCACTTTGTATAAGTTCCTGAGTGTGACAGGGAGAGCAGGTGGTACTCTATGTGCTCTCAGAAAAATGGTCCACAGCGTTGGGTGAGGGAAATCATAAACTGGAGCTGTGGCATCAGCTTCTGAAAAACAAAACAGAGCTTCTCAGCCAGTTTGATAAGTTATAAGATCAAGAGAAAAAAAACAAAGCTTATGAATTTTGCCACAAGAGGGGATAAAAGCCAAGTAGTTCTACCCATGACAAACCTAGGATCCCTAGGGAAGCACACCAACAAACAGTACACATCTGAAGATAACCTTGCTCATAAGCCATTGACAATAGCTGTATTGAAGAAACTCAGCAAACTATGAGAAATCTCAGAAAGACAGTTCAGTGAGATTCAGAAAAAGATAAATGAACAGAATGAGTTCTTCACAAAAAAGACAAAAACCATAACAAAGACCAAACCAAAATTCTGAAGCTGAAGAATTCAGTGGATGAGATGACATTTATAATTCAGATGACATTTATAATTCATGCTAATTCTAGCATGGAGTAGAGAAGACAGGAGAGAGAATAGATGACTTAGGAATATTTTTCAAAGATTTTATTTATTTATTTGACAGAGAGCAGCAGCAGAGGGAGAGGGAAAAGCAGACTCCCCGCTGAGCAGGGAGCCCTATGTGGGACTGGATCCCAGCATGACCTTAGCTGAAAGCAGATGCTTAACTGACTGAGCCACCCAGGTGTCCTACATAGGAATTTTGAAAGGCACCTCTATGAGGCTGTGAGTGGATTTCTCAGCAGAAACCCTTCAGGACAGGAGACAGAAGAATAGGTATTTAAAGTGCTAAAAAATAAAAATTGCCAATTAAGGGTACTCTTTCAGTCAAAATTATTCTTCAGATTTGAAGAAAAGACTTTAGAACTGAGGGAATTTACCTCCACTAGACATACCATGCAAGGCATGCTGAAAGTTCTTCAAGCTGAAATACAGAAATACTAATCAGTGAGTTTAAAAAATATAAAGTATATGATACACGGGTCGAGGTGAAAAACATGGTCAGGTATAGAAAACTCCAATTATGTCATAGGATGGTGTATTAACCACTTAACAATTGTGTAAAGGTTAAAGGAAAAGAGTATTAAAAATAACTGTAGCTACCACAATTTGTAACAAATTCATAACACAAAAAGAGGTAACTTGAGACATCAAAAATTTAAAAAAATGGATAGTGAAAGGGTAGTTGCTTTATAGGCAAAGAAGTGGCTATCTTCACAAAATGGACTGTTTTATCTTTGAAATGTTTTCTATAAGCTTCATGGTAACTGCAAAGCAAAAAATCTAGAGTAGATTCAGGAAACAAACAAAAAAATTGGGGAAACAGAGTACACCACTACAGAAAAACATCTATTTAAAAGGTGGACTGAAACAGAGAGAAAAAGGAACAATGAAATAAAAAACAAATAGAAAAGCAATCAATGGGTTGGCCATAGTGAGCTTTTACATATCAATTATCACTTTACATTTAAATCAACTGCATTCACGAATTAAAAAGGCACAGACTGACTGGAAGGAATTTTTAAAAAACAGTCCCAATTATATGTTGCCTACAAGAGACTCATTTTAGTTTTAAAGACACAAAGGATCAAAGTGAAAGAATGGAAGAAGATATTTCATGCAAGTGGAAATGAACAAAAAGTGGGAGTAGACAAACTTAAATCACACCAAACAGACTTTAAGCCAAAAACAGCAACTAGAGGCAAAGAAGGTCATCATATAATGATGTAGGAAAGATGTTAGGATTCAAAGCCAACAGGCAAAAAGAATTCTTGAGACGTCTTTGGTGCAAAAAGGTGATTTTATTGAAGCACGGGGACAGGACCCGTGGGCAGAAAGAGCTGAACTGGGGTCAGGAACAATGGCCCATTATATACTTTCAAGTTGGGCAAAGGGGGGTGGGGGCTAAGATAAAGGAAGTTTCTAAAGGAATTGTTATGTTAAAGTAGACTTCCAGAATCTTGGGCCCTGGGCCTACGATTGCCTTTTGCTCTTAGCAAAGTATTAACATTAAGGCAGCTGAGCTCTTAGAGGAATGTCACTCTACCTTTTTCAAGGACTTGTCAATGAGCTGTAGGTATTAAGGAAATTTAATTCTGCCTTCGTTTCCCACATCATATAATAATAAAGGGGTTAATATTTAAGAAGACATAACAATTGTAAATTAATATGTACCCAACATCAGAGCACCTAAATACACTAAGCACATACTAACGGATCTGAAGGGAGAAACAGATAATAATACAGTAAGAGTAGGGGATTTTATTCCCCACTTTCAGGAATAGATAGATCACCCAGACAGAAAATCCATAGAGAAACTTGGGAATTGAACTCTACTTTAGACCGCATGGACCTAACAGATAGAGAACATTTCATCCAATAGCAGGAGAATACACATTGTTCTCAAGTGCACACAGAACATTCTCCAGGGTAGGTCATACAAAAGGCCACAAAGCAAGAGTTAGCAAATATAAGAAGACTGAAAACATGCCAACTATCTTATCACACCACAATAGCAGGCAACTAGAAATGAACACAACAGCAGAAAACTGGAAAATACGACTATGTGGAAACTAAACAACATATTCTATAACAACCAATGGTAAAAGAAGAAATCGAAGAAGAAATCAAACTTTTAAAAAATCTCAAAATAAATGAAAATGAAAATGTAACACCAAACTCTATAGGGTCTATACAAGCAGCTTCAAGAGGTAAGTTTCTAGTGATAATACATATGTTAGGAAATTAGATAGACTTCAAATAAAGAACCTAACTTTACACCTCCAAGAACTCAAAAAAGAAGAGCAAAGTAAGATGAAAGATGAAAGAAGGAAGAAAATAAAGATAACAGCAAAAATAAATAAAATAGAGAACAGAAAAAAAGCAAGAATCTGTGAAACTAAGAGCTGGCTTTTCACAAAGATAAACAAAATTGATAATCTTTACCTTGAGCAAGAGAGAGAGAAGAAACTCAAATTAATAAAGTTAGAATAAAAGAAGAGATGTTATAAAGGAAACTACAGAAAGACATAGGGTCATACGACACTACTATGAGCAATTATATGCTGACAAATTTGATAATCTAGAAGAAATTAATAAATTCATAGAAACACACAAGCTAGCAATACCGAATCAGAAAGAAATGGATAATCTAAACAGAGCAATAATGACTAAAGAAGTAAATCAGTAATCAAAAACCTTCTAACACAGAAAAAACAAGGACCAGATGGCTTCTTCGGCAAATTCCAGCAAATGTTTAAAAATTGGAGAAACCTAAAATGGAGGCTGAGTAGAAGTACCTAGGTTCATCTCATCTCACAAACACACTAGATCACTATCAAATCATCCTATATACCCCAGAAATACTGACCTGAAGACTGACAGAACAAACTCCATAACCAAAGGGAGAGAAGAAGCTACATCCCAGAAGGTTGGAAGTGTGCAGACATGGTTTAGGGGAGAAAAGTATCACTATCACAGGTGCTGCAGAGGGAAGGGAGCTGTGGTCTTGGAGAAGGATGAGAGAGAGAGAGGGAGGGAGAGAAGGGAGACCACGAGGGAGGGAGGGAGGGAGGCAGAGAGGAGCACAGAGGAACACACAAGAAGAATGTTTCCCCAAAGTCATTAGCTTGGAAAACAAGAGGGGCTGAATTTCCTGTGTTCTTGCAATCAGTGGGTCTTAAAGCCTGGAGTTTAAAGGTCAGCGTGTGGTGTCTAAATGGGGTGTCTCTCTGGGGCGCCTGGGCGGCGCAGCAGTTAAGCGTCTGCCTTCGGCTCAGGGCATGATCCCGGCGTTGTGGGATCGAGCCCCACATCAGGCTCCTCCGCTATGAGCCTGCTTCTTCCTCTCCCACTCCCCCTGCTTCTGTTCCTTCTCTCGCTGGCTGTCTCTATCTCTGTCGAATAAATAAATAAAATCTTTAAAAAATAAAAAAATAAATGGGGTGTCTCTCTATCCGATAGGGGTCCCCAGATGTGGGGCAACAATTGGGTGGAAGCCAGTGGTGCTGGAGGTGAAAGAATTCACCTGAGGCAGAACAAAGGAGATAGAAGTTTATTGAACACACTGCAAGGGAGCGGCAGGCAGGACCGCAGAGGAGAGGCTGTCTGCAAGGAGGCAGTGGGTAGGGACTGTTTTTAAAGGGAGAAGATGATGGCGATGTGTGGAATCTTCCCTTTTTTGGTATCTGTGCCTAGTTGTAAGTAGCCCTATGCATATTATGAGGTGGGTCACCCACCCCATGGGCCTGTCTGTATTCAGTCAGATGGTCCCTGTGGGCCCTTTCTACATTCCATTCCCCAAGCCTGTTGTCTAAAAGCAACCTCTACAAGTGGGCTTGGCTGGGATAGAGCCCAGAGGGCACTGTGCTGCCCCCGGAGAGAAGGCAGGCCAACAATACTGGGAGAGACAGCAGGGAGACAGTGATCTGCAGAATGACTGGGGCACACAGTAGGGAGATTATTGGCTTATCTCAGGGAGAGTTCCTGGGAGGCAGTGTTCAAAGAAGCCGCTCCAGGAGCAGGGTCCTGGCAGGAGTCATTTCCCTCCCCAACCCCTTAGCATAAACAGAGCCACTGGCAGGAGGCAGTGCAGCGCTGACACTGGCTCCCTAACTTGCTTACACTGAGCCCCAATCCCCTGCGCTCTGATGGGACTGTGCCTCTCCATCAAGCTCGCCTTAGTCCCCGTGCTTTGCATATACTGGTTGTGGCAGTAGTATCAGTAGCAATGACAGCTATTGCTGCGAACCACTGTACTGAGCATGGCTCTTCTCATACAATCTCTGTTAAGTGGATGAAAGCACTGCTGCGTATGTGTCTTAGGTAATTAGCTTGGGAAATTTGGAACCAGATTGCATTTTTACCACACTATCAATTCTCCATAAAAAGTAGATTTGGTTGAATTAATTACTTAGTTAACCTCTATATGAAAGTTCTTTTACAAACAAAAAATTTGAGGGGCATCTGGTGGCTCAGTCAGGTAAGCACCTGCCTTTGGCCCAGGTCACGATCCCGGGGTCCTGGGATGGAGTCCTACATCCAGCTCTCTGCTTAGAGGGGAGCCTAAGCAATATTTTACTAAGCAATATTTTACTACAGGTAATGGTCTGTTACTTTGCAGCTCCCTGTTACTTTTATCTGGGTATCTTAGACTGTTGTTTATGTCTATTAACATAACATAACATAACAACAGTCTTAGACTGTTGTTTATGTCTATTCAACTACTGAATTGCATCCAGTTGGATAAAATACCCCACAGACTTTCATGCCTGATGTGATTCTTCTGCTTTCAGATATGTGGCATTCAGAGACTATAAAGCTTAACACTTGAGCGACTTACAGCCATAAATACTTAACCGTTGTAACAGTTTCTGTCTATCTAGGAGTAAAATACAGAGCATCAGTACTCAGACCTTTTCTCTTTGTTCTCTCCTCTATCTAAAAGGAAAAGGAAATGACTGAACTAAAGATTCAAGCAGCCCATTATTACTTAGTGGGTGGAGGACTATTTTGGGTGTCCACGAGATGTCTCTAGTCACAATTTTTAAGAATTATTTTTGGGATTTTCCCAGTCATCTTGTACTATATTTACAAATTTTGCATGAAATGCAAGTATAGCTAGGTCAACATGAGTTTTAATTGACATGACTTAAAATGCAAGATGTTTGGGCCTGGCAATGGTTTCTGGAACTGAATTTATGAACGTTTGACTCTAACCCTTTATTGTTTTTAGATCAGAGTTCTTCCACTGTGAAGTATCTCTTAAGTGGTATAGACACTTATAACTGCAGCAGTGCTTTGGAATCCTTTCATCAAAGGTACTCATGCAGAGACTTAAAATACATCCAAAACCACCTATCTGAAAATCTGCATACAGATTATTTTCTGCTTCAATTAAAGTCCAGCTCGGACGGCTATTGTTCTTTGAGTCAGCTGTAAAATGGTTAGCCCTCTGCCATCCACACAAAAGGATAAGACAGCCTTTTAAAATTCTGTTCCTGAAAAATAAAATAACAAATAAAATAAAATAAAATAAAATAAAATAATTCTATTTCTGCTTAGCGAAACACCTACATCTCAGGTGCAGTAATTTGCACTCAGAAGTGTTATTTTCCTCTTCTCTAACTAGAGAATTTGTGTGTGTGTGTTTCGGTGACTAGTGGTTCTTATTTTTTATTATTTTCTAATTAGCACATTTTATCTATTTTTGTCTAGATAATAACAGTGATTTAATTGGTTGATCCCTTAACATTCTTGTTCAAAACATTTTAGCCTATCTGCCTGTTTTTGGCAATGTCTCATTTAGGGTGAGAGGCTTGGTTATATAACTAGAAAGCTCAGGAGAAGGGCAAGTCCTTCAGAGGGTAACAGACACTGAAATTACAGTTTTCATGGACACTTCATCAAGCTATTTATTGCAAATCCTAAACTTCTAAACTTCCCATGATAACTGGAAGATAAATGGCCCCAGAGGAGTAACAGAAACTTCTGCACTATGCAGCTTGTCACTCACTTCTCAAAATAAGGAAGAGCTTTTATTGGAAATTCTTCTAACGTTACATTTCTGGATTCCTAATACCTTAATCAGGTTCCCTAGAATCATATCCTGTGATGGGGAATCAGCTTCAAGGGCTTTAGAATGATGATGCTCTGACACAAAAGTGTTGGGAAGGAGAGGAAACAGCGTAGGGAAGGGGACAGTTCTAAGGAAGAATGCGTTTTTGCTGGAATGCAATGTGAGCTCATCCACCTAAGTATTTCTGGAACATGAACTTTATCACTGAGTACATTTCATGTGGAGGCTAGAGGAATGGCCTTTTGCTCACCCAGCTCAGTAGCTCAGTATCAATCAGTCATAGGCTACAGGCCACTTGGGTGAGCAAGTGTTGGAGAGAAGGAGGAAAAAGATTATAAAACCATCCAGCCTCAGAGGCTTATGCAAGTTGATTCAAGGACATTTCTCAAGAGAAGAATATGGCTGTGTGTCCATAGCAGCCTACCATCATGTCAGTTTAGGTGAAGAGGGGTAGCCAGCTGGCGGGGAAGGGGAGCACCAGCCCACTAAAGGGAACTGGGGCAGACCACTAATAGTGTCTCCGAGACTAGATAAATATGGCCTGATACTCCAGTTTGCTTAGGCATTTTTACAGAGGAAACAAAAGTAAGGAATAAAAGAAGGGAAGTACCATATGAGCCCTGAAAATGTGATAGTAGCCCAATTAAACACGTGAGTATTTAGGGAATTGCACTCACTTTCTCAGGATTATTTCCAATTACCTCACCCTTTAGTAGGACATTTGAAGTAGTTTATCAACTAACTCACCACTTTCCCCCATGTCCAGATAGATTTCCAATAAAATAACAGAGTTTATATTTCATTTTGACTTGAAAACAGAATCTTTCTCTACTCATCCAATCGAATACATATGAAAGTGTTAGATGAAAAAAAAAATTAAAGGACTGAGAAATTACTGTGTATGCTTTCAGTTTTTTATCTCTTTATTGGTTTAAAATGATATAAAACCATGTCATGGTTATTGATCTATTAAGTCCTAAAGCACATTTTATTCTCTTCTCTCTGTCACCTATATAAGTAATCTGCAAATGACACTTCTCCTTTGCAGATGGCTTTCTGCCAACAGGGAGTCCTCAAAATCTCTTGGAAGAGAATGCTCTGAGAAGGCCCATATATATATTTTTTGTTCAGTTAGCCATTGTATAGTACATCATTAGTTTTTGATGTAGTGTTCAATGAATCATTAGTTGCATATAACAACCAGTGCTCGTTACATCAAATGCCCTCCTTAGTACCCGTCACCTGGTTACCCCATCTTCCCACCCTGCTCCCTTCTGAAGCAGGAGGAAGTTTGTTTGTTTCCAGAGTCCGTAGTCTCTCATGGTTCATCTCCTTTGATTTCTCCCTCTTCAGTTTTCCCTCCTTTTCCCTATGGTCCTCCATGCTATTCATTATGTTTCACATATAAGTGAACCATATGATAATTGTCTTTCTCTGCTTGACTTATTTCACTTAGCATAATCCCCTCCAGTTCTATCCATGTTGATGCAAATGGTGGATATTCATCCTTTCTGATGGTTGAATAATATTCCATTGTATATATGTACCACTTTTTCTTTTTCCATTCATTGTTGAAGGGCATCTCGGCTCCTTTCACAGTTTGGCTATTGTGGATACTGCTGCTATGAACATTGGGGTGCATGTGACCCTTCTTTTCACTACATCTGTATCTTTGGGGTAAATACCTAGTAGTGCAATTGCTGGGTAGTAGAGTAGCTCTATTTTTAACATCTTGAGGAACGTCTATACTGTTTTCTAGAGTGGCTGTAACTGCTTGCATTCCTACCAACAGTGTAAGAGGGTTCCCCTTTCTCCACATCCCCACCAACATTTGTTGTTTCCTGCCTTGTTAATTTTTGCCATTCTAATTGGTGTAAGGTGGTATCACATTGTGGTTTTGATTTGTATTTCCCTGTTGGCTAGTGATGTTGATTTCGTCATAAAAAAAAAAGTGCTAGGCCAAAATTAAATTATATTGTGTTGAAGGAAAGAAAGAAAAAGGGAAGAAAGAACAAAGGAAGAAAAAAAGAAACAAAGAAGAAAAGGAAGGAAAAGAAAGAAAGGAGAGAGAGAAAGAAAGAAGGAAAAGGGTTGGAGGGTGGCAGGGAAGGGGGGGGAGAAAAAAGTAAGTAAAGAATAAAAAACCCTAATGTGGTTTGTTTTGGTTTGTTTTGGTTTTGCTGTTTTGTTTTTCTCCCCGAACCTGGAAACTAGATATTCAAAGAATTAATACTTGAAACAACTGACCCATTTCGTTTCCTTTAGTTGTCTTGTATATAGTTATAAAAGGTGTTAAAATATTAATGAGAATCCCCTTTATTAGATTTTTCAGAGGTTTAACTAAATACAGGTCTTCCTCGACTTACAATGCAGTTACATCTCATTAAACCCATTATTAGGTTGAAAATGTCATAAGTTGAAAATGAATTTGGGTGCCTGGGTGGCTCATTTGGTTAAGTGGCTGCCTTTGGCTTGGGTCATGATCTCAGCATCCTGGGATAGAGCCCTGGTTCCCTGCTCAGTGGGGAGTCTGCTTCTCCCTCTCCCTGGGCCCCTCCCGCTGCTTGTGTGCTTTCTCTCTCTCTCAAATAAGTAAATAAAATCCTTTTTTTAAAAAAGAAAATGAATGTAATGTATTTAGCCTACAAAATGTCAAAGCTTAGTATAGCCTACCTTAAATGTACTTAGAACACTTATATTAGCCCCCAGTTGGACAAATCACCTAACGTGAAGCTATCTCACATAATTTATTGAATACTGTACTAAAAGTGAGAAACAGAGTGGGTGTAAGTGTGGCTGACTGGTGGTTCCACTTGCTGCCACCACTCAGCATCATGAGAGTAGCATACCACACATCACTACTCCAGGAAAAGACCAAAATTCAAAATTCAAAATAGCTCCTACTGAATGCTTATAACTTTCACACCACTGGAAAGATAAAAAAAAAAGTAAGTCAAATCATCGTAAGTCAGGAACTATCTGTATAGTGCCATAAATATTACATTTAGGTTAAATTTTTTTATATTCATATGTTTCGTTAATTGTGTAATATGAAACATTAAAAAGAATATTAATTTTCTAATGATAAGCAAAGTTAGGAATTATTACATGTGTGGGACTGTATTACAAATAAATATAAAACATTGGCTTTTATTAATGGGTATAATAATATTTATACTTATAAGTTTATGTCTGTAAATTAACTAAGTTTGCTAAGAAAAAGTATAGCAAATAAAAAACAAGATATAAGCATTCTAATTGAGTTTGACTTTATACTCAGAAATATATGTTCTTAGACTAATATTAAATAAAGAAGAATGTCAACAATGGGTTTTCATATTAGAAACAGTCATAGCAAATAATGGGATTTGTTAGGTACATATAACTCAATCTTCCAGCACTTTGTTTACAGAGATATTTTGAGTTTCAAAAAGAGTTTTGAAAATATTTTTTACTTTTATTCCCATTTTGCAGATGAGGAAATTAAGGCACAGAGCTATTTCATTGCTTACCCATGATTCGTGTATTATTATGCTTAAATGAGTTGTTCTATTTTCAAATAAAGATATAAAAGTTCTCTTCTGATCAGCAACTCTGCCTTGAATTGCTCAACTTTGTGTAACCTATATGTGTACTCTTCTTAGATCATTTAACTTTTAAGAAGGGTAAACTATTTAGATATTGTTGTATGTACAATAAGCATGCATTTTAGAAATGCTTTCTAAAGATTTATAAGACATTTGTGGCTATCTGAGTCAGGAAAACCTGAAAGTCCTTGGATTACATGTAGATGTAAATTCATATGAAATTAAATCTTTAAATGCCATACTCTGCAGGAAAATCCATGGTTCCTGGCTTACAATAGTTAAAACGATACTTAGACAAGGTACCTATCTTAGTATCCTATTGCTTTTAACAAATCTTACAAACTCAGTGGATTAAAATGACACTTTTTTTTTTTTTTTTTGCTGTTCTGGAGGTCATAAGTCTGACATGGGTTTACCTGGGGCTGAAATCAGGACCCATGCTCCCTCTGGAACTCTAAGGGAAGTCTTTTCCTTTATCTTTTCCAGCTTCTGGCCATCATCAGCATTCCCAGGCTTTTTGACCCATTCTTCCATCTACAAAACCAGCAATGAAGTTCTTCCAGTCTCTCTCTTACTCTGACCCTGTGTTTTGTGCTCACATCTCCTTCTCCGATGCTGAATGCTTGTTTTTTCCTCTTACGAAGACTTTTGTGATTACATTGGAGATCCTGGATAATGTGGGATCCTTCTCAAGACCCGTGGCTTAATCAACTTAGAGTAGGCAGTTAGTTAGGTTTTAACAAGGCTCCTGGAGGCCAGGAAAGGGGGAGTCATGGACAGCTGTCAGGAGAGTCAGAGAACCATCCTGGCAGTGCTCCAAAAACAAAGCTACAAAAAGCCTTGACAGGCCCAAGACAAAGCAGGCCAAAGACCCTGACCAAGTAAGGGAGAAAAGGTGTGAAACCCTGCTTCTGAGAAATCCCCTCCCCACGTAATAAATATTCCCCCCCCCTGGTTAATGACTGTCGATAAAAGATAAAGACCCAAACCCCCGCTCTGCTCTCCGTTGAGCTTGCCCACCCTCACAGCTCCATGGTGTACTTCGCTTCAATAAACTTTCCTATTTGGACCACTCAACCGTTGTGTCTGGTCTGTCCTTGAATTCTTTCTTGTGACAAGACCAAGATCCTCCAGCAACATTCCGGAGACAGGCTGGGCAGAGATCTGTGTTTCAGGGTTGCAGGCTTCTTGTCTCATGGAGTTGAAGAATGAATCTCACAGACAAAAGGGCGAAGTGAAGTGAAAGTTTATTAAGTGAAGGTGAGAACAGAAAGGAAAGAAAAGGAGCTTTCTAGAGTGAGAGGGGACACAAATGGGTTGCCACTCAGAGATTTTATGGTTGGTCTTTTGTAGAAAACTGACCAGGGAACTTGGTAAATATCTTGTCTATAATGTTTAAGACAAACACGGCGGCTTTGTAAATATTATGAAAAGATCTCATCTATATTTAGAACAAACAAGGTGGATTTGTTATGTTCCCTTTTATCTGGTTAATATCTTGTCTATAACATTTCTCCACATCTGAGATTTCTGTGAGCCTAGTCATGTAGCCCACTACCTGTCTGTTCCTACCTCGCTTCACCTGTCCCTTACTCATCAGGGCCCAGGGGCTCCCCAGTCCACCCAGCAACAATCATATCTGCAAAATCCTTTTTTTGTGTAAAGTGGCGCATGCACAGGCTTGGGGATTAAAACATGGACATCTTTCAGGGTGCATTTTTCTGTCTATCAAAGCAACTCACGTTCATTTACTGATGTAGCCTATATTTATTCAGCCCTAAACATGTGCCATGCATTCTAGGCATGGGAATAGCACTAGACAAGAAGGTCAAATTCCATACCCTTCTGGAGTTTATACGCTAGTGAGGAAGACACAAACTAAGCAAAACTGAGTAAGGAATACATAATATATCAGATGGTGAAAATGTTTTGAAGAAAAATTACATAGGAAAGCAGAGTACAGAGAGTTAAGGGAACTACATTGTAAGCATTGTGGGTAGAGAAGACCACTCTCAGAAGCAAAAATCCCAGGGTACCAAGGGTCTCAGGTAGGAGCATGTCAGGTGTGTGTGAGTGGCCACATAGTGAGCACAGGTGAGAGCTGTGGGATCTGAGATCTGAGAGGAATAAATAGGGAGCTAAACTTTGCAGGGCCAATAGCACACCTCTGTAAGTTTGGCCAGTTAGTGGTGATTCTCAGTGAGATAGCATCTTGGTAATAAACAGTATTGTAATAAAGTTGGCTTGGATTTTAACAGGTCCGTTATGGCTGTTATTATGAAAATAGATGGAAGGAGAAAGAGGATAAATAGAAAAGATCAATTAGGAAACAATTAAAATAACCAAATGATGACACCATGAATTAAAAATGAGAAGAGAGGAAGAGGCATTAAAAAACAAAATCCTAATGGGCACCTGGGTGGCTCAGTTGGTTGAGAGATCAACTCTTAGTTTCGGCTCAGGTCATGATCTCAGGGTCATGGGATCACGGCCCACATTGGGCTCCATGATCAGAGTGTGGGCTCTGTTTGGGACTCTCTCCTTCTCCCTCTGCTCCTCCCCTTGTGGTCTCTCTATCCCTCTCTAAATAAATAAAGTCTTTTAAAAATCTGATGAAGTAAATTTGAAAATCTAATTGGTTTTATTAAATAATTCAGGAATCAGGCAGCATCCCATCCAGCAAGTAAAGGGGCACTCTGAGAAGTTGTGCAAAATGGAAGCTTTTATAGGAAGGATCCTGGGACAAGAAAGTTACTAACAAAAGAAAAGGATTATTCCTGGCAATGTGGATTTTTAGGGGAAAGAGCAGGGTTCTTATCACGCAGATGACCTCATCTTCCTTTGGGGGGTTGGAGAGGGCCCATGTGACAGATTACCTCTTTAGCACTAATCAGAAATTTCTGACTAGTTAAGACTCCATTTCTGGAGAAAGTTGAAACTGCAATTAGATTAGGTATTAATATCTGCTTTGGCGATTTGGCCTAAGTGATGCCATTTTGGGCCTATGGTTTTCTTTTTATTAAGGGACAGACTCTGTGTGCGTGTGTGTGTGTGTGTGTGCGTGTGTGTGCACGCGTGTGTGTGTGTGTGTTTGGTGGAGGAAGCTCAGGTGCTAGAGTTTGGATTAGAGCTCACTGGGATGTGTTAATAGAGACATTTCTGCACAAATGGTACTGTCTATTACAGATGGGTATAGGAAGCTGGAATTCAGGGAAAGAGCTCTGGAACGAGCTGCAAGTTCTCAACCCATGAGATGATAAATAAAGCCAGGAAACAGATGAGATCACCAAAGACATGTGTGCAGACAAAAATTAGAGAAGATTCAAATACTGTGCCCAGGGGCACTCTGGATTCAAGTGTCTCAGTCACAACATCCAGACACTGATGAACTTATGGCAACAACATTAAGGTTTTCATAATTATTAGATACCATCTGTAATTGTTACGTGTATGTATCTATTATTTTTACAAGCACCTAAATCCTATGAATTGTTCATTGAAATGGCATATTATATTATTTCAACAAATTATATTTTTTCATCCTATACAACTTACCATTTTTCACCAAGCATTAAAAGTTAACAAATTAAAAGATTTTCACCCTATTTTTCACATCATATTTTCAAATTATTAGGCCATTTAGTATTTCTGCAGAGTCTATAATTTTGTTTCATGCAGTATACCATCACAATTTTTATAAGACATTCCACATCTTTTTGGCAATTTCATTTATTTAGCATACTGGCTTTCACATTTTTTATCATTTGGTTTTATGATTTGACCATTGTCAGTATTAATAACTAAAATATTGTTTTTATAGAAGACTAAAGAAAGTATTAACAACACTATAAAAATATCACTTACTAAGTCAAATTTATTTTTTAAAATTATTTTATTTTCTCCATACTTTAATTGGCATTAGAGATATTCTAAGCTGCTATTAAGGTTCAATGTATTGGGATTTACTGTTGATTTGTTTCTTTATATTTCGGCAAATTCAGAGATACGCAATTATTTTGTTTAAGAAAAATGTAAAAACACTTATGCTTGCATTATTCTTTCTTAAATTTGGGTATCCATGTTTAATATTCCATTATAGGCTTTGAATTTATAAATATAAATATAGTTCATGTTTATTACTTACATGTAATGACAATAAACTAAAAAACAAAATTCTTTGTAAGATAATGGTAATGTCATAATTCAAGTTCATTATAATTTCTATCATTAATTACACAACACTTATCACAAATAATATGATACATATAACAAGCTGCTATGGAATTTTTTCAATATGTTTTTAAGAAGTGTAATGATGTCTTAACTAGAACCATAGAGAGAATGACTATTTTAGATACGGTGGTTTTTGAAAGACTTTCCTAAGGCCTATCATGAAAGCAGCAGAAAAGCCTGCAAATGTAAAGTTGTTTCAAAGAGAAGAGAGAGATTACCAGTGCCAAGAACTCTAAAAAGAGGAGAGAAAGAGCGAGAGAGAGAGAAAGAGGGAACAGAGAGAGAGAGACTGTGTGTGTCTGTGTGTGTGTATAATCTTTATATATGTATGTGAATATACATATACATATACACACATATAAATACAAGGTATTATATATATAATTCTATATATACATATATATTCTTTGAACACCTAATCTTAGTAATCTTTTTTTTTTTTTAAGATTTTATTTATTTATTCGACAGAGATAGAGACAGCCAGCAAGAGAGGGAACACAAGCAAGGGGAGTGGGAGAGGAAGAAGCAGGCTCATAGCAGAGGAGCCTGATGTGGGGCTCGATCCCATAACGCCGGGATCACGCCCTGAGCCGAAGGCAGACGCTTAACCGCTGTGCCACCCAGGCGCCCCTAGTAATCTTTTCTTAGTCACAGGAATGATTGCAAGCAGTCTCTGTGCTTCCACAGTCCTCTATATTCAAGACTCAAAATTGTAGTCAAGAACATCTGATTGGTGGACCTAGGTCAAACACCCGTTTCTTAACCAGGGAATAGATATGGGAACATCTTTTATCTATGGGTTCAGTAACATAAGGTGTATCCCTACATCCCACTTAGCTGAGGATGGGCCAAAAGGAGAACACTAGGTGATTAATTTACCCAATGCTGCCTCAAAACATGTGCTAGAAACCTGGAAAAAACAAAATTACAAGCCTGTAACTGTATCCACTGCAGCTGTTATTGTTTCATATTATTTGTGACTTGAGTATTGTGGAGATGTTGGCTTCATGATCTTCCCTAAATCACTGCCCTCTCCTGGGCAGCTTTACTCCTGGCTGCCTCACACTTGGCCTGTAGCAGATGGGGTTTCCACCTATTTCGGCTGTGGTACTTGTAAAGACTTTAGGGAAGAGCTGGCAGAGTTCTTCCAATGGGTTAGCTCCTTCCAAATCCAGGTCTTGTATCAACTGCAACCCCTTGCATGCCTATTTTGGCTTTCATGCCCAACGCAAAATCACTTGGAAGCTTTCCTGGGCACTCCTGTCTCTCTTCGTTCTCTAGCCAAAGAAGTTAAAGTGTAGAAATCTTATCTAAGGAAGCCTTTGGGAATTTCCTTTTCTTTTGTTGGTAAATTAACTTGATTCAGATTTCCCTTCTATGCTTTTGCTGTTCCCTGGTAAGGATGCTAAGATAGTGAGGCCATCTCACAAATAAGAAATCCAAAGACCATAATAGTAGGAAACCTTTGTAAACACTATTTCTGTCAAGGGTACCCATAATCAGCAACATCCTGGGAAAAACTCCTCAACACAGTAAAAAGGAGTCTAGCTGTTTTGCAATGCAAATACTACTGTTTTGTCCATAGCTCTCAAATTCCTTTACCTCTAACTGTACACCTGGCCCAGCCTTGTGCTTATTGTTCTGTGTCTTCCTCTTCTCCTCAAATTATCATAACCTGATGGGACAATTCCAAGTCAGCAGGACATTTATGTTCTGAGAGTCTATTTATTATTTTATTCTTTGGTTTGTCTGATGGCTTACAACATCACCCTGGAATTATTTTTGTTCATGAGTCTTTAATACCAGTTGTTTATTTTGGTTTTATTCTCTTCTTTCCAAGATCTGGCCAATCTCAATTTGGAACCAAAAGTCCTACGATTATTTCACTTATTATTGTTAGCAAATTTAGAGGATCTCTGAATATGGAAAGGGTCTTCTGATGACTACGAAATGTAAGGGACTCACTTGGGACAAAGAATGAAATAAATGGATCTGCAGAGAAAGCCAAAAATTTCATTATTGTACTCTACAACAATGACTACAGCAATATACCTCTATCTTCTATCAATGATATGCCAATGATATATCTATCAATGGTATATCAAAGCTCCTCCAAGGAGAGACATGCCCTTGAATATTCGCCGGCATTAGTAACCAGCTTCTAATGAACAATCTGGCTGAAGTGACCCTGCATAACTTCCTAGTCTAAGTTATGCAAGGTGATACAGTTTCTACCTGGCTTAATTCCCTGAGCATATGGACCATGAGAGCCCTGTGCTGACAAGTTAGAAGTTCAGCATCCCTGACACTGACATGCTGAAAAAAAATCATGTGTAAGACCATGTAGACATGACAAAAATTAAGGATTCAGACTGATCTAGCCATCAGCTTTTTGAGTCTCTCAGTTCAAATTCAGAAATATAATATAGCATCTCCAGATTATTCACTCCTTACTTTGGAAGCTGTCACCTGGTAAAAGAGAGAAAAACTATCCTCACCAAGTGGTATTGAGATACAGATTCATGCGCAAGATAAATATGTTAAGCCACTCGGTCCCAAGAGTTTTTTCTTTTTAATGTAGTAAAAAATAACTGAAAAAGTGGGGGAAAGATACAGAAACAAGAAATGATCTAGGGCAGTAGTCACCAAACACTGTAAAATTTTGTCCTAATTAAGGAAAAATGCTATGAATGAACATTTTTTTAAAACATAAAGTGATACCAGAATTGTAGGTATATTCTGAGACCAAACCAGCAGAATTAGGCAAAGAGTATCGGGGATATTTAAATTTATACATACATCACAGGTTATCTCAGCAACTGATACAGAAAATGAAATGAAAATAGTCTTACACTGAAGTCTGTCCACTGTCAACACATTTAAAAGAATAAGTGTAGATTAATTAATTGATCACAGTCCAGCATTTGGATCTTATAATTTAAGGAAACAGAATATAGGAATACCTTGTTTGTTACACTTCATCTTACAGTACTTTTCAGATATTGCTTTTTTTTTTTTTTTTTTTACAAATTGAAGGATTGTGGCAACCCTGAACCAAGCAAGATTATTGGCACCATTTTTCCAAATTTGGCTCACTTAGTGTCTCTATGTCACATTTTTGTAATTCTTACAATATTTCAATTTTTTCTTTTTTTTAAAGATTTACTAATGTATTTGAGTGAGAGAGAGAGAGAGAGAGAGCGTGGGGGAGGGGCAGAGGGAAAAGGAGAGAGAAATCCAAGCGGACTCCATGCTGAGCACACAGTCCAATGCAGGGCTCGATCTTATAACCTTGAGATCATGATCTGACCTGAAACCAAGAGTGAAACCCTTAATCAACTGTGCCACCCAGGCACCCCCTCAATGTTTTTTCATTATTATATTTGTTATGATGATCTGTGATCAGCAATTTTTGATGTTACTATTAAAGTAGTTCTGAGGCACCAAGAACCACACCCATATAAGATGGCAAACTTAAAAAGGAAAAGTTGTGGGTGTTCTGAAAGCGCCACAGACCAGCCTTCCTCCATCTGTCTCCCTCCCCTTGGGCCTCCCTGTTGATTGGGACAAAACAACATTGAAATTAGTACAATTCTTAACTCTATAAAGGCCTGTAAGTGTGCAAGTGAAAGAGAGTCACAAATCTCTCGCTTTAAACCCAAACTAGAAATGATTAGGCTTAATGAGAAATGAATTTTGGAAGTTGAAAGAGCCCAAAAGCTAGCAGAGATTTGTTCATGAGGTTTAAGGAAAAAAAACATCGCCATAACAGAAGTGTAGAAGGTGAAGCAGCAAGTGCCGGTGTGGGAAATGCAGCAAGTTATTTAGAAGATCTAGCTAAGATAATAATGAAGGTGGCTGCACTAAACAATAGATTTTCAATGTAGACAAAACAACCTGCTATTGGAAGAAGATGCCATCTAAGACTTTCATAGCTAGAGAGAAGCCAATGCTTGGCTTCAAAGTTTCAAAAGACAGGTTGACGCTCTTGTTAGGGGTTAATGCAGCCAAGTTGAAGCTTATGCTCATTTACCATTCCGAAAATCCTAGGGCCCTTAAGAATTATGCTAAATCTACTTTCCTTGTGCTCTATAAATGAAACACCAAAACGTGATGACCACAAATCTGTTTACAGCATGATTCATTGAATACCTTAAGTCCACTGTTGAGACCAACTGTTCATAAAAATTATTCCTTTCCAAATATTACCGCTCATTGACATAGCTGGCCACCCAAGAACTCTGATGGAGATGTACTAGATTCATGCTGTTTTCATGCCTGCTAACACAACATCTATTCTCTAGTCCATGGATCAATAAGTACTTTTCATTTTAAGTCTTATTATTTAAGAAATACATTTCTTAAAGCTGTAGTTGCCATAGATAGTGAATCCTCTAATGGATCAGGGCAAGTAAATTGAAAACTTTCTGGAAAGCTTTCATCATTTCAGATGTCATTAAGAACATTCATGATTTAGGGGAAGAGATCAAAGTATCAAGATGAAGAGGAGTTTGGAAAAAGTTGACTCCAGTCCTCATGGAAGACTGAGGGGTTCAAGACTTTAGTGTGGAAGTAGACGAAGATGTGGTGGAAAAAACAAGAGAACTAGAATTAGAGGTGGAGCTTGAAGATGGGACTGAATTGCTGCAACCCAAACTTCAACAGATGAAGAATTGCTTTTTACAGATGAACAAAGAAAGTGGTTTCTTTAGATGGTATTTACTTCTGGTGAAGTGCTGTGAAGACTGTTGAAATGACAACAAAGTATTTAGAATATTACATAAACGTAGTGAACAAGAGAGTAGCAAGTCTCGAGAGGAATGACCCCAATTTGAAAGAAATTCTGCTGTAGGTAAAATGCTATTAAACAGCAATGTAGGGGCGCCTGGGTGGCTCAGTCATTAAGCGTCTGCCTCAGCTCAGGTCATGATCCCAGGGTCCTGGGATTGAGCCCCACATCAGGCTCCCTGCTCAGCGGGAAGCCTGCTTCTTCCTCTCCCACTCCCTCTGCTGGTGTTCCCTCTCTCACTATGTCTCTCTCTGTCAAATAAATAAATAAAATCTTTAAAAAAAAGCAATGTATGCTATATAGAAATTTTTCATGAAAGAAGAGTCAATTGATGCAGTAAACTTCACTGTTGTCTTATTTTAAGAAATTGCCGCAACTACCCCAACCTTCAGCAACCACCACTCTGATCAGTCAGTAGCCATTCATATCGAAGCAGGACCCTCCACCAGCAAAATAAACAAATAAATTATATATATATGTATGTAGTTCTTAAGCTTGGTGTTAATGGTTTCATGGTGTCTTTTTTTTTTTTAGCGTTTCACAGGTAAAATGGCATATGTGGTTTGCTTTAAATGCTGTAGAAAGAAAGACAAGAAAGAAAAAGGAGCATGTTAACTCATGTGGCAAAATCTTGATAATTTGGGTATTAAAGTTTTCATTATAGTTCTTTTGTAACTTCAATATACTTAAAGTATTTTTTAAGTATGATGGCTCCACTGACAGAAATTACCTGGAGGGACAGAGAGCACATTTTAATTTAGAAAACATCTGGCCTTGGGTCGCCTGTATACATTGTATGTATACAGATAATATATTGTATATGTATACAGTATAATAGATATGTATATAATATATATATGACTTACTGAAAATTCAGATGATGATTAGCATTTTTTAGTAGTAAAATTTTTTTTTCATTAAGATATGTACATTTTTAGACATAGTGTTATGTCATACTTAATAGAGTACATTATAGTGTGAACATAACTTTTATGCACTGGGAAACCAAAAAAATTGACTTGATTCACTTTATTGCAACATTTGCTTTATTGTGATGGTCTGGAACTGAACCTTCAATATCTCCAATGTATGCCTGTACAAATGTGTCGAGATGCTAGAGGATAATTCAATACAGAACAATAAAAGACTGACCAGAATACTGACTAATTTACAACTGAAAATTCCCATTTGCCATCTATGTACACTGTCTTGCAACAAGATACTTAGTACAAAAATAGATATTACATCTCCAGTATAAGAATAAATCATTTAGGTGACTGTGTACCTCTATTCTAAAGACAGATAGATGAACATTCAAAATCTTCCTAATTCTCAGGCTTTTCTCAAAAACCTATGTACATGGAGATTATAGTCAATCTTTTGACAAAGACTTCAACACTAAACAGTATTGTCATTACAAATCAGGGTATGGTACTTTGTTTCACACATCTCGGTAACATGTCTATCAGTCACATGTTAATCTTTCTTAGTTTAGTTACAAAAGGGTAAACTTATCTACCAATTCTGGGACATTTTATCTAAAAATTTATGTATTGAGTATAGAAATATACAAACAGCTCTTTATTTGACTAATGACAGTAATGATACTGGGAAATGTGAAGTAGGAAGTAGTTTCCAATAAGTCACATATTTGTATTATTCGACAGCCATAAATAATTCCCAGAATTGTGATTTTTATACTGCATCAAATCGCTGTTTGTCTTCTACCATGTAGGGATACTGTGATTCTGTGCTGATCTCTAGGAATAGATAACTTATTTAAGCACATATGTTTAAAACAAGCTTTGTCCTCATGAAATAGAGACTTGTCCCTTTAAATAATGAAGTTTATACTTGAATATATGAAATATAAACTTCATTATTTAAAGCAGAAGATATAAAAGATATATAGGAACACATACACTGATTTTTGATGAAGCTCATGTCGATATGCTAAATCCCAACTCATTGAAAATAATATTTTGAAGTAACACCAAAAGTAGAGACATGATAAAGCAATTTGCGTGAATGGAGAATAGTAAGTAAATCAAGTCAAAAGCCACTTCCAGCAACATAAATATATACATTTTTTAATTTGCTTGATTGAATTCATCCTTATGCTACCACTTGAGAATTCCAAACCTTGAAACTGAAGCAGAAATCTGGAACTTAATTTGGGAAAATGTGCAGGGTAATGGATATAATGAAGGATAATCCTGTGATCTCCCAGATTTTATATTGGCTTTAAATTGTTTAGAAAGTATGAATTTTGAGAGATAATGAAATGCATTCAATTTAGAAAGTAGTATGTAAAATAACTATAGTAATCATATTAGTAAAGGGGAACTAAACAAAATACTATGAAATACTTTTTGTGAGAGAGAGAGAGAGCGTGTGCACGCAAGTGGGGGGCAGGCGGAAGCAGAGGGAGAGGGTGAAAGAGAATCTTAACCAGGCTCCACACTCAGTGCAGTCCAACATGTGGATCTCATGACCCTGAGATCATGACCTGAGCTAGAATCAAGACCCAGATGTTTAACCAACTGAGTCACCCAGGCACCCCTGAAATATTTTTGGACTACAAAAAAATTTAGTTTCTAGTCAAGATCCATACATACTTCAGGAATTCAATATTCAAAAATTAAAAAGGAGCTTATTTATTTCACAATTATCAAATAGTTTTGATAGTCTAAATATGACAGCAGTACTATTCTTGGTACAGCATGTATAGCAATGAATAAAACAGGCAAACTGTCTGATTTGTGGTCTCTAATGAGAGGAGATAAAGAGTAAGTGATTCAATATTAAACACATAGACATTGGTGTGTTCAAGGAGCAGTAAATAATCCAATATGATTGGAAGGTAGTGATGACAATAGAACAGTAGACTTAGATACAGTTGGGAAGGTAATCAGGTAATCATAAAAACACTGGGGTTTTACAACATTGTTAAGTAATTATAAGTGATACTGGAAGCCATTAGAAAGTTTTGAAAAAAGACAAAATGAAGGTAGATTACATTTTTAAGTCTCTCTGGATGTTCTGTTGAGAAAAACCTCTATGTAACTAGGAGCAGAATCTTAGAAGATGTTTAGAAGACTATTGAAGAAAAAATCAAGGACACAGGTATGTTACAATATGATAGAAGGGAAAGATGATAAAAAGTAGTTAGATTCTAAAAATGTTTTGACATCAAAGAACAATATTTCTCATCTCACCGAAAAGAGTTATGGAAAAGGCAGCAGTCACAGATGAGATCACAGATGATTGGTCTGGGGAATACAAGATGGGTTTGCCCTTAACTGAAAAGGGATAGACTGAAGAACAAGGAGATTAAGGGAAGGGAAGAATAGGAGTTGAGTTCATAATATCTTAAATTTATGATGACTGTTAGAACTCTAAATGGAGGCATTCAGTATGTTGTTGATATATATGAAATCTACAGTTCAGAATATGAGGCAAAGCCAGGAATATAAATTTGATAGTCATCAACATAATCATATTTAAAGCAATGAAACTGCGTGATATCATCAAGAGAGTGAAGGTAGCAAGAAAAATGAAGAATTTCAAACACTGAGGCTAGAGCCCTCAAATTTTATGGATAAGAAAAGAAAGTAAAGATATCTGAGAACAAAAAGACTGAAAGATAAGAAGTAAGACAGAATATACGGTGTCCTAATAAGTCAAATGAAGAAATTATCAAAGGAAAGCGTCAAATGAAAAATTTGTCAACAATGTCAGATGTAATTAACAATACCAGAGGGAATGAAGATATTCAGAGAATGTTTAAAAATTTCAATGATATATTCTGAGATTTACTACATTTTTAAACATCAGGGAGGGCTTATGTAAACCAAAAGCATGCACAAGAATGCTCATAGAAGATTTACTTAAAATTGAAACTAGAAATAACCCCAATTTCCCTCAGTATTAGGATGGATAAATAAAATATAACGTTTGCACAATGGAATTCTATGCAATAACCATAAAGTAAAACAATAATAACAGAAAGAATTAACCGCATATAGGCACATGAATCTCACAGACACATACGGAGTAAGAGAAGTCAGAAAAAAGACTACATAGTGTTTGATTCCATTCATGTGGAGTACAGTTAGGTAAAATCCATCTATTGTTAGAGATATTTTGATTGATATTGATTGATTGATTGATTGATTTTAGAGAGAGAGAGAGAGCCGGGGGAAGGGTAGAGGGAGAGAGAATCTCAAGCAGATTCCCTGCCGAGCATGGAGCATGATGCAGGACTCGATCTCATAACCCTGAGATCATGACCTGAATTGAAATCAATAGTCCGACACTCAGACTGAGCCACCCAGGTGCCCCTATTGTTAGAGATATTTAAATCGTGGTTACCTTGAAGATTATGGTAGGGGGAATGAGGAAGCCTATTGAGGTGCTGAAAACAGCCTATATCTTGATCTGGGTATTGGAGAGATCTATCTAAAAAAGATAAGTTTGTATATTTATACACAGATGTGTTATAATATACAAATTATATATTAATTACATATTTATATACACATATATACTTTATATAACTATATATATAGTAATGATCTGCTGACATAGACCAAATTTCACTGGGAAAAATCAAAATAATCAAAGGGACGCTCAACACTACCTATTGATGTCTGTACCAAATAATTCTACCTTCCCTTTTGTAATTATAGAGGTTTTTACACTCATGTTTAAAGCCAAATCTACCAACTTTGCAGCAGATTTCATTTCCTCTAGTTTATTCAATAACTTCATTCCAGCAATTCTTTCTTCTCTACCCTTACCTTAGTCATAAAGTCTATATTAAAACAAATCGAAACAGATTTTACTCAATGATTCAGTTGGTGAGAAGTGAAAATATAGTGGAAACAGTAAAAGGTGGAGAAGTTTGAGTTTCAATTTGTAGATTGGAACACTGTTAGATTTTAAATAGTTCATTTGAGACAAGAGAGTAGTGTCGTTTTAGAAAATAAATTACATAATAATGTAATATGTGTAGTTGCTCTTGAAGTTAATGAGAACAGAATGCATGATGTTACACCACCCTAATGACATATGACCTTTACATTTCTATACACTCAGTTGTAAAAAACTTCAATACCAATACTAATGCACCACAAAATCTGCCCAAGAAAAATTAAGGTCTATTCCAACAAATACGATTATTATAAAGTAAAATGGGTTTTTTCCAAAAATTTTATTTATTTATTTATTTATTTATTTATTTATTTATTTAAGAGAGAGAGAGAGAGAGAGCACAAGCAAGGGTGGGGGAAAGGGCAGAGGGAGAGGGAGAAGCAGACTCCCCACTGAGCAGGGAGCCCGATATAGGATTCCATCCCAGTACCCCATGATCATGACCTGAGCCGGAAGCAGATGCTTAATTGATTGAGCCACCCAGTTGCCCTGTAAAATAGTTTTTATGGTAAAACATGAGTTATGGCCTCCTAAGTATTTGTACCAATTTCTCTCATGTTTCCTAATCTTCTGAGTTGTGCCTTTTGTTTCTTGTTGTTTAGATTTTGTGAACTCTAGGATGCATAGGATGCTGCCATCTTAAATACTCAAATAATTGAAAGAAAAACATATTTACTTTTTTAGTCCATATTAATATTTAACCAATAAATTTCAGGTAATTTAAAATTTTATTCAAAAATGTAACAAATTAAATATTATATCCCTTTCCATGAGCTGTCCTGTTAATGAAGTATAATAGTTAGTTGTAGAGACTAAGTAAGGCCAGATTTTTTTTTTTTTTAAGATTTTATTTATTTATTTGAAAGAGAGAAAGAGCATGAGCAGGGTCAGGGGCACAGGCAGAAGCAGACTTCGGCTGAGCAGGGAGCTCGACATGGAGCTGTAACCCAGGACCCTGGGATCATAACCTGAGCTGAAGTCAGACACTTAATCAACTGAGCCACCCAAGCGACCCAAGGCCAGATGTTTTCTAAATTAAAATGTGCTGTCTGTCCCTCCAGGTAATTTCTGTCAGTGGAGCCATCATACTTAAAAAATACTTTAAGTATATTGAAGTTACAAAAGAACTATAATGAAAACTTTAATACCCAAATTATCAAGATTTTGCCACATGAGTTAACATGCTCCTTTTTCTTTCTTGTCTTTCTTTCTACAGCATTTAAAGCAAACCACATATGCCATTTTACCTGTGAAACGCTAAAAAAAAAAAAGACACCATGAAACCATTAACACCAAACTTAAGTATTTTCTTGATACCAGTTAATAATCAATAATCAGTTTTTCTGTCATAAAAAAATTTCTCCATGTTTATATAAATGGGAATCCATGCCAGGTTCACACTACATTGCACTCAAAATTGTGTTTCTGAAGTTACTTGTATTCTAGATAATTTCCCCTCTACCTACCTATTCTTGTGTTTGTTGTTGTTAATGCCTTTAATTTATTATGGAAATCAAATTAGTTATCTTGAAGAAAGCATTATTCCTTGGATGTGTCTGTTTTTTGAGGTGTGCATTAAACTGTTCCTCTATCACTTGTTTTTCCATGTAAATGTGATTAGACTCTCCAATTTTGATTACATGCAGACCAAGTCTTTCAGCAAGGAGGCATAGAGATTGGTCTAATTGCTTGGAAAGCACACTAAGGCTGGTTGTCCCATCTTTTGGGATGTGAAAGTTGAAGAACAGATTTTGATGGTGCCAGCTTCATTTTTATATTTGTATAGTATTCCAATTAATTTTTCATGTCATGAGTTTTCCACTGATACCATGAATCAATTATTAAAATGAAATTTTTCTGCACTGACTTCGTTAGACAGCCATGATTAATACAAATTAATATTGAAAAGAGAATTCAATGTTTCTTTATTTCTGAACATCATACTTTGAGACAACAGGAGTTGATTATTTCAAATGAAAATTTACATTGAGATTAATTATTGAATGTTTATACACTGACCTTAATTATTAATTTATGTTATTTTAAAGCTATTCTTCCCACTGCTTTCCCAGTCACACACACACAATGACTATGAATCCTTCTCTAAAAAATAATAACATACAAAATACTATCATTACCTTATAGAGAGGAAGCAGTACTAAATACAACAGAAGTTTTAAGTGGCTAATTTTACATTGATTTTTACCAGGAGAAAGTGCCCCTGGGAAAGCAGCAGAAGCCAGTGAAGCCTTATGGAGTCAGAGAATTCACATGCAGTATATGATTAGACTAGAGAGTTTTTATCATGATGCATTAAACATAAATTCTGTACAATAAATAACACAAGATACAATAGTGCTTAGCATAAATTGATTTGAGATCCAGTGATAATAAACGTTTTTCTTTTTTAAAAAATATTTTATTTATTTATTTATTTATTTATTTATTTATTTGATAGCGAGTGCACACAAGCAAGGTGAGAGGCAGGCAGAGGGAGAAGGAGAAGCAGGCTCCCTGTTGAACGGGGAGCCTAATGTGGGGCTTGATCCCAGGACCCTAGGATCATGACCTGAGCTGAAGGCAGACACTTAACTGACTAAGCCACCCAGGCACCCCTATTTTTCTAATTCTCATTTTATTTTCTATTCTGAAATGGCCTAAAGCATTTTTCTATGGTATATGTCTTAAATCTGTAAGACATAAAATGAGATGATAACAAAGATAAATGGTTTTTAAACATGTCTTTGAAATTCAAAATGATTTTTAAATTGTTTTCCAATCTATTGAGATATTACTAAAATATGACATATGTAAATTTAAGGTGTACAATGTGATTATTTGATACACACACACACATATATATATATACAAAAATGACTACCACAGTAAGGTTAGTATACATCTCCATCCCCTGACATAACTAATTGTGTGTGTGTGTGTGTGGTGATTTAACATTTAAAATATACTCTGACAATTTTCAAGTATATAATATGGTATTGTTAATTATAGTCACCATGCTATCCACTAGGTCCCCAGACCTTATTCATCTTATACCTAGAAGTTTATACCCTTTGACCAACGTGTCTCAATTTCCTCCATCCCCCATACTTTGGCAACCACCATTCTATTCTCTCTATGAGGCTGGCTCTTTTAGACTTGGCATATAAATGATATCCTACAGTATTTGCCTTTCTCTGTGTGAGTTATTTCAAATAGCATAACACCTTCAAGATTCATTCATGTAATTAAATTTGAATTTAAGAATTGTACTGCCTCTTATTTTGTTATTCCTTCACAGCACTGCTCTGGCTTTCTGGGACGTTTTCTGTTTCCATGCTTTTTTTTTTTTTTTTTAATTTTCTGTTTCTATGAAAAATGTCATTGATGTTTTGATAGGGATTGCATTGAATGTACAGATGACTTTGGAGAAGTACGGACATTTCAACAATATTAATTCTTTGGATCCAAGATCATGAAATACCTTTCCATTTATTTGTGTCTTCTTCAATTTCTTTTATCAAAGTCTAATAGTTTTCAGTGTACAAGCCTTTCACTTCTTGTTGAATTTATTCCTAAGTATTTTGTTGTTTTTAATGCTATCATAAGTGAGATTGTTTTCTTACCTTTCAGATAGCTCATTGTTCACTGAATATGTTTATTAGTTCTCAGAGTTTTCTGGTGGAGTTTTTAGGATTTTTTTATATAAGAGAGAACATCTTAGCAGAGACAATTTTACTTCTTCCATTCTGATTTCGATGACTTTTATTTGTTTTTTCTATCTGATTGCTCTGGCTAGGAATTCCACTACTGTGTTGAATAGAAGTAATGAAACTGAGTACTTTTGCCTTGTTTCTAATCTCAGCAGAAAGTATCCACCTCTGACTGTTGAGTATGATGTTAACTGGGCTTATCATATACGGTTTTTATTATGTTGAGTTTATTTCCTCTATACCCAAATTGTTAAGAGTCTTTATCATGAAAGGATGTTGATTTTTGTCAAATGCCTTTACTGCATCTACTTAGATGATTATATAGTCTTCACTTTTAAGTATGTTAACGTGGAATATCACATTTATTGATTTGCATTTCTTGAACCATCCTTGTATCCCAGGGATAAATCTCACATGATCGTGGTGGTTGATTCTTTTAATGTGTTGTTGAATTTGGTTTGCTAGTACTTTGTTGAAAATTTTTGTATCTATAGTCATCAGAAATATTGCTCTATATTTTTTAGTATTTTTATTTTATTGGCTTTGGTATCATGGTTATTCTGATGCCATAAAATGAGTTTGGGAGTTTCCAATTTTTTGGAAGAGTTTAAAGAGGATTGGCCTTAATTCTTCTTTAAATGTTTGGTTGCATTTACCAAGGAAACCACATAGTCTTTGGTTTTAATTTATTGGGAGGTTTTTGACTGCAGATTCAGTCTCCTTACCTGTAATTGATCTGTCCAAATTTTCTATTCCTTCATGATTCAGTCTTAGTAGGTTGTATGTTTCCAGAAATTTATCCATTTCTTGTATGTTATCCAAATTGTTGGCATATTATCGTTCATGATAGGATTTCATGAACTTTCATATTTCCCTGGTTTTGGTTGCATGTGTTCTTTTTCATTTCTGATATTATTTATTTGAGCCTCTCTCTTTTTCTTTCTTAATCTAACTACAAGTTTGTCAACTTTATTTATCCATTCAAAAAACTAGGCCTTACTATGTTGATATTTCTTCTGGGTGTTTTTTGGTCCCTATCTTATTTGTTTCTGCTCTGATCCTTGTTATTTCCTTCCTTTGTCTAATGTTGGCCTAGTTTGGGGTTTTTTGTTGTTGTTCTTTAAGGTATTAGGTTGCTTTTGTTGTGATATTTCCTTCTTAGTGTAGGCATTTATCACTACAGACTTGTCTCTTAGAACTGCTTTTGCTTACTCCATGTTTTGTTGTGTTCCATTTGCAATTTCGTTTGTTTCTACATTTTTTAAAATTTCTCTTTTGATTTCTTCTTTGATCCATTGGTTGTTCAAGAGTGTGTTGTGTAATTTCCAAGTATTTGTGGACTTTCCAAGTTTCTTTTGTTTTTGATTTCTGGTTTCATTACACGGTCATTGGAAAAGATCTTTGGTTTGATTTCAATTTTTTTACATTTGCTTAGGCTCCTTTTTTGTAACCTAATATGTGATATATCTTGGAGAATGTTTCCTGTGAGCTTGAAAAGAATGCATATCCTGCTGCTGTTCAGTGGTATGCTCACTCATTGCTGATAGTTATAAAAAATGGCACAGAGACTTTGGAAGACAGTTTGTGGTTTATTACAAAGCTAAACTAACTCATTATAAGATCCAGCATCAGTTTGGATGGTAGAAATAATTTTTCAGTGAATATTTGTATACAAGACTTTGTATACAAATATATTTTCATTTTTTATTTTTCTTTTACAGAAAAAGTTCCTAGGTCATAATGGAAAATCAATGCTCAGTTTTTAAAAATAATTTTAATCCATTTTCCACATTTTACATCTTCAATAATAAGGTATGAGGTTCCAGTTCTTCCATACCTTCCATGCCTATAGCTTTTCAAATCTGTCTTCTTTATTATAGCCATTCTAATGGTATGAAGTAGTTTAATTTGCATTTCCTTGATGACTACTAAGTTGAGTGCAATTTCATTGCTTATAGGTCATTTGCATATTTGGAGGGGAGAGTGATTATTGAAATATTTTCCCATTTTTTTACTTGTATTGCTACTATAGTTATTATTGAGTTGTGGGAGTTCTTTAAATACTTTGTGCATTATCAAATCTGATATGTTATTGGTAGATTTCTTTCCCAGAGTCTGGGACTCATATTTTCACTTTCTTGGTCATGTTTTTTTTAAGCATAAAGCTTTTGAATTTTATTGAATTCCAAATTATAATTTCTTAATCACTTATGCTTTTGGCATTGTATCTAAAAAATATTTGCCTAGTCCAAGGTTATAAATATTTACTATATTTTCTTGTAAGACCTTTAAATTTTAGCTGAGACATTTAGGTCTATGATCCATTCAAGACAATTTTGGTGTATGATGTGAGGTTTGAGTCTAAATTTATCATTTTACAAGTGGATATCAAATTGTCTCATAACTAATTGTTGAAAAGACTTTCCCAATACATTGCCTTCATACTACTGTTTAAAATCAATTAACCACAAATGGGAGGATTCATTTTTTATTTACTCTCAATTCTATTTCATTGATTTATATGTCTGTCCTATGCTGGTACCACAATGTCTTGATTACTGTAACTGTGTAGGAAGCTATGAGACTCCAGTGTTTAAACCTTCACACTCCATTCTTTATTATCAAGGTCTTTTGCCTATTCATGGTACTTTGCATTTCCATACAAATTTTAAGAAGTTTGTTCATTTCTGGAAAAAGAAAAGAATGGAAGAAAACCTGCTGAGATGTTAATAGAGATTTCATTGAATTTATAGATAACTTTAGATAGAATAAGCAACAGACTAAGACTCAGTAGTCTTCCAATCCATGACCATAGATTGTCTTCTTTTATTTAGACCTTCTTTAACTTCTTTCAGCTTTTTTTTAAAGTTTTGAATGCATAAGCCATGTCCTCCTTTTATAAAATCATTTTTAAACATTTTATTTTCTTTGATGCTTTTGTGAGTGGAATTGTCTTAATTTCATCTTTGGATCATTTATAATATATAGAGATATAATTGATTTTTGTACATTTGTCTCATATCCAGTAAAGTTGCTAAACCATTTTATTAGGTTCGGTTATTGTTGCTTTCATGTTTGGATCGCTTATGGTTTTTACATTTGGGATTAATTTGTAAGTGAATAAGGCAATTTTACTTCTTCTTTTACACTCTCAACAATTGCAGTTCTTTTTCTTGCCTGATTGTATTGTCAGAATCTTTAGTTCAATGTTGAAATGGATGGTGAGAATAGATATCCTTGCCTTGTCCTTGATTTTAAAGGGAAGCATTCAGTCTTTCACCAAGTATGAAGTCAGTTGTAGTTTTGTAAATGCTGTTTATCAGACTGAGGAAATTCTATTCTAAGTGTTTTGAGCATTTTTTTAAAAAATCACAAATGGGTGTTGAATTTTGTCAAACGATTTTTCTGATTCTATGGAAATGATCATGTGCTTTTCCATCCTTTAATCTAGCATTATGGTGTATTACATTAATTCATTTTTGGATGAATCAATCTAACATATATGGGACAAATCCATTTAATCATAAACAATGTATTCACCCTTTCTATGTTTTTAGAAAAGTTTTTGTATTGTGTAGAAAAAGTTTACTATTGTTATTTTTCAAAATATTTTTATAGAATTATGATCCTGGATTTTCTTTGTGGAAGAATTTTAATTATTAATTCAATTTCTTATATAGGACTATTCATATTTCCTACATTTTCCTAAGTCAGTTTCAGTAACGTGTATCCTTCTACAATTTGTCCATTTCCTCTAAGTTCTCTTATTTGTTGACATATAGTTTTTTATACATTTTCTTATCAACTTGGAATTATACTGATAATGTAAAAGAACCAACCTTGGTTTTACTGACTTTTTCTGTTTCATATCTTATTGATTTCCCCACTATTCATAGTATTTTTTTTCTTCTATTTGCTTTGGGTTAGTTTGCTGTCCTTTTTCTTGTTTATTCAGGGGAAGCTTAGGTTAGTGATTTGAAATCTTTCTTCTTTTATTTATTTTTTTTAAAGATTTTATTTATTTATTCGACAGAGATGGAGACAGCCAGCAAGAGAGGGAACACAAGCAGGGGGAGTGGGAGAGGAAGAAGCAGGCTCATAGCAGAAGAGCCTGATGTGTGGCTCGATCCCATAACGCCGGGATCACGCCCTGAGCGGAAGGCAGACGCTTAACTGCTGTGCCACCCAGGCGCCCCAAGATCTTTCTTCTTTTAAAAAATGATCAGTTTATTATGAATATCTTCAATGTTATGACGTCATGCATATAGATTAGGTCAAGAATTGTGTACTTAAGGTTAGAGTTGTATCTTCTAGTTCTTACAAAGTTCAAAGGGAATCAGTTGTACAGTAGTGACTCCCCTCTCCTATTCATTTTACCTCTTTTGGTTTCCAGTATGCTCTCCCATTCTTGCCCAAATGAGCTCAGGGCTTTCAATGAAGCTTTACCTGGTTGAGATGATCAGCACATTCAAATATCTGTTCTTTGGTTTTTCTTTATTGGGGTTAATACATCTGAATTCAGCTTATTTTTCCCCCTTCTCATACAACTACAAATATATTTCAATGATTTATTTCCATAGTGCCACAATCTGGATGCACAGAACTGAGAAACATGTATGTAGAACATTTGAAAGAAAATGAGACCAATTACACTGAAAAATCACCTGCTTTTAGCAAGTTCCTTTTTTGCTTTTATGATAAAAATGTCTGTATCTTTGATTACTTAAAACTGCATTTCCTAATGTTCCCTCCCCTTTAGTATTCCAGGCTGATAAATTTGAAAAAGAGGAAAAAATATTAGTATTTTCTAAGCTCTAGGAAGAGAAACATTGCAAGTAAAAAAAAAAAGTCTTTGTTTTTATATTCAACACTACTATTTGTTATTTGAAATTCATGTAAAATATGCATGTTAAAATTTATGTCTATGAAGACTACTTTGTAATCAGTTCAAAATGTCAGATTAATTTTTTCAATTAAATGTTACTGTGGCCTGTTAAGTTCTAGGTATTTTACCTGATATGGAAACACAAAGCTATAATTCCAATTAAGGAAGAAAGGAGCCACAGATATGTTTGATTTTGTACTCCAACAAAATAATTGTAAAATAGTATTTGTTTTTTCTTTTGCTATGCATTTGAAAATGTAATGCTTATTTGTCTAAAGTGGTTACAACAAAGTACAAATATTTTTAATTGTTAAACTTTTCCCAATATTAAGGGATTTTATTCTTGAACATCAGAGGTAGATGTATGTGCTTGGCTGACAAGAATAATGCAAATTTTTATATGCAAAATACCAATTGCCAGATGTGCTTTATCTATATTAGATGGAAGATGAATATAAATGAGGTCAAGTACTCAATGTGCATAGCATGACATTTCAAAATGTTTCTATTCACATATCTTGTTTTCAGTAACATTTTAAACCTGTCACTTAGTAAAATTAAATGACATTCCCTAAGGCGTCATTATTTTAGAACCTGCAAAGGGAGAATACTCATTTAGTTATCTCTTTTTAAATTAGTAATATTGAAGAGAAGGTTACATCATTGTTTAAAATTCAGGGGTAAAAATAAAGGAAATTTCATTGGCAAGATCGTGAAGTATAATTTTAATTGCATGAATCTAGATGTTTGCAATAACTATAAATTTATGATAAAAAATGAGATATGCTTATATTGACTGGTGTATCTTCAAAAAAAATTAAAAGCATATGTCTCTAACCAAAGAATGCACAGAGTTTGTTTTAAATATTGATGTGGTGATAATAGATGCATGTCAGTCTAGAAGAAACAAAGCTATTGTCAGCAGTGAAGCATCATAAAAATAATTGTTACAAAAACCATTTTAATGTAAAATCATTATGAAACTACTACGTCTTTCATCATCTGCCAAGTTTTTGAAATTGTTAAATTATAATAATCCAGGGAATGACAGACTCATCAATAATTGAGAAATTTCATAAATTGCATATAAATGATGTGTGAAGAACAGGAAAAAATAACATTGAACTTTGGAAAATGGAGTAAAAGTAAAACTTTTACTGATGCCATCTATTTAATAATTATTATGTGCCAAGCACTATGATACATAATATATGTAGATTATTTCTAATAATTAAAACATTGCTGAAGATGTGTGTCCTCTTCTAAGGGTGAAAACAATTTGCTTATTATCACTTACTGGCAGTTGGAAAATGAAGGTTTGAACTGAGGTTACCAAACAAAATTCATGGAAACAATTCTTCAGGTCACAGATGTCACCACCATCTAATTATTTCATTATGGACCTGAAAAATATTACTCATTTAACAAATATATTTTTTAATGTCTTCTTTGTGCTAGTCATTAATCAAGGATTTGGGAGAAAAGAGTGGATAAACAGACAAAACCGCATGTCTTAATGGGGCTTATATTCTAGTAGAGATAGTCATATAACACAAAAATAAGAAATAAAACAGAATATATAAAATGTCAGGGTGCCTGTGTGGCTCAGTTGGTTAAGCATCCCACTCTAGATTTCAGCTCAGTTCACAATCTCAAGGTCATGAGATCAAGCCCCACATCAGACTCCATGCTGAGCATGGAGCCTGCTGAAGATTCTCTCTCTCTCACTCTCCCTCTACTTGTCCCAGCTCTTGTGCTCTCTCTCTTCCTCTCTTAAAAAAAAAAAAAAGAATATATAAAATGTCAAATTGGGATCTTATGGAAGGATGGTCAATTTTAATTAGAGTAGCTATGGAAAGACTCACTCAGACAATGGTTTTGCACAAAATCTGAAAGAGCTAAGAGAGTTCACAGGAATTTTATCTGGAAAAATAGAACTCTAGCATGAGGAAATAACAAGTAAAAGCACTTTGAGATCATAATATGTTTATATTTTTGAGTACATGCTAACTTGTGTAATTACATTGCCATAAAACCGCCATCAACTTTTCATCTCATTCATAATAAGAATCAAAAACTTTATACCAACTGTATTCCTCCTGTATGTATCACCTCTTTGCCTACAAGTTTCCTTTTTCCACATTTCTCTATAGCTACAATTACCTCTTTCAGTCTCAAGGATCACTTGAACCTCTCTGTTGAGTGTAAACCATAGATAACAAGGGAAAAAACAGAAAGAATACTTAATAAGGCACTCAAAGATGATAGCTGCTTGGACCAGCATGGTAAAAGTATAAATGATAATAAAAGTGGTTGGATCCTGAATATATTTTGAAGAAATTGCCCACAAAATGTTCTGATTGACTGGTTGTGGAGAATAAAACAGTCAAAAACAACTCCAGGGTATTTGGTCTACAAAACCAGAAGGAAGAAGTTGCCACTTACTAAGTTAGAAAAGAAAAGAAATAGAGTAAATTTGGGTGAAATATCAGAAGTTTGATTTTCAATATCTTTGGTAAGCATATTAAACATTGGAGGTATTAAATTAGCATAAATGAGTCTACAGTTCAGATAAAAGTCTCAGATGGTTGATATAAACTCAGGAGTCTGTTTCAATAGGTTTTTTTTATTATTTAGGTATGGGAGGGCCAACATTATTAGATATGGTAGATAAGGAGGTGACTACCATTGATACTTTAACGATACATGGATACATGTATCCATGTTTATGATACAAATCCAGTTTATGATACAAATCTTAAAAGAGAGGGAATACATGTCATACCACGGAGGGGGGCTACATGGGAAAATACCAGTATCGGTCATGAGGCAGAGGGAAAGAGAGGAGCCATGGGCAAGAGACTTTATTGTGGTTTCTTTGAGAAAGAACAGGTAAGATAGGTAAGCAAACTTAGTACTCACTAATTTGAATTTCAATAGGCTCTGGGGCATAAGGTCTGTCTCTAGTTGTCTGATGTCTAGTCCTGGGGTTATTAAGGGAACTGCCTAGTGGCCTAGGGTGTGTGAGCCTGAAATAGAAGGTAGGTGAATGTAGACTCTGTATTTGTTGGTTTGTATTTGAAAGTGTACCCCTGGATGACAGACTCCTCTCAAAGAAAGGGATGATGAGGGATGCAAGAAGCCAAAGCAATGCAACTCACAATACGGAGTGTCTAGCATATGCATGTAGGGCAGATGTTAAAGTATCAAGTTTACATATGTTAGGAACATGTTTGATACAGAGTTGACACTGATAGGTGGCATTTGAAGCCATGATTGTGAATATCTTTAAAGTAGAAATGAAAAGCAAAGTACTTAAAATGATTGGTAAATAGGTAGAAGTTGATGCTGTAGGAAAATCATCAGGGTAAAGTGGAGAAAGAAATTCAAGGAAAAGGTAATGACCTTTTTGATTGATTAACCACTTTGATAACAGCTTCAGATAAGTAGTGGAATAGAAACACTATTTTTTTTTTCCTAGAATTCAAGAGTGAATGGAGGAGAGATAACCACGATTGAAATTATCTAGTCTAAGGAGCAGGGAGAAAAATAAATTAATAAAAATCAACAGATCCTCAAAGACCCATGGGATACCATCAAAATTATCAATAGGCATATAATGGGAGTGCTAAAAAGAGAAAGAAAAAAAGGGAATGAAAAGAATATTTGAAAAAAAAAATCACAGGAAATTTCCCAAATTTGATGAAAAACATGAATGTACACACTCAAGAAGCTCAATAAATTCCAGATAAGATACATTTAAAGATATCTATACTTAGACACAATGCAATCAAACCATCGAGAGCTAAAAAAAAAAAAAAAAAAAAAAAAAAAAAAAAAAGACCTTCAAACCAGCAAGAGAGGTGACTCATCTTGAGAGAGGTGGCAAGGAATCTTCAATAAAATTGAGAGCTGAATTCTCACCAGAAACCCTGGAGGGTTGATGTATTTCAGGTGGTGAGTTGATAAACTTAAGCCTTGAAAGAAAAAGTACAGCAACAAAGAATCTTAAATCCAGCAAAAGTATTCTTCAAAATATAAAGAGAAATGAAAATATTCCTAAGTCAACAAAAAAAATGAGAGAACTTATCAATTGTATTGCCAGTTAAATCCTACTTGATCATGATATATATATATGGTATATAGATTTGGTTTCCTGGTATTTTCTTGAGATTTTTACATCTACATTTACAGAGGATATTGGCCTGGTACCTTTCTTTTTTTGTGATGGCTTTGTCTTTGTTATCAAGGTAATAATAAGGGCCTCGTAGAATGAGTTAGCAATTGTTTCCTCCCTTCCTAATTTTTGAAAGAGCTTGTTAAAGATTGCCATTAATTCTTTGAGTGTTTGGTGAAATTGATCAGTAAAATTATCTAGTCCTTTTTATTGTAGGGAATTTTAAATCACTAGTTCAATGAGTGTACTGGTTATTGGACTATGCATATTCTATTTCTCCTTGAGTTAGCTTTGATATTTCATTCTTCCTAAAAATTTGTCCGTTTTATCTTGGTTATCCATTACATTGGGATACAATTGTTCACAATGTCCTATAATCCTTTTGCTGAAAGTTTGGTAGTAGTGTCCCACCTTTCATTCCTAGTTCTAGTAATTTTAGTCCTCTCTCTTTTTGTCTTTAGTCAGTGTAGCTAAAGATTTGTCTTTTTCTTTAAATTTTTACAAAGAATCAACTTTTGGTTTAGTGATTTTCTCTATTATTTTTCTATTTTCTATTTCATTGATCTCCATTTTAATCTATATTATCTCCTTTCCCTGCCGCCTTTCTGTTTAGCATTTTTTTAATTTATAAAATTAGGATATTATTGATTTGAGATCTTCCTTTCAATATTCAGGTTTATAGCTGTAAATATACCTCTAGGCATAGCTTTTGCTGAAGCTCATATGTTTTAGCATGTTGGATTTTCATCTTCATTTATCTTGAAGCATTTTCTACATTTCTTTATGATTGTTTTTAACCCAATGGGTATTCAGTTGTGTGTTGTTTAATTTTCACCTATTTTATAATTTCCCAAGTGCCTTTGTTATTTATTTCTTATTTCATTCCATTGTCCTGAGAATAAAATGGACAGGAGCAGAAACCCCAAATATAGTATATATTATTACCAAAATTCAAAGCCACACAACACACACTGGACTTCTTATTTGGTAGTAGGAGAAAAAGAGATACAACTTGTTCTCCACCTTAAAATTTATGCACTGTCCTGCCCAGGTCTAATGAATTCCTAATTTTTATACTGGTGAGTCAGAGTCCTAATTCTTTGAGAGGTGTGTCTTCTGTTCTCTGGCAACCATGTCTTTTAGTAGGGTATCTAGGATGCTTCTTCACCTGTCCAATTAGCATTATGTCATCAATTAGTGCATTGGTGTAACATTGTGAAGAAAGCTTAGCTGTTTAAAGCTGTATAGATTCTTTTGTGACATGGACAAAGCAGTTACCATAGTCCTGAAGCAAAATAGTAAAGGTCTATTGCTATATTTGCTATGGAAAGTTGAAGTGGTTTTGTATCCCCACTGATCGGATTTCCAGAGGGAAACATTCACCAAATCAATGTTGAATGTCATGTACCAGAGGTTATGTGGCTCTCTTGCAATAAAAATAATACATCTAGTGCAGCAACTGATTGATACTACTGTGTGGTTAATTTTATGGTAGTCCATCATCTGCCATCATGGCCCACATATTTTTTTTAAAGATTTTATTTCTTTATTTGACAGAGAGAGAGAGAGACAGCCAGCGAGAAAGGGAACACAAGCAGGGGGAGTGGGAGAGGAAGAAGCAGGCTCCCAGTGGAGGAGCCTGATGTGGGGCTCGATCCCATAATGCCAGGATCACAGCCTGAGCCGAAGGCAGACACTTAACGACTGAGCCACGCAGGCGCCCCATGGCCCACATATTTTTGCAGAAGCCAGGGAGGTGAAGTAAATGGGAAATGTGATAGATGCTATTATCCCTGCATTTCTCAAGTCTTTGATGAGGGTGTTAATACCTGGAATTTCTTCAGGAATTCTGTATTACTGCTTATTTACTCATTTGATTATATGAAAAGGGAAGCTAGTTTCAGGGGCTTGTACTCGAACTCTCTTACTATAATGACTCACTCAGGTCTGGGAACCAAGGTAATTTTATACCAACTGCTAAGAATATTTATCAGAATTATCCCTTTGAAAATAGAGGGGAAAGAAATGGGGTAAGTCGGCAGATTCATCCGATGCACTATGAAATGAACGCAAATCAAAACCACAGTCAGTGGGGCACCTGGATGACTCAGTCGGTTAAGCATTTGCCTTCGGCTCAGGTCACGATCCCAGAGTCCCGGGATGGAGCCCTGCGTCTGGCTCCCCGCTCGGTGGAGTGCCTGCTTCTCCTTCTGCCCTTTACCCTGCTCGTTGCTTGCTCTCTCTCTTAAATAAATAAATAAAATCTGTTAAAAAAAAAAAAAATCTACAGTTATCACCTGGCCTCCTTAATCTCTGAATCAAACAGAAGATTATAGTGACATTTTGTGTCCTATGAAAGGTGTCATTTCTATGTAGTTCTCTCTTTCAGTCCATATCCCTCTGTCTAAATTCCTAGATGTTTCCTTGGGAAAGGTTTGGAATAATATGTACTACCTATCCATGTGGTGACATTTCAACTCTTTCCTTAAGAAGTCCCAGCCTCGGGGCGCCTGGGTGGCACAGCAGTTAAGCGTCTGCCTTCAGCTCAGGGCGTGATCCCGACGTTATGGGATCGAGCCCCACATCAGGCTCTTCCGCTATGAGCCTACTTCTTCCTCTCCCACTCCCCCTGCTTGTGTTCCCTCTCTCGCTGGCTGTCTCTATCTCTGTCGAATAAATAAATAAAATCTTTAAAAAAAAAAAAAAAAAGAAGTCCCAGCCTCTTCTTGAATGTACTCTGGATCAATGAACTGACATGGATCTGTTAATTTAGATGAAACACAATGATTTTGCACAGTGAAAGGTATGCCAGGTCATTTCTCATGGATGTGGACTTTTTTCTTACTATAGAAAACAAGGAATATCATATTTGACTGTTTACTTGCTTTACCCCCTGAAAACACCATGAGTTTTTAGCCAACACCATCAATTCCTGCAAATAATGAATCTTGAAAGCCTCTTCAGCCTTCCTACCCACTGTGATAATTATGCCCACCATGTATCTGATAATAAAATTCTGCCACATTGCTTCTGCTATTCTTAGATCTTATAATCTCTATCATTCCCATTGATATCAGGCATCCAGCTCTATGGAAGAATCCCCTACAATCAGTCCAAGTTTGATTATCTTTAAGACAATAGAGCAGTCTCACCAAAGAATTTTTTATTTCTGTAAAACAGGAAGCATCTTCTGAGCCCACCCTTGAGAAAGATAATCAGATCCAATATTTCCATCAACCTTTACAAAACTAGAGCAAGGTATTTCTATCATATCTGCTCCATTGTTTAAACCAACGTCGAGGGACACCTGGGTGGCTTGGTGGGTTCAGCGTCTGCCTTCAGCTCAGGTCATGATTCCAGGATTTGGTATCAAGTCCCGCAGGGAGCCTGCATCTCCCCCTGCCTGACGCTCCCCCTACGTGTGTGCTCTAGCTCACTCTCTCTCTCTCCCTCTGACAAATAAACAAAATCTTAAAAAAAAATAAATAAATAAACCAACTTCTAATTCAGGCTTCAAGGAACCACTCTAGAAAATTATAACCAATTTTTAGGATCCTTGCCAAAACACTGAATCCTATTATAAGGTACATGCCTTCACATCAGTGAATTTTCTTGTATCTGGCTTTATATCCTATACCACTTTAGCCTGATTCATTAAAATTTACCACTCTTTATGTTCCCAAATTTCGTAAATACATGTTCCCAAATTTTACCAGTATATGTTCCCAAATTTTACCAGTACATGTTCCCAAATTTTTATCAGTACATATTAACCAAGCCATATAATTCCTTTAATATGTAGTCAGTCATTTCCAGATCAGGACTTTGCTTCCACATTGTGCTTAAGTTTTATTCTGTTATCAAGCTGTTGTTATGTGGATGAGTTCTGAGGAGAAAAAGCATTACTTCCTGAGGTATTTCTTTATATGAGGACATTACATTGTATCCACTGAAGGGGAGGTTTTCCTTTCACAGTAAGGAAGAAGAGGCCGTTCCTACCGGGTGGTAGGATTCAGGAGAATTAGTGTTCAAGACTTTCAGTCCCAGCCAATTGCCCCTATACTATGTGTCCAAGTTCCACTCATCTCCCATCAGGACCCTAACTTTTACAGAGGATACCTGATAAAGATGGTCAGTTTATGTTGACCATTCTTAAAATCAAATCACAGGAACAGTTCTGACTGAGGAAAATGAAGTTGTTCCCTAAATATGCAATGGAAGCCTTCTGATCTTCAGAGTCTGCCAAAAATTTTGAACCCATCCATTTCTTTTACACATTCTCCATGACTGTGAGAGCTACGACTTCTCTCATACTGCTTCACTGCTGGAGTTATTCAATCTCCCAGTATCCTTCCCTTCACCTAGCCTCATCCAAATTGACTACAGGTAAAGGGTTAAAGTTACATATTTTGTAATGTGGTATCTATTATTTTTAGACAAGTGGAAAGTAAAACTCAAAAACTTGATCCTGAATGTCCTCTTTTTAGAATCATCTCCAGTGTAAAATTTTATAGCCTGGCTTGCCAATAAAGAAAAGCTTGATATGAGGTTATTAATTAGTGATTCTTTTTATGAGAGGTATAATCCCAAGGCAGTGAGAGTGAGTGAGTGAATAGAAAAGCGAGAGAGGAAATGATGCCTCACAAAATCCAAGTGATGAGTTATTATAGTGGCTAATGTTTGACAATGAGCCACAAAAGAAACATAGGGAGCTGCTTGGCTGGTTTAACAGCTCAGCCATAAAGGGCATCCTGGAATAACCTACAACAAGAGACTATTTCCGGGTCCATGATTCCTCCATGCAATCTATCCAAGGATAGATAGGGAAAGAAGGAGGAAAGAGAATTTATCTGCCTGGATTCCTCCAGTCTTCTATTTCCAAATAGTCAAAGTTCACCCTAAAAGAAATGAAGCTTTTCACATTTCTGTATTATGTCATCTGTCTTATTTGGTGGATTCTTGGGAATTCAAGTGCCATAAGCTTCTGTGTGGAAGGAATAAGCTTCTGTGCTTATTTACGAAAACTGAACATTTGTTGTGACATCAGGTGAATATGAAATGTACAGAAAAAGGTCCTTCATAACAGTGTTCTGCCACATGACATATATGGACCAGTAGAACACCTCTGGCTAATGTCCTTGAAAACCACCTCTCAAAAGGATAGCAAGAGTAACTGAAACTTGCCTTGAAGTCATAAATCAGTTTATATTCAGAGAAAATGCTGCAACTTCAAATTACATACAAATTTCCCATATCAAAACTTGTCAGACAGTGGGTTACATACCTAAGGATTCGTGACTCGACAGCAAGTTAATCAAACTACCAGGAAATAAACTTGGCATGAAGTATTGGAGTGAGGCAATCTCTGGAAGAAAAGAGCTCAATACTGTAACAAGGCAGTGGGAACAAATGATTCCCATTTATTTATTTATTTATTTCCTTCTTCTCCCCTATATTTATTTACAAAACCATTGCTGACAGCATCCTTGAGTCAAAAGTGCCTGAAGAACTCCTGTGCGCCTGAGCCAAACTACATTTTTCAACTCAGTAATTCCTTGATTTCTTGAGGCGGAGTCTTTTTGACTGACTGCTGTCCTTTCCATAGCCCTTCTTTCCAGCAATTTACCTGAATAAGTTTCAATCTTTCTTCGTGTCTCAATTTAGGTCACTTCTTCAATCCATGAACTAGTCTTTCAATACCCCACGCATACCCTTTGCTTTCATTCCTTAGTTCCTCTATCAAAGTGCCTAGTGCCTTCTATGATCATTACATGTTTTCTCATCATCCTCTCACACCAGTGAGATCCCACCTCATACCCAGTGTCTGACAAGTACAACAGTATGTACTGAGTTGGTATTTGCTAAATGATTATGGGCTTTAAAGGGCATAGCCCGAGCTCCCTGTTGTTCTGTTAGACACTCTTCCACTCATTTTGCTCCAGCTATGCTAGACTCCTCCTTGGCATCTCCATTTGCGTTGTCATGTACTTGCCTCAAATCTTTGGTATTGGTTTATTGCCCTTGCCCTCAACTATTCCCTTCACAGCCTTTCCCCCCCTTATCTCAAATCACAATCTGACCTATAACAAGCTTACACTTGTATTTACCATTCGTTATTATATGCCCAGAGCTTCAAATAATGCTCAAGAAATAATTTTTGAATAAACAAGTAAAAAGATGAGTGAGTGAAAAGTGGATGGGAATATGGAGGCAAAAACATAGGGAATTTCTTAGGAGTATAGTTTAATATGCAATAACAGCTTTGAGGGAAATTAAATGAAAATTTTTTGTGCCTAGGGGCTCCTGGGTGACTCAGTTGGTTAAGCATCAGACTTTTGCTTTGGGCTCAGGTCATGATTTCATGGGTCGTGAGATCCAGCCCCAAGTTGGTTCTTTGCTCAGTGGGGAGTCTGCTTGAGATTCTCTCCCTCTTCCCCTCCCCCCACCACTCTCCCTCTCTCTCAAATAAATAAATAAATCTTTAAAAAAATCTTTTTGTGCCTACCAAGCTGTTTCTAGGCACTTAAAAATATTTAATTTAATCTTCTAGGCATTTAAAAATAATATTTAATTTAATCTTCCAAAGTCCCTCTGAGACAGCTATTATTCAAGTTTTAAATAATAATTAATTTTTAAATTTTTAAACAGTGTTATGTGGAAGAGCCAAGACCCAGCCTATTGTTTAACTTAGGTGACTACTCCGGGTTTTTTACAACATATGTCCTAGAACCTATCAAGTACAAAATAATATGGTGCAAATACTGAGGGGGAAATTTAGATATGGTTTAATTCCTATGAATAATTAGAACTCATCTTAAGATACTAAAAAAGTATTTTTAAAAAAGATATCAAAGTGTCAAACTTAAAACTAATTAATATGCTTGTCAAAATCATTTCTCTAAAATATAACCAGTTAACAAGAAATGTTAGTGAAAAACTTCAATGCATTAACAGAAAAAAATCTATTATCTGACCTTCTAATATATGCTCTACATTGGTAAAGTTATTTTCAAAATTTGGCTTATAATAATTGCTTGGGTATCAACATGCGGATATTTCAGATTATTTATTTTTACAATCTTCTTTGTTAGCATTTCTCATGTTAAAAGGGTAAAATAAATGAAGGGTTTGCTCTAGTATCTACAAATAGCACACTTATAGAGCGGTTTCAGTTGAGGTATCAACATTGTAACTGATGTTTGAAAATTAGTTATATATAATTTCTGTTAATCTCAATGACTCTGGAAAGCAATAAAAAATATACAAGTTCATGCAATTATTGTGTACGATTAAAATTTCCAAATGCTTCGTATGTTTTCTGAATTGACTTTTTTGTGTTGATCAAGGTTGTTTTGTCAATTTTTTCTTTCCCCACCCTCATCCCACAGTTTATTGTTCTGGAGTAGCAAACCTTACACTTCATATAATATTCCTTGCTTATATTTGCTGGGGATAGATCCCAAAAGTGATCATCTCTCAGGAAACAAACCAGATCTCACTCCATCTCTGAGATCATTTTTGTCAGACCATGTGGCCTTTATCCATATCAGCCTAAATGATTTTCCAAGATGGTGAGAACTCTTCTGAGATGCTTCAGATTGTATCCTTTACTTTCCAGAATCCTAGTCCACGATCTATTCTAGAGTGCTGGTACCTATAGAGTTACCACAGACTAGTCAAAGATCATCCCTTATAAGAATTCTATCTGCTAGAAAACAGTTGGCAACAGATGATCAGATATTTGCTAATACTGGCACAGTTTGAGATTTAAAGCAAAAAATCACCAATTGTCTTCAGATTTAAATCAGAAGAACTTTTCTAAATAGAATCTTCAATTATAATGGACATTGAAGCAGAAAAATCCCTTACTTCTCAGTAACCAGTATCTCAATATGCACCACCAATATATTGTAGGAGAGTTAATACACATCTCTTTGTTCTCTATCTATTCCAAATAACACATTATTTTAGGAAATTATTAATCTTGATAAGGAAGAAAAAAGGAGAAGCAAGATTTTATCGAAAGCAGATCAAACGGTTTATTCCCACATGTGCAAAGTTACCTTGAATAGCCAATAATCGTTAATGATCAAAAATGCATTTTGCCCATGAAACATACAACTCCTTATATTTATTCTTCACATTTCTTACACCTATAATTTGACAATGCCCACTGGTATGTTAAAAGCTCTAATAATTCCAAAAGAAAAGAAACTTTTAACATATGATAATAGAGTTGCTGGAAATTGCTCGAACACAACTCTTTTTTTTTTCCTAAGTAATGCTGTTTGATACTAATAAAACTTTTTCTCAGAAGTCTTTTTCTACCACAGAGTGACTGATGCTACTACTTCCATGGATCTCCCAAATGTATCACTAAGGCAGAATAGTAAGGTAGGATCTTCTGCAGATTAAATAAATTGGTGGAGGTCTTAGTTTTGTAAGAGTGGCAAGATTAGTTGACTTAATCATTGAACTAGAATTTACATATTACCATTTAAGGCACTCCTTTACTTAGCACACGATTCCAAGTCATTATGGTTTTACTCTGTTTGATTTCTTAACCCCTATCTTTGTAGCTAATTAATACCTCAGAAAATGGAAGCTTGTTAAGAAGAATCATTAGGCCTCTTCAGTAGATCACAGACTGGCCCAAGAAGTATTACGACCAAGACACAGTAGAATTGCTGAGTGTGATTTTTTCCCCCTTACTTCTCATTCTATGAAAATACTGTTAAAAGTTGAAAATTTCCTACCTAAAAATAGTTCAGGAAATCAATTCAATATCATTCAACATCAAAATACAGTGGTTTGCACATAAAAAAAGATTTTAGAAAATCTGCCATTTTATATTTAACCACTTTAGAAGACCAGTAGCAAGTACTGTCAACAGAAGTTGAGTACTGTATCAAAGATAAAAGAAAAAGGGGCGCCTGGGTGGCACAGCGGTTAAGCGTCTGCCTTCGGCTCAGGGCGTGATCCCGGCGTTCTGGGATCGAGCCCCACATCAGGCTCCTCCGCTATGAGCCTGCTTCTTCCTCTCCCACTCCCCCTGACTGTGTTCCCTCTCTCTCTCTGGCTGTCTCTATCTCTGTCGAATAAATAAATAAAATCTTTAAAAAAAAAAAAAAGATAAAAGAAAAATGTCACTGATTAGATTAAAGCCTTCTAGAAGTCAAAAAACCAAATCCATGAAATGGTTAGGGAAAAGAGGTGAATAAAATCTGCATAAAATTTCTGTATTGAAACACATTCCATTCTTCAGGATTCTCTGCTAGATAAGTTTCTTGAACCTTTCTGCAAAGTCAAACTGTGCTCTGTGAAGAATCTTCAGGTCGTTCTTTCTTCTCAGCTTGACCTTAATGACAAAATTTGTCATACTCCCCCACTGTTTTCCAAGTTTCCCCTTCAGAGGACACTGTCTACTTTTCTCTTTTTGTTCCATTATTGAGCATACACCTGATAAACGGCCATGATGATACTCAATTGATAGCACTGCAGGTTTGGCAAGCTCCAGTCACAGCCCAAAGCTGCAAATTTAGAAGACCTTAAATTAGATTAGATGACTATTTTGTACTCTTGAATTTTTATTTTTCAAAGCACTTTAGCATTTTTTCTTATTAATTTATTTGATCTCTGCATTTATTAAAATATTTATCTTTGGACTTTTGACTTCAACTCAAAAATGTGGAGAGCTAGATGGATGTCATCTCCCACCCAACAACAACAACAAAAAAAATGCTGGATATATATTCTAAGTTAACAAATTTTTTTGAACTCTTCTGAGAATTGAGGTTATAAGGCAAACAACCAATCTGAAATTGAGGGATAGAAGGCCAGGTGCCCACAGTTTAAAACAGAACCCAGGCACTAGTTTTCTTGCAGAATGTGCCACTGGACACCATAAAAGCCAGCATGAAAGTGAAAAGTCTATAGACCACTCATATTTGCGGTCTCCATCCTGTTTCAAGCGTCTCCTCTAGGAGACTTTCTTGGGGAGGATGAGAGAGAATACCACTGAAGTGCTGACTCAGGTAAGGAAGTGTCAGCAACTGCAGGGACCTGCTGGCATCCTTTGCCCCTATCCTAAAAGGCTTAATCTATGGAGGGGGGGAGAGCAATGAAGCATGTATCCTGCAGGCCAATCCAAGAAGCTTTGAGAACTCAAATAGAATAAATAACAGAGAGACAAACACACAAGGCCCACCTCAACACAGCATGTTTGAGCTGCAGAAATGCAAAAGGTAAAGAGAAAATCTTGAAGGCAGCTGTCAGGTGGAGGTGGTGGTATGCTTACAAAAGCAAAGAACAAGAATTACAGCAGACTTTTCATTAAAAACCATAGAAGCAAAAAGGCAATCAAGTGACATTTTTAAATTGTTAAAAGAAAAAAATCTTGTTGACTCAGAATTTTACACTCAGAAAAAAAAATCCTTCAAAAATTAAAAAAAAAGAAAGAAAGAGCTTCTCAAGTAAACAATAATGAGGGGAAAATACTGCTTATAGACTTACTCTGTAAGAAATGTTAAAGGAAATTCTTCAGTGAGAAAAAATATGGTAGTGGTCAGAAACTTGGACAATAATAAAAATCAGAATGTAATAAATGAAAGTAAAACAGTCCTTTTTTTATTTTTATTTTTTAGATTTTATTTATTTATTTGACAGAGAGAGAGACAGCCAGTGAGAGAGGGAACACAAGCAGGGGGAGTGGGAGAGGAAGAAGCAGGCTCATAGCGGAGGAGCCTGATGGGGGGCTCGATCCCATAACGCTGGGATCACGCCCTGAGCCGAAGGCAGACGCTTAACGACTGAGCCACCCAGGCACCCCTAAAACACTGCCTTTTATTTCTTATTGTTAATTTTCTAAATGATAAACCATGTCAAGTAATAATAATAACAAAGTATTGGTCATTCATATGTAAATTGAATGTATGACAACAATTGTACCAGGCATAAGAAGGAGGAATTGGGAATAAGTTGTGATAATATCTTTACACTACACTTAAAGAAGTATAGAAGTATTTGAAGATGGACTCAGATTACTTAAAAATCTATATTTTAAACTCTAAGGCACCTACTAAAAAAGTTAAAAGTTATAAATATTAAGTCAATTAAGAAGATATTAGAAAATAATAGAAAATTCTCAATTAAAACAAGAAATGGTAGAGAAAGAAAAAAGAACAAATGCAACAAAAAGAAAACAAGCAGGAAGATAGATTTCTAATCCAACTATATCAATAATAACTTTCAATGTTAATGGTCTAAACACAGTTAAAATACAGAAATTGTCAGATCCGATTTTTAAAAAAGCAATAACTAAACAAATTATGTTCACATGAAGCCTCATTTTAAGTATGAAGACCTTTATAAAGTAAAAGCAATGGGATAAAGAAATTTATGTCATTCAAACACTAAGCACAAACAGCTGGAGTAGCTGTATTTCAGATTAATTAGACGTCAGGAACAGGGATGACTATCATGGGTAAATATAGACAGATATTATATAGTAATAGAGACAAATTCTCAAGAAGACTTAACACTCCTAACACTTCTTATTGTTAATTTTCTAAATGATAAACCATGTCAAGTAATAATAATAACAAAGTATTGGTCATTCATATGTAAATTGAATGTATGACAACAATTGTATTCAGCTAATAGTAGAGTGGTGTAATACCTGAGGTGAAAAGCAGTATATCTTAATGGAAAAATAAACAAATCCACACGACGGGGACTATGGTGAATATAGAATTTATGCTCCACCTAATGGACCAACATTCAAAGGAAATAATGTTATTTTATTAAGAAAGACTGTGACCCGGTATATACTAATATGCTTAAATTATACACCAATGTGGAACTTTTGAAAAGGAGTAAAATACAAGGGAACTGGATGGGAGAGGAGAACAAATGATGGGTATTAGGAGGAAAGTCAGTAAATGTACATGCTGTATATTGACCCTGTGAGAGCAATTTCCTTTGGGATAGGGCTCCTAACTAACCTCCTGCTGCTGTGGTTTTTATAGTAGCAGAGCAGATATCATGGGCAGTAAGTCAACGCCTGATTAGCTGCATTTAGTATTGGAGGGGAGGGTAATTAGGTAATTATGAGAGGTGCCTGTCATTAGAAGCCACAAGGATCTGTATAGAGGCGTATTTCCATTGACGTTTTAATTATTTTTGCCTCAGAACTCTTAATATGAAACTAAGCATTGGGATGGGGTAAAATAGGGAGTCTTACTATCCACAGGCGCTTCCAAAGCTACATTTTTCATCTCTAAATTAACATTGCATATTAAGTCTCTCTGATGGATTGCACACAACGGAAAGCAGCTTTGAAACACCCAGAATTACTCAGCTTCTCCTCTTGCAGATTTTCTGAAATATCACTGTTCTTATTGGTTTACAGGTGTTTTTAACAATGTTCTGAGAGTTTTCTGGAAGACAAATGCACATACGTGATCACTGAACTCTACCATCAATGTACACGATTGCACGTGCAGAAATTCAGAGCTGAATTTCCAACTATTGCCTTTTAAGTTCTCTTACAGAGTGAAGTTCATTTGATTGTGATGACTTGTTTCTTATAGACATTTGCATTAAAAAATAGTTGGACATTAATTATGAAGAATTTTTTTTATAGTGGTCTTAGGAAACCTGAAATGAGAAAATATAAAACTTTTAAAGGATTGTTTTAAGTCACGTGGACTGTAAATTATTTTCAAGCTCAATTCTAAGACGACTTCCATGGTGGCTGCTCAACACATACATATCGAATAATTAAATGATCTCATTCTGTCCTCATTCAACAATTTTAGATATATGTTCCAGTTATCTCTTGCTGCATTGAAAATCATCCCAGAATGGAGTAGCTTAAAACAACCATAAAATATGTTTTGCTCACCAATCTGCCATGTGGGTAGGACTTGATAAGGATAGTTTTTCTGTGGTCCATATGGTAGGAGCTGCAGTGCAGCACAGGGTGAAGTTGGAAGTAGCTAAAGATACAGCCACTCACATGCCTGGTAGTCGATTCTGTCTGTTGCTGACAGCTTCCCTGGGCCTGTGCCTAGAGCCCTCACACGAGAGCTTTTCATCCATTTGCTTGGTTTATTCATAACGTGATGGCTAGGTTCCAAGAGTAAGCAACCCCAAAGAGAAAGAGAGCCAGGAAGAAGGACCACTGTCCTTGATGACGTAGACTTTGCAGCGATGCAGCATTACTTCTGGGGTAATCTATTCATTCAGTGCGAGTTAATAAGATTTGCATGGATTCAAGAGGATGAAAATGTGACAACACTCTTTAAAGGGAGGAATCTCAAAGAATTTGTGTGCATGTCTACAGCCACTAAAATCCTCTGCCTGGCCACATGTTATTTATACTTCCTCCACATGCAAAATTCATTCATTCCCTTTTAAGACTCCCCAACATCTTGTCTATTCAGTGTCAGATTTAGGCTCAAGTTCCAGGATCTAAATAAGGTAATGTGTACCTTGAGGATTTTTCTTGAGTACTGCAGCTAGGGTATAGTTATTCTTCATCTGGAAACTTATGAACTAAAAAGAAAACTTATCTTCATTCTACACAATAAATATGGTGGTCCAAAATGGAAAAAAAAAATTACAAAAGGGAGGCACATAATAATCACCAGTCCGTGGTGATTCTGAAATCCAGCAGGCACGTGTTATTGCCAGTTCTTTAACTAAAGCTTGAAACTACTTTCTAGGAATTGTTCGGCATGGCTCTTGTCTCTCTCTTTTGGGGTCTGGATTCCCCCTCCTGAGTCATTCTTACTTTTCCATAGAACATAGACCGTATTTTCAGTACTATAGATTTTCCAGCCTGTCTCTGACCATGGAAGTTTAGGGATCTAATTGTTTCTTTAAATTGTGGACTCATTCTGTCCATCTCAGTACAAGCTGATGTATATTCATTAAACAAAATTATGAGTTTTTTATGAGTCAATTTATCATCTGTTGCATTAAACAAAAGCAATACTCACTAATCTCTTGAGTTTATGGTATGACTGCCTTGAGGCAGCAGCCTTATGATTCCTAGAAGCTCTAATGTTTAATAGTATTCGAGATTCATTAGTAGTGAGCCAATAAGCCAGTTCTTATTTCAGAGAAGTAAAAAAAGATTTCACTTTTATATGGGTGGAGAGTCAAAGAATTTGCAAACATATTTAATAACTCAGTATCATATACATTTAATTTTGATTTTAAATATTTTTTGCAAACTTAATTCAGTTTTTAAGTACAGAATATTCTAAGTTAACTTGGTTAAGGAGTAAATAAAATACTATTTCTTTTAAGAGTTAGATTGAGTGAAGACATTTCTAGATTGTCCTATTTTCTTTTCAACTTATATCTTTCATATTTTAAGACAGAGTTTTAATGTAAATGAAATAAGAAAATATATGTGAGATATATAAATAGGAAAGTATTACAGAATTAAAGTACAGAATTATCATCATTACCAGGAAGAAGCTTTCTTCCTTAATTGGTTGTAATTCCATGCTGAATTGGCATGCTATCCCATTAAAAAAAAAATGCTTTTCCTTAAAAATGAGAAATAATTATTTTTCCTTTTGAGAAATGTATAGTTTAAGGTCACTGTAATGAGAAGGTTTGCTTTTCCATGAACTTTGTTTAGTCTTTCTGCTTACCAATTTTCCTACATCTAAAGTGCTAAATGTAAATGTTACCTAGCACACTCTGCATCTATACTATAATCATTATATTAATTATACTTGAACTCTTGGTAAAACAACATTATGAAAATATGAAATCTATATATGACTATAGTTTTCATTAATTCTATTTAATGTATGAAATGATGTGAATTTATTTTTAAAAATAGTCAATCCAAATGAGTACATTACTGTCAAATTATAAAGTCCAAAAATAATACTATTGAAATGACTCAGCTGTTCAGATTTCATAAAAATTACATGGTCATTGCCTCCATTCTCATGGGCAATAGTCTCTAGGAAATAAAATTAAAAGAAGCATTGTGGGGGCACCTGGGTGGCTCAGTGAATTAAACAACAAACTCTTGATTTTGGCTCAGGTCATGATCTCAAGGTCATGAGATTGAGCCCTGGGTTGGTCTCCCCCACTCACTGCGAGTCTGCTTCAGATTCTCTTGCAGAGAATCTCTCTCTCTCTCTCTCTCTCAAATAAATAAATAAATAAGTAAAATCTTTTAAAAATTAAAAAAAGAAGCATTGTGTGTATGTATATTAGCCATGTATTTATTTTACACTGAAATGTAAAATATCCAGGCAATGAAAATAAATCTCTCCTCTTTTTTGTTTAACCAAAAAGCACAAAGATAAGTTAGTCAATACTATGGCTGCTGGTGAAGCCATCTTTTTTTTTTTTTTTTAATTTTTAAAATTAATTGTTTAGCATGCTTAAGCGACTTTAGCTATTTTCCACTTTCCTTCACACTCATTCTACCATTTCCAGTGATCCTTTGCCTTTGATCAATATCCAGTAGCATGAAACCTTTCCAGCAATGCTTATTCAAGTGCGTTTCACGTTAATGATCTCGGTCTGCTGGAAAACCAATTACACATTTTTCCATTTAAGCTCTGCTCTGTAATGGATAATGTTTGCATTAAAGATGTGTCAGCAGGGGTTTGCTGCCAGTACAGGAGCATACATAACTGAGAGGACTGTAGGAAAAAAGGCCCAAGCAAGCTGTTAGACAAGAAACTCTTGAAATAAATCAAGATAGTGAAATTATTTGTCATTATTTTCTTTACTTAATAAACCAAATTTACTTATGCTCTAATATCTCAAATGACAGACCACTTATGCTATCTCAAAAAAGTAGGTTAATAAATATATATCCAATGTCTTTCTTGGGAAAAATCAGGCAAGATTATGAAAAAGCAATTCAACCATAGTTTATTAAATGGTTAATATATTCAAGGGACTGTGTTAAAAACTTAAATTTTATTATATTATTTATGCAAAAAGATAATATTTATAGACTTAGGTAAGTGTGTGTGTGTGTGTGTGTGTATAGTAATATACATACATGCTAATAATAGTTACCTCTATAGGAAAACAGTTAAAAATCAGGAGAGGAAAGATTACCTATTTGTTTTTGTATATATTTTCCATTTTTCCCATATGCTTATTTGGCTTTATTATTTAAAAACGTATTTTAAAAATATAAAATTTTCAAACCCAAGCCATTTGACCTATATTAAGTTAGCTTATCAGGAACAATGTGCTGCTATCATCATTAAAAAATAGCTAAATGATTTGAGGGAATTAGCATTTAGAATCATTAAAGCACTGAAGTAGTAACTGGCTAAACAAACTACATAGGCCAAAGTATTTGTCGCATAAGGAATCTTAATCTATAGGAGATTCAAAAATCCATCCTTTCTGGGGAAAGTGTTGCATTAGCAAAACTCACTGGACAGAAGTACATCTTTGAATATATGAATTATAAAAAAAATTGAATCACACAAAATCTTTTAAGTATCTATATTGAGTTTATGGCATTTCTCAAATGGTCTCTTTTTATTCATATCAGTCTTTCAGATATCACCCAAAACTAAAATTGAGAAAATAATAATCCATGTGCATAATTTTTCTTCCATCAGTAGTACTTATTGTTCCTAAAATTTGGAATGATGTGAAATGTTGTTAGTAGAGTATACTTTTGTTATGTTCAAATTTTCAGAATCTATCTGCATAAAAACAGTATATTATACTTTTAAATTATATTTCCAATTATTTATATCAGAATCGTTCATAAATATATTAAGTACTGGCATTTCAATTGAAATTATAATCGTAAGTTCTGATATTCTAAAACCTTAGATAATTAGTTTCTTTGAAGTGTCCTTCTTAAGAAGGGTGCTATTACTCGCATTTATCCTACTGAGTTCTAGACAATGCCTCTTGTTTATCAACTGCATCAATTTAAAATGAAAGATATGTAAATTAAAAATAAAATATTAAAGTACATATCTAAAAAAGTTAGACATTAAACTAATTACTATTTTTTCAAACTGTTTGCAATTCATTTGGTTGACTGGCCATTAACGTTTAGTGATTTTCTTGCTCTGAACCGGGCTTTTGCAAAGTGCTTTATACAAATCATCTCACCGAGTCCTCATTTATAATGTGTTTTATAAATACGATATACAAGACTTAGAAAGTTTCAGCAATTTTTCTAGGTACTACAACTCTTAAATACCAGAACCAGGCTCCTATTCCTGGGAGTATGACTCTATGTTCTAAGCTCTTAAAATCGAGTTTAGACTCTTAATTTCAAAAATGTGCATTTCTGTATTTTTTGTTTTTATTTTTTGCTTTTCTGTAGCATCTTGAGCATTTGCATGCTTGCTCTGAGTTGATAACACTGGCCTCCATATTGAGGTGTGCTGTATATGGGTTACGGTAGGTGGTAAAAGGCAGATATCACCACGTATTTCTATGTGTTGGTTTAAAGAGTTGAGATTATAATTCATTAGCATATAAATCTTTGCTCAAATATGTTTTCTCTGAAAGCACTCAAAAGCCTTTGTAATTCTGGTACGTATATAAAATGTTTAGAATTTCCCCTGAGAATACTGTATTATTTCAGAATAATTCCATGTATCTCCAGTTTAACAAAAGAATTTTAAAATATATGCCATCACTCCTTTCATCTGAGTTTCCTTTTTTTACTGTAACTTCTCTATTCATCATAATCATAGTTAATATAAACATAAGGCAGATAACCCTAATGGATAAGATCTCTACAAATTTCTTTTTTTTTTTTTAAAGATTTTTTATTTATTTATTCGACAGAGATAGAGACAGCCAGCGAGAGAGGGAACACAGTCAGGGGGAGTAGGAGAGGAAGAAGCAGGCTCCCAGCGGAGGAGCCTGATGTGGGGCTCGATCCCATAACGCCGGGATCACGCCCTGAGCCGAAGGCAGACGCTTAACCACTGTGCCACCCAGGCGCCCCAAGATTCTCTACAAATTTCTAAACAAATTGGTTTTTCTTCACATTTCCAATCACATATTTCAAAGACACAATGTCTGTCTTATTTTATTATACCTTTACTCTAAACTCTTTTCTCTAGTCAGAGTGCACTGCTTCCTCACAATATCATGAAATATTTCTATAGAATAGCTCATCTGTTATATGAGAACAAAGTTGAAAAATTGGAACATATTTCAAGCACCTGCCTCAGTCTATATGCATAACAAAAAAGCCCAAGTTCTACAGCTGAGCAATGAAGAACAAACATTATTGTATTATTTTAAAGCAAAATATTGGGAGATTAATATTAGAATAAGTTGATCTTGCTAACCTAACACAATAAAATCTGGTTTAGAAATATATCAACATATTTTTAAATAGCTTTCACAAAAGTACCTTGAACTTTTGTGTATTATTGTAATTATGTGTATAATTGTTATATCTTTACAAACTTGTTACTTTGTTCTGAATGCATACTTGGAAAGCCTAGAAAAGATGATGGATAGTGGATCAATTTGAAAACTAAAAACACCACAGAGGGTTGTTATAAATGTGAAAAGCATCCTATATTTGCTGTGTAAAACGTATTGTCATCATGGATACTTCACATGTATAACTTTATAAGGTTATGTTTTAAGCACTAGAAATTTCTGAGAATAAATCTGGTTCGACAAACATGTCTTAAGTCCTGCTTTGGCATGTGGGTCCTGTACTCACAGCTGATCTCAAATAATTCAACACTGAAATCCCAAGTTCCACATATGTGTTTACTATACTGACAGGCAAAGTTCTTACAAACTGGTTTTTTGTCCCAAAATCAAGAATTGTTGAAGTATAATAGTCAGTTGACTAGCAGGGAGAGACTTGTAATATCAAGAACACAATAGAAGAAATAGAAAATGAGATTAATTCAAGTTCTATAGATGATAGCAATTTATAAGTTCAATGACCATACATAAAAAAATCTATGTTTTAAAACAAAGTTACCACTCTGTCTTTTGTTTTTATCCTTAGTACTCTACCTATTGCTAATTACATACCAGCACTAAAATGACCCTCCCAATCTGGTAAATAATATTAACTCTAAAATTAGACTAGGTCAAATTGTTTATATCCTTTGCACTCAAGCAATTCAACAAAGAAGGCAAAAGGAGAAATATATGTGAATGACCTTCCTTCTGGCAGAAAGTAAAAACTGAGTCATTGTCCACTTCTATTAGCTTATCATGTAGCTCAAGGACTATTTTACGAATTTTAAACAGAAAAGCAACTTCTTCGTTATTTTCCAAGGTAAACCTTGTATTTTTCATTTAAATATTATGTAATTCTTTTGTTTCAGTTTGCATTTTTTTTAATGTTTAAACCACTGCAATTTTTCTAGGACATTCTAGAAATTTTTGATATGCATTTTTGTAGCTTAAATCATCTTTAACATACAAATGATTTGTTTACATAGTATAAAGAACTCTAAATCATAAATGCTAGAAAAGTGACTATAAGTATAGCTCAATTGATATATGATTTTAAAAGAATTGTTCATTACAAATATATTGCATGACATTAAAAATATATATATTTATATATATAATTAATAAAAACCATATAGTCAAAATTTTGCTATGCATAAAAGCAATGTGACATTCCTTGACCACTTAAAAATTTAAAATACAACAAATTGACTTTAAAAGGTAAAAATTAAGCAGAACCTTGAAGAGATAAAGGAAAATTATGTTTCATTCATAAAAAGCTCATAAAAATTGGTGAAGCACAAAGATCAAAGGAGTACCTACTTTCCTTTCATATTTGTAAATTTGTACCTTGTTTTATACTTATGGACATGCTATTTCTTCTACTGGCTCCTCCTTGAGAACATATTTCAAATCAAAACAACTTAAATACTCTCTTTAAAATACAAGAACCTCAATAATCAAGTTTTATTGAGTATAAAAAATTTACAGGAATGCCACTCCCAATGAAAAGACTCTAAAAGAACCCACTTTGCCATAAAACTGATTTTGAAATCACTACTGAAACAAAAAAATACACATTTAAAGTAACTATGATAGCAAGCATAGATAGGACTGAATAGTTTGTGTTTTTGTGTTAGATTTGTTAAATACTTCCAGTCTCTTCTAATATAGCAGAGAATATACTTAATTATCTGACAGCAACTTTGTAAAAAGAAAATGATAGGATTTTTTTGTTTGTTTGTTTCCTCTAAATCTTTAGCTCTCTCTGGACAAATGAGAGCAGAGAGTAGTATTTTTTATAGACTTACAGAATATGAGATAAATACAATGCACAGTTTAGACAAAGCCAAAAATTATTTTATTTCACTGTCCCCACTAATTCCTACAAAGATAATGCCACCATTTCATTAAAAGCAACAGATAATAGAGATTTACAAAGTTATAATGCTAACATTTTAATAGAAGAATACTGCAGAGCATTAGCATTCCACAAGGGGAAATTTGAAAGAATTAGAAAAAAAGACATAATTGATTTAGAAATAGCAATTTTATAAAAGCATTCTACAGAAAAGAATTCTAATAGCAGTGTTCTAATATTTGTTAAAATCATAACTGAGTCTTTTGAATGCTTACGTTAATTTCAGGGTGTCATAATGAGTGTTGAAGAAATGAAAACCAAGTTTAATTAATAACTAGAATATGCTCCCTCATTCTTTGTGAAACTAATAACCAAAACATTTTATATCTTTTCTTCAAAATTCTCCCATGTTCTTAGAATTTAAAGTGTATATTATGTATATCAGATTTTTATTTTATTTTTAGTTTATGCATGTAATGAGAGTTCTTAGTTGGCAAAACAAGTGAGTGCCCTCTATTCATTTTTAAGTGAACGGGGTTAATTAAGGAATTTTAGATACTTCTCAGAATCTTTGTAAAGACTGGAGAAATAAACCTAAGGTTAAGTTTCCAAGAATGGCTCCCAAAACCGGGGCTGGAAATATAATTGTCAGGTTCCAATGTAAAATGAATACGTGGGGCCCCTTAGTCAAAAGGTACAGAAAAAAGTACCACCAAAGACACTGAAATAGAAAGCCTTTTCCATTCTTTTGTTGTCTTTCTCAACTTCTCATCTTGTTTTTTATTTGATACATAATGTCACTATAAATAAGAATTAAAACGCAAAATATTAGCATGAGTTTTTAATAGGCTTTTTTTTAGCAGTTTTTAATTCACAACAAAATTGAGGAAAAGATACAGATTTCCCATATTTCCCCTGCCCCCTACACATGCATAGCCTCCATAATTGATATTCCCTACTGGAGTAGTACATTTGTTAAAATGGATGAACTTATATCGACACATTATTACCTCAAATCCAGAATTTATGTTAGGTTTATCATTGATGTTGTAAATTTTGGGAGGTTTGGACAAATGTATAATGACATGTAGCCACCTTTTTAGTATCATACAGAATAGTCTCACTTCCCTAAAACTCTTCTATGTTCTACCTACTTATCCCTCCCCTCCCCAAACTGAAAATCACTGAGTTTTTTAGTGTCTCTATAATTTTGCCCTTTCCTGAATGTCTTACAGTGTAACTATACAGTGTGCAGCCTCTTAAGATTGACTTATTTAATTTAGCCATATGCATTTAAATTTCCTCCATGTCTTTTCACAACTTGATAGCTAATTTCTTTTCAGTGCTAAATAATATTCCATTGTCTGGATGCACCATCATTTATTTATTTGTTCACCTCCTGAAGGACATCTCGGTCACTTCGAAGTTTTGGCCATGATGAGTAAAGCCTCCATAAACATCCAGGTGCAGATTTCTGTGTAAACTTCAGTTTTCAAGTCCTTCGGGTAAATACCAAATAGTGTGATTGCTGGATTATATGATCAGAGTATGTTTGGTTTTATAAGAAACCATAAAACTGTCTTTCAAAGTGGCTGTACCGTTTTGCATTTCCACCAGCAATGAATGAGAGTTCTTGTTGCTTCACATCTTCTCCAGCATTTGGTTTTGTTTGTTCTCCAGAATTTGGCAAGTCTACTAGGCTCGTAGTGGTATTTCCCTGATGACTTATGATGTGGAGCGTCTTTTTATACTCTTATTGGCAGTCTGTACATTTCTTTCATGAGGCATCTGTTAAGGTGTTTAAACCACCTTTCAAATGGCTTGTCTGTTTGTGAGTTGTTATTATTGAGTCTTAAAGATTTTGTTATGTATTTTGGATAATAGGCCTTTAACAGATAAGTTAATATTTTCTCCCGGTCTATGGGATTGTCTTTTTATTCTTTTGGCATAATAGCCCTTTAACAGATAAGTTAATATTTTCTCCCGGTCTATGGGATTGTCTTTTTATTCTTTTGGCATAAGAGTCTTTCATAGAGCAGACTCTTTAATTTAAAAATTCCACCTTAGCAATTTTTGCTTTCATGAGTAGTGACTTTGGTATCCAAAAGGTCATCCCCAAACATAAATTCGTCTAGATTATCTCCTATGTTATCCTCTAGGAGTTGTTTGTTTGTTTGTTTGGACTTCCATTTCACATTTAGCGCTTTGATTTTGGATTAATTTGGGGGTGATGTAAGGTCTGTGTCTAGATTATTTATTTATTTTTTTTTTTTGAATTTGGATGTCCAGTTGTTCCAGCACTATTATTGAAAAAACTATCATCTATTTTATTTCTTTGCCCCATTTGTCAAAGATCAGTTAAGTTTATTTATGTGGATCCATTTCTGGGCTCCTTCTTCTGTTTTATTGACCTATTTGTCTAATACCACACTCTCTTGAGTACTGTAGCTTTATGGTAAGTCTTGAAGTTGAGTGGTGTTTGTCCTCCATTTTATTCTTCTGCTTCAATATTGTGTTGGCTATTTTAGGTCTTTGACCTCTCCATACAAACTTTAGGGTAAAGGTGTCAAAAGTCACAAAATAACTTGGTAGGATTTTCTTTGGAATTGTAAAGAACCTAGGAATCAAGTTGATGAAAGCTAACATCGTGACAACATTGAGTCTTCTTACCCATTAACATGGAATATTTCTCCTTTTATTTATTTCTTCTTTAATTTTGTTCATCAGAGTTTTGTAGTTTTCCTCAAATAAATATTGCACATATTTAGTTAAATCTATATGTAAGTATTTCAATTTGGAGTGTGGTAATATAAATGGTATTATGCTTTTAATGTCAAATTCCACTTGTTCATCACTGGTATTTAAGAAAGCACTTGACTTTTGCATATTAACCTATATCCTGCAACTCATTGTTGCTGTTGTTGATTCTTCTGGATTTTCTTTCTTTTCTTTTATTTTCTTTTTAAGATTTATGTACTTATTTGAGAGAGAAAGAGAGAGAGAGAGAGGGCATGGATGGGAGGGGCAGAGGAAGAAAGAGAGAATCTCAAGCAGACATGGCACTGAGATTGAAGCCCACCCCTGGGCTCCATGATCATGACCTGGGAGACTCTGAGATCATGACCAGAGCTGAAACCAAGAGTCGTACACTCAACCAACTCCACCACCCAGACACCCCAATTCTTCTGGATTGTCTACATAGATAATCATGTCATTTGTGAACAAAGACCTTTTTATTCCTTCCTTCACAACCTGCATACCATTTATTTCCTTTCCTTGTCTTATTGCGTTAGCTAGGACTTGCAGCACAATGTTGAGTAGGAATAAAAGGGGACATGCTTGCTTTGTACTTCATCTTAGTGGGAAAGCTTCAAATTTCTCAACCTACATTATGTTAGTTGTAGGTTATTTCATATATATTCTTTTATTTTTAATTCCAGTGTAGTTAACATATAGTGTTATATTAGTTTCAAGCGTACAATATAATGATCCAAGAGTTGCACGTATTACATGGTGCTCATCAAGATAAGTCCCCTTCACTTATTTCATCCATCTCCCTACCCACCTCCCCTGTGGTAACCATCTGTTTTCTACAGCTGAGGTTTTTATTATTATTATTATTATTATTATTATTATTATTATTATTATTATTATTTCTCTTTTTCTCTCTCTCTTTTTTCCTTTGTTCATTTGTTTTGTTTCGTAAATTCTACACATGAGTGAAATCATATGGTATCTCTGACTGCCTTATGTTCCTTTGCATTACACTATAGATTCATCCATGTTGTTGCAAATGGCAAGATTTCCTTCTTTTATGGCTTAATAATATTCCATTGTATATATATACCACTTCTTCTTTAACCATTCATCTATCAGTGGACACTTGGGCTGTTCCCATAGTTTTCCTTTGTAAATAATGCTGCAATAAACATAAGGGTGCATATATCACTTTGAATTAGTATTTCCATATTCTTTGGGTAAATACCCACTAGTGTGATTCCTGGATCATAGAGTAGTTCTATTTTTTTTTAAAGATTTATTTATTTTAGAGAGAGAGAAAGGAGAATGAGCACATATGGCGGGGGGAGCAGAGGAAGAGAATCTTTCAAGCAGAGCCTTTGCTGAGCGCAGAGGCTGACCTGGAGCTTAATCCCACAACCCATGAGATCATGACTTAGGCAAAACCAGAATCAGACGCTTAACCAACTGAGTCACCCAGGCACCCAAGGGTAGTTCTATTTTTAATTTTTTGAGGAACCTCCATACTGTTTTCCAAAATGGATGCACCAGTTTGCATTCCCACCAACAGTGCACAAGTGTTCCTTTTTCTCCATAAACGCACTGACATTTGTTTCTTGAGTTTTTGATTTTAGCCATTCTGACAGGTGTGAGGTGATATTTTATTGTGGTTTTGATTTGCATTTCCTTAATGATGAGTGATGTTGAGTGTCTTTTCATGTGTCTGTTGGCCATCTCTATGTCATCTTTGGAGAAATGTCAGTTCATGTCTTCTGCTTATTTTTTAATTGGATTATTTGTTTTTTGGGTTTGTTATTTATATATTTTGGATATATAAACATAAAATATATGTTATTTATATATTTTGGATATATATTTAACCCTTTATCAGATATGTCATTCTTAAGATCTTCTCCCATTCAGTAGGTTGTCTTTTAGTTGTGTTCACAATTTATAGATGACATGATATTATATATAGAAAACCTAAAGACTCCACCAAAAAACTACAAGGACTAATAAATGAATTTAGTGAAGTCACAGAAGTGCCATCATCAATCCTATTGTTGTAAGGCTTAACATGTTTGCCTTGTACTCATTTCGAGTCTTTTTGAACTCCCAATCATCATTGATTCATTGGATTATGTACCAATGGGGCATTGCAAACATTCTACATGAATGTGAAAACAAGGAACAGTGCCAGAAAAGCATATTACACATTTCTCCTCTGCTCACATTCATGTGCTATTGGCATCACACTTCACTTTCAAAACACATGTTTAAAGATAAAATTATTAAAAATTCCAGATGCTGACAGCAGGTAACAAATCAGATATGGGGTCCTTGTGTAGCTACATAGGTCTCACGCCATGAAGTCAGCATAAACAAAGGAATAGAACTAAACTGATGAAAAAATTGCATCTCATGGCATCACCAAATATTAAATACCAGACCCAATTTTATGCCAATGAAATTGAATATGATGATGGTTCATCAAGGACATTTCAGCATCATAATGCTGACCAGCCACCACTGACCATCAAAAACAAAATGCCATTCCTGTCACTGATGACTACAGAGTAAGTTTACATGTTATTTTCTTTTCTTTTTTTTTTTTCTGGATCAAAGCCTTACATTTGTAAAACTCTAATACAATCTTTATCACTTAGCTCCATATTAGTTGCAAAGGAGACTGTGAACCATATGCTAAGTGAAATAAGTCAGTCAGAGAAAGACAAGTACCATATGATTTCACTCATATGTGGAATTTAAACAAAACAGATGAACATAGGGGAAGGGGAAAAAGGGGGGGGGAAGCAAACCATAAGAGACTCTTAACTGTAGAGAACAAACTGAGGGTTGATGGAGGGAAGTGGGCAGGGAATGGGCTGGGTGATGGATATTAAGGAGGGCACTTGTGATGAGCACGGGTGTTATATGTAAGGGATGAATCACTAAATTCTACGCCTGAGACCAATTTTACATATATGTTAACTAATTAGAATTTAAATAAAAACTTGAAATAAAAAAAAAGAATCCAAATTATTTGAGAAAGCATGGCTAATGGTATGGTAATCCTCCCCCCCCAAAAAAAACAAAGTTTAAATTGATATTTGTGTTGTTTCTATTTTTTTTTTGTTTTTGAATAAATAAAACTTTTTTATTTACAGACCACATGAATTTTTACACAGAAAATCCCAAGGAATCTACAAAACAAGAACTAATAATGGAATTTGGCTATTTCTAAAGATGTGTTTTCTGCTGGTTTATTAATGGGCAATTGATTGTTTTACTTTGTAACAATCAACAATCCATCAATATACCAGTGACAAATAATTACAAAATGAAAAAAAATCCTTTTAGAACAAACAATATGCCCATCGACAGAAAAAAAGATAAATTGTAGTACAGTCACAAAATTTAGTCTACTACGTATAAAATCGTTATGAACATTCACATGCAAATACTTTCATAGATGTAAGTTTTACTTCTCTTAATTAAATACCTAAAGGTTGCATTGCTGAGGCATACATTGAGTAAATCGTTAACATGATTTGAAATTATCGAACTAGTTTCCAAAGTGACCATATCATTTGGAATTCCCATTAAGCTATGTGTGAGTTGGTTGTTCCACATCCTTGTAGCAATTAACATTGCCGTTCCTTTTAATGTTAGCCTTTCTTAGTGATGCAATACTGATATCATATTCTCATTTTAAATTGCATTTATAGGGGCGCCTGGGTGGCACAGCGGTTAAGCGTCTGCCTTTGGCTCAGGGCGTGATCTCGGTGTTATGAGATCAAGCCCCACATCAGGCTCCTCCACTATGAGCCTGCTTCTTCCTCTCCCACTCCCCCTGCTTGTGTTCCCTCTCTCGCTGGCTGTCTCTATCTCTGTCGAATGAATAAATAAAATCTTTAAAAATAAATAAATAAATAAATAAATAAATAAATAAATAAATTGCATTTATACAAGACTAATCACATTGTGCATATTTGTTATTCAAATTAAGTAGTCTAGCTACTGGCCAGAATGCTGTATATGATTTTGCAGTCCCAACCACAGGCAATTACAAAGCTTTCCTTAGCAAGCCTCGTGCCCTTCCTACACAAGACTTGGTGCTTAGACAATGGATTATAGTTTTCTGGGAGAAGATGAAATCAAGAACTCAGGCACCCCTGGCTGGTTGTGCTCTTAGAAATAGCTATATTCCTAGCCAGGTGCCTCTTTTTGGCTGAGACCTCCTAACTGGGTTAGCTTAGGTACTTTTCTCCGAGGTGACACACCATTTTTTCACTCTTCACGCTTCCCCACTTCAGAATCTTTCGCTCCAGTCCCTTGGAAATGAGATGATTCCTTGCCATCTGCACTGTGTCATTTGACCTTTGCTTGGTACCATTCTTTGGGAAAAAAATAGAACACCAGGAAACATCTTTTTTCTTTTCCCTTTTGTTGGCACTGTTCCAATAAATAAATAAGGGCTTGATTATTACTTTTAGTTTGGCTCATTGTCCTAATTTACCACCCTAACACCTGGCAAGTGGACATATATATAATTTTGTGACGTGTCTGCTTAAATTATGCTCCTTTTTTGAGGTTGTGTTCTTATTAATGGGTTGTAAATTTTCTTTATATATTCTGGATACAGCTCCTCAGTCAGATACATATTTTGCAAATATTTTCTACCAGTCTTTTCTTCACTGTGGGTTTTGAAAAGTGAAAGTTATTTCTACAAGTCTGTTTATTTATAATTCATGTAGATACTAGTCAGTTCCCAATTGATTTACTTTGTCACATTTATGAAATTCAACAGAGCATATATGTGTGGGTTTCTTTCTGAACTCTCAATTTCGCTGATCTGTGTCTACTCATCTATGTATTTTCTGAAGCCAATACCACCTTTGTTTGATTACTGTGGATTTGTATTGCCTTCAAATCAGATAATGTATGATCCTCAACTCTCTGGGTTTTAAATGTTTTGATATTTCTAGGTACTTACATTTCATATAAACTTAAAATTAGTTTGTCAATTGCTAAAGAAAGATTCCTCTTGATATTTTGATTCTGATTTTATTGATTGATCTATAGATTTAGTAAAAATTGGCATAACAACAATATTCAACAATATTGAGTATTCTATCCCTAGACATAGGATATCTCTCTCATTTATTTAGTTCTTCTTTAATTCATCTCAGTGTCATGTTGCATTTTTAAGTGTACTGATACATGTGCATATTTATTATATTTACTCCTACGTATTTTATGTTTTAATATCCTATTATAAATGGTAATTTTTAATTTTATTTTCCAGAAATTCACTTCTAATGCACCAGTGCTTAAAAATTTGGGGAAGTGCTAGATATGCGTGTTCTAGGCTAATCCTCCAGGTCTATTAAACAAAGTGTTTAATAGAAAATTTAGGGGCACCTCGGTGGCAAGTTAAAGATTTTGCTGTGTATCAAGTTGATCAAAGCAGAACCCCAGATGTTTTCCAAGAATCCTCCATAATTCACATATCTCTCATGTAATAGCAATCACCAAGTATTCTATAAATCTTATCTTCTTAAAAACACCTCAGTTCTATAGGCACCAATTTTAGCACATGCAATTTTCAAAGTTCACCATCTTTTTTTTTTTTTTAAGATTTTATTTATTTATTTGACAGAGAGAGAGAGAGCCAGCGAGAGAGGGAGCACAAGCAGGGGGAGTGGGAGAGGAAGAAGCAGGCTCCCAGTGGAAGAGCCTGATGTGGGGCTTGATCCCAGAACACCGGAATCACGCCCTGAGCCAAAGGCAGACGCTTAACGACTAAGCCACCCAGGCGCCCCCAAAGTTCAGCGTCTTATCATCTCTTTCCAGGAATATTATAACTGAGTGTTATTGGACCTCTCTACCTCTAGATTTATAATCTTCAAATCCATTCTTCATACTGATACTAGATAGCTCTCTAAATTACGATTCAATAATAGTATTATCCACTTGTTTTATTCCTTTTATAATTATGCAGGTATTTATTTTTTTAAGTTTTTATTTAAATTCCAGTTAGATAACAGATGGTATAATATTAGTTTCAGGAGTAGAATTTTGTGATTCATCACTTACATACAACACCCAATGCTTGGGAAGGAAAATAATATTTAACAGAATAAAATAAAAGTTCCTACATACTGGAATTACTTTGAAGATTTATCATGCCAATTGATATAAGATATTTAGCACATAATAAATGCTAGAAGTATTAGTTCTTTTTAATGTTACTATGGAGAACTAGCAAGTTAGCCAGCCACTGATTCTTGGATGTTAGCAGAAGACACACAATGCTAGAGCCTGAAATAAAGGCCTTTATTAATCTCAGCTTTAGCAGCCCTGGGAGCTCAGTATGGATTCCCTGTGCTATTACCACACATGGTGGGTTTTATTACAGAAGAACTGAAATCTTAGGGGATGCTAAGGTGAGTCTGTCTGACTTTTGCTCCAGAGGGAGACATTATTTTTATTATACCAGACAGTAAACAAACCTGACCTTTGCTCTAGAAGAAAACACTAGCTCTACCTTGCAAGGCTGTTCACTATAAAAAAAAATTAAAATCCTTGAAAACATAGATCAGAACAAAGGCAGTCTGTGTCTCTGCTTAAAATATGTACAGAATTTTTCTCCCAACAATTATTATTTGGTCTATGAAAGAAATGTTCACAGTAGAAGAGGATGTATAACAGGGTAGGGAGCGGTAATTTATCGAAGAGGTGATGGGAAAAACTAGAAATAAGGTTTAGGTAAAAATCTGAAGAATAAATAAGTCTTTTCAAAGGAAGCAAAGAACGTGTGCAGTCGGTGGGATTTGAAAAGCTTTGTCAGGAGGGTGCAGAGAAAAAAAAAAAACCCAAAAAACAAACAAACGAAAAGTTCATATGGGCCCTGAAGGTAAAGATGTATAGTTAACTCAGGGAATAGAGGGGGAAAAATAAAGTTAAAAAACAAACAAACAAAAAAAAAAAAACAAAGAAGGTGCCTGGTGCAGAGTAAACTAGGGGGAAAGTAGGGGGGAAAAAAGTAGGTAGAGATGAGATCAACTGTTCACTAAAGATTTCAAATTTTATGATAAAAGAAATGAATAGTGTTACTATATAAACATCAGGAGCAGTTTGTCAATTTCTGGGGGAAAAAATCCTGCTGGGATTTTTATGGGGGTTTAATGAATCAGTAGATCATTTTGGAAAGAACTGCCATCTTAACCACACTGAGTTCTGATTCATGAACATGGAATAAGTCTCCATTTATTTAGATCTTCTTTAGTCTCTCTCATTGGTTCTATAGTTTTCAGTATACAAGTCTTACATTTCTTTTAAAAAATGTATTCTTAGATATATTTCTGTGCTATTGGAAATGGTATTTTCACACTGCCTGTTATTGATATATAGAAATAGAATTAATTTTTGTATGTTGATCTGGTATCCTGCAACCTTGCTGATTTCACTTATTATCCTATGAAAAACTCAACAGGCAGAACAATATTCTCTGTTTGTCTAATAGGTAAGGAAAAGAAAAGCATGTTTGTATATGTATAATTGCTTAGTTTTTGCCAAATCTTTCAAAGAAATAAATAAAATAAAAATGGTTAACTTAAACGATGGGAAGTGAAACAGGGAGGGGATGGACCAGAGATGGAAGCAAGATGAATTTATCTTTTTAAGAAGTTTTGACCTTTGAACCATATGAATGTTTCACATTATCAAAATAGAGTTCAATCAAAAAGAAAATATGAAAAGAAACAAATCATTGAGGTAAAAAAAAAACTGAAACAAATGAATCTAAATGAGATTCACATTGGCAACGTAACATACATATAATTACTTCAAATGATACTTGAATGCAGTTGTCTATGTATCTTTAATGCTATATAGTCTAAAAACCAGAAGTCTTATACATTAGTCAGTTTTACTGCTTATACTAATATTATTTTCATATAAATATTGCTATGGTCTTAATATTTGTGTCACCCCAAAATTCATGTTGCATCCTAATACCAAAGATGATGGTATCAGAGAATGATTAGGTCACACGGTTGGAGCCATCAGAAATATCTTGATCTTGAACTTCCAGCCTCCAGAACTTTGAGAAATGTTTTTGTTGCTTATAAGCTAGTTTGTCTGTGGTGTTGGTTATTGCATCCAAAATAACTACAGCAAATATAAAGGAGTATATGAATGTTATTAGAAACGTGATTTTCAGTATAAGAAAAACATACATAAAAATGGAGGTTAATGAAATTCCCAATAATGTTAAATTAAAATTAGAAATATCAGTTTGAACTCAGAATCAAGTGCATTTTCTATCTTGATACACCCTACTTCTAGATCATTTGTAATCCTCAGGTGTTGTATTAAGCAATTACATGTGTATTATCTCCTTTATTCTTCTCAGGATTGTGGTAGGTTAGATAATATTATTATTAGCCTTTAGAAATTATAAGGTTGAAAATCAGATAAGTTTACATGCTTTCTCAGGAGTCACCCAATGATAAGTAACAAAGTCGTGATCAAACCAATTTCTGATTCCCGAATCTATGTTGTTGCCATACTACGTGTCTTATCACGCTTTGATCTCTGACAAACTGCCACGGTAGCCATCTGCTTCAACCCAAGGGAGGGACTAAATTAGGGATGCTTGGCTGTCATGAGGATTCACTTCTGAGAAGCAGAGCTGACTTCAAAATAAGCCCTATAGTGGCACAGGTAGAAGAGACCAGTAGCCATCAGTTAGCCACAAGCAATACATTGTTCTTAGATGAAAGCACTAAGCGTTAGCAACCTGAGTATAGTCTGGAGTACCATGTCGAGCATGCTTCAAAGAGTTCAGTCAAGATTAATGAGTGACATTTGTCATGGACCCTCAGGAAAGGCAGGAATGCACATGTCCCACATTTGCTCTTACTCACCAAGACACACTCTTTTTTCTCACCACATACCGTAATGTCTTCTAAAACTCTTAATACCTTCTGACATTCAGGAGTCTTGCTGACTCATTTGGGCATATAGAGAAGCCGATATCCTCACACATCCTTTTAAACCATGCCTTTCTTCCCTATAGGAAAGAGAAAAAAAAAAAACATACTCTGTGTTTTTCCAAACACAAATATAACTTCCTGAAATTTTTGCACATATAGAAAAAAAACATTGGGGCGCCTGGGTGGCACAGCGGTTAGGCGTCTGCCTTCAGCTCAGGGCATGATCCTGGCGTTATGGGATCGAGCCCCACATCAGGCTCCTCTGCTACGAGCCTGCTTCTTCCTCTCCCCCTCCCCCTGCTTGTGTTCCCTCTCTCGCTGGCTGTCTCTATCCTGTCAAATAAATAAATAAAATCTTAAAAAAAAAAAAAAAGAAAAAAACATTTTGCGAGTGTTTGTGGGGGATTTTCTTAAACTCAAAGAACAAAACTATTTCTCTTTACCTTGATAAAGGATCTATGAATTACTTCGAAATCCACCAAGTGTAAAAAGAGATATAAATGTGGAAGTGTATAAAATTTCTGGACATAAGAGAATCCATTTTGAAACTCCATTTTCAATTCTAACTTCAATTCTAATGGACTCTTGAACTGGGCCAGAAGCTGTCATTGTTTACAAGCAGTTGCTCTTAAAATTCAACAGCACAACTGTCATTCAGACCATAAAACTGTTGGTATGAACTTTATGAAGACAGAATAATTAACAAATGCATACCAAGAATAGTCTTGTTTGCTAGAGCCAATAAAACAGCTAATCCAAGAGTCATCAAAAGCAGTTCCACTGATTGCACCAATAAGTGTTTTTTTTCCTCTTCTCTTCTTTATCTAAGTCATATAACCTCCCTCTTCTTTCTCATAAAAAACTCCCGCTTTCCCCACACAAGCAGGATATTTTTCTAGCTGCTCCTAGAATCTGTACTCCCCAAATTGCAGTTCTGAGACCCTAAATAAAAGGCCTTTTTGTCTCATTCAGTCTCACCCTCTTGTCTCATTGACATAAGCAAATCATAGTTATAGTTAGCACAACACATTCAAAAACAGTTTGTGAACAACATAGATTGGGCCAGCCTACTATTTAGGATGCTCAGGGAAGCATAAGTTTATATTTTTTTCTTTTTGTCTAATTATATTTATTATTTATCTATAGAGGCTCTTTATTTATTTATTTTTATTATTATGTTCAATTAGCCAGCAGATAGTGTATCATTAGTTTCTGATGTAGTGTTCAACGATTCATTAGTTGCATGTAACACCCAGTCCTCATCACCACACGTGCCCTCCTTAATACCCATCACCATGGTTACCCCATCCCCCCACATCTTTTATTGTGTATTTGAAAGTGAAATGTTTTAAAAGAATACTGTAATATTGCATTCATGCAGTTTGTATTTCGATGTTTATTTTTTCATATAATAAGATATGTGATTTTTTCCAAAATGGAAGTGCCAGATTTCTCTTTGCAGGTAAGTTTACAGGATAAGATTCGCAATCTATAGTATCATCTCTAAATATCCCCCGTCAATAACAACCAAAAACATACACTGTCTATACTCAAGATGGTTCACTGATCCCCAATAATGCCTAAAGAATGTGCTTTAAGTAAGCCTGCTTGGCTTCCCATTTACGATTTAGACAGCCAAATGCTATTGTCAATGTCCATTGGACATGTAGTATTAAATTGTTCTGATTCAAAATTATTCAAAATTTTGTATATAATATTAAAATAATATATTAATTTAAACTCATTTTTTAAACAATTTACACTTTTTTTCTATGAAAAGTATCATAATAATATCTGCACCTTCTTCATAAAAGGACAGACATAGCTAATGAACCATAGCTCAGAGATTCTTTGAATTGATATCTGTCTTGTTTTTTCCAACTCTATAACAGATATCATTGGTATGTAAAAAACCTGGAAATGGGAGATAAGGGATGGGCAAAATGAGAGAAGGGGATCAAAAAGTACAAACTTCCAGTTATAAAATAAATAAGTCTTAAGGATGTAATGACAGTGTGCTGACTATAGTCAATAATACCATTTTGTATATTCGAAAGTTGCTGAGAGTAGACCTTAAAATTTCTCACCACAAGAAAAACAAATTTATAAGTATGTGTGGTAATGGATGTTTACTAGACTCACCGTAGTGATCATTCTGTGATATACATATATGTAATCATAATACTGTACACCTGAAACCAATAAATTACATGTCAATAATATTTCAAAAAACCAAAAATATAGATAAATAATTCATAAATTATGAATCACTTTTTTAAAAGGTTAAAATACACGCAGATGAATTGTTGACAAATCTCAAATGAGCTATTAATACCGAGATATGAGAAGAACGTTCCTTTAAGTCATCAGTCAATTCCCACCTTTCCAACAAGGCTATCCTGATCACTCTATTTAATATTTCAATGTGCCTTTATTCATACTGTTGCCAAATATGATTTGACATTCCTTTAAATTTTGGCATATTTCGAGACCAAAGTATTGATGATGTCAGGTACCATCTTCTTCTCCAGATCAGTGGTCTCAAGGATGGTCCTGGACCAGCAGCATCAGCAACATCTAGGAGCTCATCAGAAATGCAAATTCTCAAGCCGCACCCCAGCCCTTCTCAATCAGAAACCCTAGGGGTGGGGTCCAGCAAACTGCGTTCAGCTTATTCTGGTGCATGAGCCACTGATGGTGAAGTTCACTGATCTAGACTACATTTAGTACCCCAAAAATGTCCCAGAGGGGGGAAGCTTTCATAAAAGTTGATAAAGACAAAAAAAAACTGATAAAGACTGAAACATTTTATACATAAAACTGACCTCGTAAGTTTTGAAATAGAGATCAATATTCTATTTGAAACTCATGTCATAAATAATGAATTTACCTACTTCAACAAAGCCTCATAGAATCTCTAGTCTTTGATCTTTTTTTCTCTAAAAAATAGTCAACTTAAAAAGAAGATAAAACTGCACATACTTCCTGTATACTGTTTGGTGAGTTTGCGCATAGGTATATACTTGTGTTATCTCGCCTCAACCCAGCCATACCCATTACTTCCAAAAGTTTTCTGTGTCCTTTTTTTTTTTTATGACAAGAACAATTAACATGAGATCTATCTTCTTAACATGTTTTTAAGTATAAAATTCCTTATTGTTAACTACGAGCGCTATGCTGTATAGCAAATCTCTTTGAAACATACTCATTTTGTGTAACTGTAACTTTCTACCCATTGAACAACTCCCCATATCCTCCTCTCCCTGTTCCTGGCAGCCACCGTTCTATTGTCTACTTCCGTATCTTTGACTATTTTAGATATCTCACATAAGAGGAATTATGCAGTATTTGTTCTTCTGTAACTGGCTTATTTCTCTTAGCATAATGTTTTCTGGTTCCATACACCTTATTGCAAATGATAGGATTTCCTTTCTTTTTTAAAGTTGAACAATATTCCACTGTATGTATATACCACGTTCTCTTTATCCATTCATCTGTCGATGAACATTTTGGTTCTTCCTTAATCTCGCCTAATGCCAATAACACCGCAATGAACATGAGGGTTCAGATATCTCTTTAAGATCCTGATTAAAATTCTTCGAGATACGGGGCGCCTGGGTGGCTCAGTCGTTAAGCGTCTGCCTTCGGCTCAGGGCGTGATCCCGGCGTTCTGGGATCGAGCCCCACATCAGGCTCCTCCGCTATGAGCCTGCTTCTTCCTCTCCCACTCCCCCTGCTTGTGTTCCCTCTCTTGCTGGCTGTCTCTCTGTTAAATAAATAAAAAATCTTTAAAAAAAAAAAAAAAAATTCTTCGAGATACATACCCAGAAGTGGAATTGCTAGATCATATGATAGTTCTATTTTTAATATTTTGAGGAACCTCCCTACTATTTTCCACAGTGGCTACACCATTTAACATTCCCACCAACAGTGTACAAGGGTTCCAATTTCTCATATCCTCATCCACACATTTGTTTTTGTTTTTGGTTTTTTTTTTTAAACAGCCATTCTAAAAAGTGTCAGGTGGTATCTCATTTTGGTTTTGATTTGCATTTACCTGATGATTAGCATCTTTTCATATCCCTTTTTTATGGCTATTTTTATGTGTTTTTTGGAGAAATATCTATTCAAGTCCTTTGTCCTTTTTTAATTATCTGTGGGTTTTTTGCTATTGGGTTTTAGGGTCCCTTGTACATATCAGAAATCAAGAATAAACTCACAATCTTTCATTCAAAACATAAAAGTATATTAAATCAACATCTGGCAATAACAATTTGTAAATGAAACCTGAAAATATTTACCACCCAAAACTTACCACAGCCTGAGAAAATGAGTAAGGAAAAAGAGCTACATTCCATTTCTCATATTTTTTTAAATTAAGTTCAATTAGCCAACATATCATTAGTTTTTGATATAGTGTTCAGTGATTCATTAGTTGTGTATAACACCCAGTGCTCATCAGATCATGTGCCCTCCTTAATACCCATCAGCTTGTTACCCCACCCCCCTCCCTTCTGCAACCCTCAATTTGAGTCCAGAGTCTCTCATGGTTTGTCTCCCTCTCTGATTCTCATATTTTTAAAGGACAGAGAATATTTATGCTATACTTCAAAAAGGAAAAATTGTGAAAGGAACATTCTGTCCTTCTTGGAAATCCTTTATTTACTCATCTGCAAAGGGAAGGGAGTAAACTGTAAAGTTGATTCAACTATATGTGGCTCAGGTCTTTCCTCCTTCCGGGGTTCATTACTCCTAAGATGGACATCTCTTGCTCTGCTTCTGCTTCCCTTCATTTAGACAGAAGAGTTGAGGCCCCACACTAACTTCTGGAGGAAATCTGAATGCCTGCATTACTCTTTCTTTTTCTCTGTCTGATCCAAACTTGAATAAAACTTCTCTGTAAGTCTATCTACTTTTCAAATTTCAACTCTCCCTGAGATGGGTCATTCCAGAGTTCAGATGCAGGAAGAGGAGTTCAAAAAGTCTATTTTCCAATCAAAGAATATCAGCAAAAATGCTGATATTAAGAATTCTTTTGGTGGGACGCAATTGTCCATACTCATTTGCTTCCAAACTCATAAGACATTTAAGAGTTATGAATAATTTTCACTTCTAAACACCAAATTATAAAAGTAGAAAATATGCTTTTTAACCAAGACCCCATATTGAATAAAAGCCACCAAAAATGTTATGCAAAATATTGGTTAGAAAAAGTGACATTGAAAACCAGACTTTACTTAAATTTCACATTTAACTGTAGATATTACTCCCAGGCCTACCTAAATTTTCCCTATAGATGGATAAATGACTTGGGAATTTCTCGACCAAGTCATTGGACAGAAATGTAAAGAAAGGAAATTCTCATACACTGTTGCTGAAAGTTTGAATTGGCACAATTATTTTATAGAGCTATTTAACAAGAGCTATCAAAAGTAATAGTGTGGATTTACTTTGATCCAGCCACTGTCTCTCTCTCTATATATATATATCTATATATAGATAGATAGAGATATAGATGATATAGATATAGATGATATAGATATCTATACATATAGAGATATCAGATATATATATCAGACAAATTCTTGCAGATGTGCATATGAAAAAAACTTAAGTCCTTATTATGGAATTTTTATTTTTTTTTAATTTTTTTATTTTTTTTAAAGATTTTATTTATTTATTTGATGGAGAGAGAGACAGCCAGTGAGAGAGGGAACACAAGCAGGGGGAGTGGGAGAGGGAGAAGCAGGCTCCCAGCGGAGGAGCCTGATGTGAGGCTCTATCCCAGAACGCTGGGATCACGCCCTGAGCCGAAGGCAGACGCTTAAAGACTGAGCCACCCAGGAGCCCCTTATTATGGGATTTTTAAAAAAAGAAATTGGAAACATTTTAATTGTCCATTGTTTAGAAGGGATTATATACATTTTGAATATTCATATAACATACTATAAATAGCAATTTCGGTAAATTAGAGGTTTATATAATAATAAGACTAAATGTCTGAAATTATAACATTGTGTGAAAAAGCAAGTTGCCAAAAAATTACACAATATTTTGCCATCTATATACAATTTGAAAATAGGTAAAACAAGCCGATATTGTTTCTGGTCACATACCAGTATAACAGGGAAAGATATCACTCCAAAGCACTATAAAGTTCTTAATCTTAGTGACTTCTGAAAGGCAGAGCACAGTGTGATATAATAAAGTAGGAAAGAAGTCAGGGTAGGGCACTCTTTGAAGCAAGTACTCTTTGATAACTAACAGAAGGTAGATATCTCTAACATTTATTTGTTTAAAAAAGCATAAAGCTGTGTGGTAAAATGTAAAACTTTAATAGAAATATAGTAGAAGATGCATGTTTTATATACAATCTCTATATTTTTTAGTAAGTTGAAATATATCTTAATTTTTAAAAAGAAATATTATATTGAGATATCAAGTAATTATTTGACTAGGCTCAGAAGAAACACAAAATTATGTTAACTGAAAAAGAAAAAGCACAAAGCAACTGATTATAACATAATTTCAGGTGATATTAAAACAATTTATTTTGTATCAATCCAGCTTCAGTTGTGAGAAAGAAAAACTTCTCTGCTATAATCCTCAAGGTGGGGTGTATTAGGCAGGGTCCTCCAGAGAAACAGAACCAGGAGAGGAGTGAACTGGAGATAGGAGTGAACTAGCAAAGGCAAGAACATTATCTAGAGATAGAGGCAATGATAGAGGGAAGACCTGAACTTTCCTTTTGAGGTCACCCTACCTTTATAGTGGAACAGAAATGTCAAGTGTTCTCAGGTCTGAAGCTGGCCAGTTTCTGACCTGGAAGTTGTACCATTCTCCCTTGGGTTCTCCAGTTTGCTGACTGCAGATCTAGGAAATGGTTCACAAAGGTACGGAGGCGGAGAAGTCCCTAATGTCAGGATGGAAGAAATCCTTGCATTTCTATTTCCATTTCTTATTCAATGTTCTCTTTGCCTTCAGCCTCCATCTCTATTGGCTGGTACCTTTACATAATGAAACAACTCACTCAAAGTTTTTAAAAAGCCAATTTCGACTTGATAAGGCAATAGAATTTATTTTTTTAAAGATTTTATTTATTCAAGAGAGAGAGAGCGAGCACGAGCGAGGTGAGGGGCAGAGAAGCAGACTCCCCGTCAAGCAGGGACCCCAATGCAGGGCTTGATCCCAGGGCCCTGGGATCATGACCTGAGCCCAAGGCAGACACTTAACCGACTGGCCACCCAGGCACCTCATGCAGTGGAATTTATTAATGTTATTACATATTGGTCCTTGAGTGTACATATTTTTTTCATTATTCTGTGTGATGAAATGGGAAAATCATGAAAACACTTCTGCTAAACACTGAAGTTTAATGGTTATCTCAAAAAGAAAAAAAAACTCCTGATTGAATTGTAAGCTGAACTAGCTGTTTCTTTCACAGATTCCATTTTTTACTTTTAAGAACAATTGACAAACAATGGTTATTCAGTCCCAATTATGTGGCAGATATTTTCTTTTTAAAATGAACAAAGCCTATCACTTCAAGGATAGCAATTGACAGTAATTTTTGTTAAGGATAAAATTTAAGCTTTCAAGTGAATATTAAAATTTTAGAGAGGCTGGAACCACCACATCCACAGTGTACTTTTCTGATCAGATTAGTTATAAAATTAAAGAATGCTAAAATGCAATTTTAAATAATTTTATGAAATGTCTCAAATGTGAAAGTTCTACATTACTTAGTGAATCGATATTTTTCAAATAGGTAAAATATTCATCCAAAATACAAGATATGTCAATAAATTTTATTGTAATGAGTATAAAATTGTTATTGATAACGCTTTCCGTTAGTTTTACTGAATGCAACTAACACTTGAGAAACTACCGCTTGCGGAGTTTTGAAATAATTCTGGAGAAGCATATCTATAGTTATCCAAAAATATTATTAAGATACTCCTCCCTTTTCCAAATGCATCTCTCTGTGAAGCTGGATTTTGTTCATATATTTTAGTCAATCATATGGCAACAGATTAAACTCACGAGCAAATACTAGAATCCATCCAATCTCTTTTCTATTAAGCCAAATATTTAAAATACCACTTTTTCCATTATTTTTTTCCTTTGGAAAACATAATTGTTCTTCATTAGATATATTAACATGTAATGGGTTTTTAATTATTATTTTAAATAGATTAGTTCGAAACCTTAATGCCTGAGTTTTAATTTTAATATAGTAAATATCACTATATAGCCCAGTATTCTAGAGTACATTAATTTTAGAAAGTTATTCTTTTTTGGGGGGCTATATTGTTTGCAAAACAGATTTTTATTTTCTTAAAGACAAATCTATCTTTTGTGCTTTTTGTAGAATATTAAAACGACCATTCTTACTTCAAGATTGTCAATGCATAATAGTTTTATTACACACACACACACACACACACACACACATATACCTTAATTTTTATTTGTTTCAAATTTTTATTTAAATTCCAGCTAGTTAACATACAGTGTAATATTGGTTTCAGGAGTAGAATCCAGTGATCCATCATCCACATAGAACACCTACTGCTCAACATAACAAGTACCCTCCTTAATATCCATCACCCATTTAACCCATCTCCCGCCAACCTCCTTCCATCAACCCTCAGTTTGTTCTCTATAGTTAAGAGTCTCGTATGGTTTGCTTCCCTCTCTCTTTTTTCCCCTCTTCCCCTATGTTCATCTGTTTTGTTTCTTAAATTCCCCATATGAGTGAAATCATATGGTATTTTTCTTCCTCTGACTGGCTTATTTCACCTAGTATAATACACCCTAGCTCCATCCATGTCATTGCAAATGGCAGGATTTTATTCTCTTCGATGACTGACTAATGTTCCACTGTGTATATATACCATATCTTCTTTATCCATTCATCAGTCAATGGACATTTGGGCTCTTTCCACAATTTGGTTATTACTGATAATGCTGCTATAAACATCAGGGTGCATGTGTTCCTTTGAGTCAGTATTTTTGTATCTATAAAGTCTTTCAAGATAACCCAAGGAATCTATCAGTTAGGATTAAATTTTGCTACCAATAATAGACAACTGAAAAATAGTAACTTAAATAAGATAGAAGTTAAATTTCACTCTCATGGAAAATTGGAGATACAGGCAATTGAGGGTTAGTATAAAGACCCCACAGTTTAAGACTGGTCATAGCAGGGGCCCCTCGGTGGCTCAGTTGGTTAAGTGACTGCCTTTGGCTCAGGTCATGATCCTGGAATCCCAGGATTGAGTCCTGCATCTGGATCCCTGTGTAGCAGGATGTCTGCTTTTCCTTTGACCCTCCCCCCCCCATGCTCTCTCTCTCTCAGTCTCTCTCTCTCAAATAAATAAAATCTTCAAAAAAAAAAAAAAAAGATTGGTTAAAGCAGGCCAAGCTAATGGTATAGAAGTCATCATCATTATGATCCAATACAGAATTTTAGTTATTATATTTCTATTTCAAACATCAGTTTCAAGAAATGGGGAGAAAAGTACCAGACACACACACAGCTATCTCTGAAGAAAGTCAACCACAAGCTACCACAGGTTGCTTCCAGTTACATCTCATTACCAACACCTAGTCACATGACCAGCCATATGTGACTGCACAGAATCTGGAGAATGTGGAGGTCGTTCTGGAGAGCCACATGTACCACCCAAATACTCTGGGAGTTAGTAGTGGTATAAGACAGAAAGATTCAACTTGCAAGTTAAAGTCCTTGTTCTCCTAATTTGTTATATGACCTTTGTCATATTACTTAAACTTCCTGAACCCCACTTCCTTTACGTGTACAACAAGGTTAATACTAATATCTACCTACCTCACAGTATTATTAGGATGATAACACGTGTAGGGAGCCTAAAAACTTGTATAGCTCATTTTATTCAATGTTCAAGTGTTGTTATACTTGAATATATGCAAGTTTTGTTCTAATCACATGCAAATAACATATTTTAGGAGTTGTAAATAGGATGACGTTCTGAGAAACTGCAGGATAATTTAGATGACTGTAATCCGTGATATTTCTTGCATTCCTTACACTTTTTCTTATTAAAAATCTCTTAAAACACATCTTCATGCATTTAGGAAAACAGAAAGAGAAAAACCTCCAGTTATGATTTGTCAGAGAAGAGACTTTGAGGAATAAACATGTCTAGTATAGAGTTTTTGCTATGGACTGTAAGATTAAAAAAAAAAAAAATCTTTGTGAATTCTTACGGAGTGTTCGATATAGCTTATATTTGTCATTTAAAATAAAACAAACCACATTCGAAAACATTTTAGTCTGATAGGATGAATAGGGCATAGATCTGGAGCCTTACCTTTTTAAACTCTTGACCCATAAGCTATGTTTATGCTAGGAGAGGAAGGATGAGGTGTTCAGAGAGAGATACCAGAGTATTGCAGGTGACAACAACTACCAATCAGTTTTATACACAGACCAGCAGGCATATAGAACTACAAAGTTAAACAGAACAAGTTGAATAATCTACTTTTGTTAAATTTCAGTCACGAAACAACCTTTTGGAATCAGATAAGCAACATAAACCTCATGAAGAACACTTTTTTCCGGCTTTGTGGAGGTAAAATTGATAAATAAAAACTGTGTATATTCATAGTGTCCAGTGTGATGATTTGATACATATACACATTGTGAAATGATTAGCACAATCAAGTTAATTAACACATCACCCATCACCTCACACAGTTATCTTTGTGGGTATGTGTTTTATGTGGAGAAGACAATAAATGTCTGCCCTCAGCAAATTTCAAGTACATAATACAGTATTATTAACTAAAGTTATCAAATCACCATGCTGTACATTAGACCCCAGAACTAGTTCATGATATAAACAAAAGCTTCTACCATTTGACCAACATCTATCACTTCCCCCCACCCCTGGCCCTTGGCAACCACCGTTCTACTCTCTGCTTCTGGGAGTTCGATTTTTTTTTAGATTCCACATATAAGTGAGATCATACAGTATTTGCCTTTCTGTGTCTGGTTTATTTCACCTAATATAATGCCCTCCGGGTTCTTCATGTTTTTTCAAATGGCAGGATTTCCTTCTTTTTTAATGCTGAATAATATTCCTTCGTGTTTGTGTGTGTGTGTGTGTGTGTGTGTGTGTGTGCGTATCACATTTTCTTTATCCATAAGAGAGAGGGGAAAATTCATTCCAGAAAATAAATATTATCAAAGTCATAAGAAGAGACAAATATGCACAGTTTGTCTCCAGAGAAAATTTGAGTTGTGGAATAATTTGCAGTCATAAGATAGACGGCTGGGTTTCCCAATCGTAGAGATCCGACATGACAGGTTCGCGAGTTACATGTGTCAATTAGAGGCAGCAGAATTATATTACAGTTATATGAGCAAGCAAGCTGCGTGATATGTGTCATGTTCTTAGTGTATCCTTCTAAAGGAATGTGAACCAGGAAATAAAGTATAAAGGGGGAAAAAGCTGTGAAGACAAAAAATAACAAAGCACTATGTGGACGTGATCAGAAGTTAAAGAAATATAATTTTCACGATAACTTTTACTGTCACAAAATGTTGGAGACTCTACCCCTTAGGAGTAACAGTTTTCCCTGTCATTTCAATGTTCTAGCAATGCAATGGTGGGGATATATCAATAGTTTTTCAACCATTTTTTTGAGTGATATTATCTATCTATTTCTTTTTTTTTTTTTTTTTTTAACACAGATTGTCAGCCTATTCCCCTGGACCGATAGATCTAGAATGGATCAGAAATCTGTGCTAAATCCTCAGATAATGTCTTTTTAACCCAGGCATGTTTGAGATTTGCCTAATTAGATCATCTTGAAGTATTCCTCCAACTTTTAAGTCTAATTTTAGTTAAAATATGTCAGTCTAAAAATTCATCAATGGGGGCGCCTGGGTAGTTCAGTCGGTTAAGCATCTGCCTTTGGCTCAGGTCATGATCTCAGAGTCCTCGGATCGAGTCCCACTTTGGGCTCTCTGCTCAGTGGGGAGTCTGCTTCTCCCTCTCACTCTTCCTCTGTGATCTCCCTCTCTCTCTCAAATAAATAAATCTTTAAAAAAATAAAAAAATAAAAATTAATCAATGAAAAAATACAAACTTTTTCAATTTGTTTTCAAAAGTAATTTACTATGTCCTAAAGCATAAATCATCAGTGTCAAAATACCAAAATGTAGATCTTTGTAACTGAGCTCATGGATGTATGAATCAATGATTAATCACAAGTTTAGTTGAAACACCGTAACATAAAATCTATCTGCACATATGTCCTAGGGGCATGCCAGATCCCCTCTCTGCCAAGCGGCCTCTATTTCAGTCATAAGAAATTATATAATTTGAAGGTTTTTCCCACACTATTTATATTTAAAGAACACATTTTGATTTCAGATTTCTACTAAGAGAACCAATATTATTTATTTTTTCAATTCAGTCTTATCTATTTATTGATAAAAACCACCCAAAAACATGATCTGCATGGCAGTTTAATCTCGTCATAGTCTGTAACTATGGAAAGTTTTTTTTTTTTTTTAAGATTTTATTTATTTGACAGAGATAGAGACAGCCAGCAAGAGAGGGAACACAAGCAGGGGGAGTGGGAGAGGAAGAAGCAGGCCCATAGTGGAAGAGCCCGACGTGGGGCCCGACCCCACAATGCCGGGACCACGCCCCGAGCCGAAGGCAGACGCCTAACCGCCGTGCCACCCAGGCGCCCCTGGAAAGTTTTTTTTACATAATCAGCCTTGTTAATTTTCTGTCCTTAGGTCTAGTTGGAGCCATTTATGATTCATTTTTGTGTAGAATCAGTTCACCAAACCAAATATGCTGTTCACAGATTCAAACAATACAATATTCAACAAGAGGCAGATATGTTAAACTGCATATAAATGAAGGACAAGATCACTCTTGAAACTAAAAACTTGAAAAATTTGAAATGAGAATATCACCATCTGTGTAATGTGAATAAACATCCTTCATTCACTGTTATGACTTTGTTCAACTAACATTTGTAAATGAGAGCCCAGGGTGCCAGATGATGAGTTGCAGTTCAACAACAGACCACAAGAGCAACAGAAACAGAGAACTTTATTACTCACAGGTGCTGGAGGGAGGACAAGGCAAGCCCGAAGAAGCCACATGGGGTGTCAAGGCAGACAATCAGACAGGACCTGGGGCACGTGCCTAAATTAGTGTCCACGGGTGGAGTGGTTTGGGGTTCCCAGCCTCAAACTGGATTCACACCAAAATCAGCAGTGTTTTGATAAGCTCCACAGGGGTCTTATCCATCATGTGAACATGGGGAAGGTCTGCGGATGTGGGAGAGACTATTGGTTACAAGGGCTGTGGGGGAAGTCATACCAGGAACTTAACCTTGCTTCTGACTCTGTGGGTTATTATCTAAGGCATGCACTTAAAGGAGAGGCTGGTTCAGTTGGTCTCCCTCAGGCCACTTAGCCAAATAAAATAGATTCCGATATAGTAATGCCTTGTAGTACCTCAGCTACACACTCTTGACATTCACTAACTGCGGTTATGAGACTTTGACGTTGAGAGAGCTGGGCAGTAATTCATGAGATCATTTTAACATCTTGTTCAGGCAGTACGATGAACATTGGCATTCTGTGAGATAGCCTGTCTTCCGACAGGACCCCTCACAATAAGAATGCTTAGTTTGTATCTTAGTACCAGCAGGAAGAATAGAATAATATTCTTATTATAATGATGTCACCTATCATTTGCAAATGACTTTACAAAGGACTGTCTAATGCATTATCTCCCAAAAAGAACACAAATGAAGAAACATTTTCAGGGCTCACTGAAATTTTATTTAATTATATTAGTTAATATACAGTATAAACTATAGAGCCAAAGCAAAACATGGAAATCAGAATTTCAACATGTAACAGAATACAACAAGTTGAGAAAATCTTGGATAAGCAGATGGGTCTGCCTTTTTTGTTGCAGTCCTATATAGACGTGGTTACAAAGAGTGTACTATTGAGTTACCTTTGAATGTGAAAGCTGATATTGGTGGTAGCAAATACTACACACAAAGTTCTTTATGCAGATTAAAATATTATAACTAATAGAAAATGTAAGCTTCTAATTTTTAATTAATATCAACCAAATTAATTTAATTTCTTTAAAGGTCAGCAATGTCAAAGATTACTAACACTAAATATTTTGCATTTTATAATAAAGTTTTCAATACTCTTTTGATTCATTTCACCTACAAAGACATATCTTCCATGTTCCAACCTTAGTTTGAACAAAACACTTAATTAGACTATAAACGATGCCAAGCAAAGGAAAAGTGGTCAAAATAAGTCCCTAAGTGTTTAATTAGCATGTTGGATTACTAACTCAAGAAGACACTAAATAACCTATTGAACTTAATTATACAAAGAACTCATTAAAGAATCACTTCTGTAAGCTGCTTGCTGAAGCTTATTCTAATTTTATGTCTGTACATGTTGATCAGGAATAAGTCCTAAATGGCTTCAGATAGTAACCATCACAATATTGTTATCAGGCATCTAATCCACTATATCGCTAAATAATGCATTGATCAAAATGCATTAACGATATATAGAGCTTATCATTATGAATTAATATTCATAAGTCTGATAGGATATATCAATAACTTCTAATTTCCTATAAAGAGCTGTTTTTAGGGGAGCCTGGGTGGCTCAGATGGTTAAGCATCTGCCTTCGGCTCAGATCATGATCTGTGGGTGGCGGGATCAACCCTCACGTCAGGCTCCCTACTCAGCAGGGAGTCTGTTTCCCCCTCTGCCTCTCCCTCTGCTTGTGCTCTCTCTGTCTCTCTCTCTCAAATGAATAAATAAAATATTAAAGTAAATAAATAAATGAAGAGCTGTTTTAAAAGAGTGCATTTTTTTTTAAGATTTTATTTATTCATTTGAGACAGAGAGAGACAGAAAGAGACTGCACGCACGCAAGCGCAAGCAGGGTAAGGGGCAGAGGGAGAGGGAGAAGCAGACCCAAAGAAAGAAAGAATCCATAGAAAGAAAATGGATATGGTCTAGCCAAATCTGTAAAAATGTGGGCTTTGTATTCCTAAAAAATATGACGCGTCATTTTAACTTCGCTTCCTTCACAATTACATATGATCGAATTATCTGTGGCAACTTCTTTTCTTTAGACACAAAGACATATGCAATGACTCATTGGTAAGATTAACAAGGATGGAATAAAAGACAGAGGAAACAGCAGTAAAAAGAAGACACAGTTTACCTTTACCCATGTTTCAAGCACGTTTTCCTTCTTTCTTATAAAAATACAATGCCCAAAACAGAGAAAAGGGAAATCTTGAACCACACGTCACTTTTCATCTCTGCTCGGCTCAGTCCTAATGGGAAAGCAACTTCTGAGGCAAGGTTCTCATCCTGAGGTCTGCAAGCCCCAAGAAGGAGAGCTATGGCGCCCGTAATATTGGATAGGAAAAGAATAGTTTCATTTTTATTAACCTCTAAATGCAATTTACCATTTTCTTCAATTACGTGTGACCATCAGTGTGTATTAACAGTAGGCTATCAAAGGGGTCCTTGGCATAAAGTGGGTTAGGAACCCTGGTCTGGGGAGAACCCTGAGGGATTCTAACTATTGACTGAAAGCAAAGGTTTTATTGGAAGGGGCTCTGGTTCTGGGCTGACAGCAGCATTTAGTATGACTTCCCATAAGTCATTTAATGTATCTGAAAGGGAAAAATTTATTTAAAAAATCCCCTTAGGTTTGTCATAAAGATTCCTTGATAGGATATGTGTGAAATTAATTTTTAATTAATAACAGTATTCAAATATGTAATATATGATCCATTTTATACTAGTGAGTGGTCTTTACAAATTAGATAGTGATTTTGTTTTTAAAATTAGGCATTTCTAAGTAAATGTTATTCTCTTAGGTTATTTTTAGGTCAAGGTATTATATATACTAAGCTCCTGTTGAGTTAGTATGTATAATGATGCATGAAACATACTTTAACAATATCCTTTTTTTTTCCTTTTAACAATATCCTTTTACTTGAAGCTTTAAAATCTAGTTTGTCTGCATTTCCAAATAGGTATTTTTTTATACAAAGAAAAATAAAAATACCAAGAAACATTTAGGATGAATATTTGATCTGCCATGAAATCAACAAACCAAAATTCATGTATTTTATATAACTAATATTTAGACTTCATCTAGATTTTACTACATTTGAGTGTACACATAATTCTGTTATCTTTGGACATTTAATAACTAAAAACTATATCAGAGTAAAATCAAATAAAAAAATACTTTGAATAGACAGAGTTGCTAGTAGCAGATGTGTTATTTTGCAGTTGACAACAAGGAATGACAGAGAACTAGGACATTGTTATAACTTAAAGAAATCACCAGTGTAAAATAATGATGAGGTTAAGCAAATAAGTCTACCACAGTAGATCACAATAGGAAAAGAATATATATATGAAGAAAATATATATATATATTAAAAATAGACACTCAGAAGTGAGACCTCGTAATCTGGGGTAAGGTTTTTTTTTATATAAAAATGTATACAATGAATTCTTATAACAACTTTGAAATATACACACAGACACACACATTCTCATCTTTCCAATCTGAACATTTTCAATTGGATACCCACTCAGAAATTTCCCCTGGCTTAAAGAACAGACATATTAGAGAATCTGAAAGAAGAAAAAAATAAAGATTTTATACTACAAAAATACATAAATATCAAAATGCATTAGAATTTTAGAATATAATTTAAAATGCCAAAATAATTCCTTAAAGTAGAGCCCTTATAATTTTCTTTTTATGAGTCAAACATTGTCTCTGCACTCTAGGTCACATTATTTTTTAAGTTTTTATTTAAATTCTAGTTAGTTAACATACAGTGTAATATTGGTTTCAGGACTAGAATTTAGTGATCATTGCTTACATACAATACCCAATGCTCATCACAATAAGTACACTTCTTTAATGCCCAGCACCCACTTAACCCATCTCCCCACACACTTCCTCCCACCCCCAGCATCCTCGGTTTGTTCTCTATTAGTTTAGAAAATGTTATGGTTTGCCTCCCTCTCCCTTTTTTTTTCTCTTTCCCCTATGTTCATCTATTTTAAAGTACACATGTGAGTGAAATCATATGGTATTTGTCTTTCTCTGAATGACATACTTCGTTTAGCATAACACACTCTAACTCCTTTCATAGGATTGAAAATGGAAAGATTACATTCTTTTTGATGGCTTGGTAATATTTCTATATATATTTATTCTATATATATATTCTATAAATATATATACATAATATATATATTCTATAAATATATTTATTTATTTATATTATATTATATATTATATTTATATATATTATATTTTTATTTAATTATATATATAATTTTATAAATTATCTATAATTTATATTATATATATTTATATATTTTATATCTTTAAATATAAAATATATAAATATATATATTCTATGAATATATAGAGAATATATATATACATACCACCTCTTCTTTATCCATTCATCAGTCAATGGACGTTTGGGCTTTTTCCATAATTTGGCTATTATTGATATTATTTTGAATTTATTATGGTGTAAGAAAATGGTCCAGTTTCATTCTTCTGCATCTTGCTGTCCAGTTTTCCCAACACCGTTTGTTGAAGAGACTGTCTTTTTTCCGTGGGATATTCTTTCTTGCTTTGTCAAAGATTAGCTGACCATAGAGTTGAGGATCCATTTCTGGGTTTTCTATTCTGTTCCATTGATCTGTGTGTCTGGTTTTGTTTTTGTTTTTGTTTAGTGTTCAATTAGCCAACATAGAGTACATCACAGTTTCTGATGCAGTGTTCAACGATTCATTAGTTGCGTGTAAAACCCAGTGTATGTGAGGTGGAGCACTGGATGTCTGGTTTTGTACCAGTACTGTACCATCTTGATCACTACAGCTTTGTAACATAACTTGAAGTCCAGAATCATGATGCCTCCAGCTTTGCTCTTCTTTTTCAAGATTGCTATGTCTATTTGGGGTCTTTTGTGGTTCCATACAAATTTTAGGATTGTTTGTTCTAATTCTATGAAAAATGCTGGTGGTACTTTGATAAGGATTGTATTAAATATGTAGATTGCTTTAGGTAGTATAGACATTTTAACAATATTTATTCTTCCAAGCCATGTGAAATGGCATTCTACCACTATTGAACAGATGAAGGAATTAAGACTTGTCAAATTTTAATGTATTATTCCACTACTATAATTTTAAACCATGTAACACAGAAAAATATAACATGCTGGTCATCCTGAAAAATTAGAAGATACAGCCAAATTGGGCATATATCCTCTCAGATTGAGCACATGGCTTCCATTTGACTACAACTTGTCTATCGTCAGAACCTGAACCTTCTCCTCTTGGATATTTCACTTGCTGTTGAGACATCTGGATTTAATTTAACTAACACTTATCTGTTCATTTAATAATAGACATACAACATGCAAGTTTCCAGAGATGCAAAGATGGCATACAGACTCACACACTTCCCTCTTCTAGTCTCCTCAAAACAGGAACCAAGAAACATTTATTCTCTGCATCTTCCCATTGTGTGAGGCCCTGTGCAATGCAATGGTGGGATATCTAATTTTATTTAAGTCACAGTTACACCTTCACATACTTCACAGTCTAACAGGCAAGAGAGGCATAAACCTAAATCACCAGGTAGGGGCGCCTGGGTGGCACAGCAGTTAAGCGTCTGCCTTCGGCTCAGGGCGTGATCCCGGCATTCCGGGATCGAGCCCCGCATCAGGCTCCTCTGCTAGGAGCCTGCTTCTTCCTCTCCCAGTCCTCCTGCTTGTGTTCCCTCTCTCGCTGGCTGTCTCTCTCTGTCGAATAAATAAATAAAATCTTTAAAAATAAATAAATAAATAAATAAATAAATAAATAAATAAATCACCAGGTAACAAAGTGACAGTGAATAAAACTGAGAAATGTGCCAGTGGTAGACTTTTGGACATTGAGTTATGACTATTGGAATATGGTTTTCTTTTGAAGAAAACTAATTTTTCCTATGCCAATTTCCTGAGAAGTAGTTAATCCTGGGAACAGAATTTAAAAGTGTATTCACACTGAATGAAGGGCTATCATCTCTCTAAGTCTGAGAGAAGGACTCTCCAAGAGGAAGATAATTGGTTTTCCTTTGGTGTGTATGAGCTGCTGCTTCCAAGCAGAGACAGGGCAAGAATGCATGTATTGTGAAGACTCTTTTTACTAGTGAAATGGAAATCATTGCAGTGGTGACTTTCTAGAGTGGCTTGTACTCAGAGCAAGAATGTGTGTCTGAATCCCAGATCCACTAATAGGTACAAAGCCGGCTGAACCTACTAAGAAAAGCAGTATTTCCTCTCAAAGTTGTGGAGGGACAACGACAGGGTCACCAGCAAAGAATGCTGTGCCCAGCCAAGAGGTGACAGCACCCAGAAGGCAAGCAGGTTTAGCAAGATGAAAAGGTTGAAGCAAAATAACCTAATTGACCAAGAGTCATTAAATATAAGGAAAATGTGAGACAATGAGACATTAACTTCCATAAACAAGTAAAGGATTCTCATGATCTTAATAACTGAATTAGTCAGGGAGTGTAATCTCTTGATTTGAAATCAGATTCAGATGAGGTCTTGCATATGGATTATAATCTTAATAAAGAGGGATTGAAATAATGGAGACACCTAATGGATAGCTTTTTTTTTTTTAAGGGAAAGTTAACAGTTGTTGACAACTGAAAACACTTTGTGGAGGAGTTAGTATTTACACTAATTTAAGCTAATTCTAGAAAAGAAAAATGTACAGTTTCAGCTATATGTTTATTTATATTATATTATATTTATATATATGGAATATGGTTTTCTCTTAAAGAAAAATAATTTTTCTGATGCAAATTTCTGATGCCAAATACATATAAGTACATATTTATATGTGTTTACATATGTATGTATATATTGAAATGTATGTACATTTCAGCTATATATGTGGAGTTAAGTTCTTCCCAGAAAAAGAAAATCACTTGAAAGAAAACTGCATAAAAGACAGGATGATTTTGAAAAAAGTGGCTTGTTTAGAGCCTAGGTAAGTTTAATGTTTAGTGTTCCTTTTTGACTACAATTGAGGAAGATAAATGGTGGCTCCACTGGGAAAAGTACACATGTAATTACACATGTGTGTGAAGTGTTGTCTTTCTAGGAGAGAAAGGATCTAGGATCTAGGATCCTGCATGGAGCCATTTGTTTCATCAGGATGTCTGCAGATGGAATCCTAAGCCAGCTTTATACATTCCTACCGATAGTTCATCTAGTATTTTTCCACATGCATAGACAGTGCATATAACATTTTTTTTTTTTTTGCCTATGATTATCCCAATTTGAAAACACTTTCTCTTCAACTTTCCCAAAATTCTAGGTTACTTATTCTACCTTTTCTTTCTTATCAAAATTTCTTGACTTTTTCCTTAAGAGAAAATTTGTTGAAACAAGAGGAGTAAATTTGTTGAATCAAATTAATTGATTGAATTTAAGCCTGTGCAATGTCTTTTTGTTAATATGATTAGGATCTTGGTCTAGAAGATGTTTTACCAAGTTTTGGTTTGTCATCTTAGAAAAAAATCTATGAAACATTTTATTAAAAATAATTTTATTCTAATTGTGATATGGTATATAATAGATTAACTCAAAGGAACGTTTTCATATAACTTTATGTATCAAAAAAACCCCATTAAATTTACTTCTACCCAAAATATCTGTAATACAAATTTAAGGAGGACCTTTCCTTCATCCAAAGATTTGGGAAATGAAATTTAGCATTCCTCCTAATATCTTACTGCTGGTTAATTTTGATCTGTCCTTACCAGAACAGTCAGCCTCAATTTCATTAGCAGTGAGTATGTCAAAGGCAGTTGGTTTGTTTCAGCCTCAGATCCCTATGTTTTTATTAAAGCTAGCCTGGAGTAGCTGCAAGTAACACTGTCAGAATAGGCAAATGAGATAGAAAGCCTTTACGACGAACCCATATTGAGTTATCCAGGGAAGGAAGATGATAACGCACAAGACGGAGACACTTTAATTCAGAATTCAGATTGAGTAACATGTCCTTTTGGGAAACTTTCTATATATTATAGAATACTTTCTATTTAAGTCAGAAAACACTGTCATTTAACCTCAGCATGTTTTATATTTTATTTTAACCCTCCCACAACTATGTATCTGTAGAGAAAGGCCTGATAATGATACAGACACAAAGAATTCAGTTACAAATAGCAATCACTTTGCTACAGTAGTTAAGAGGTAAAGTTTGTATTGGAGGAAAGAAACAAAGGTCAACAAAAGAGAGCAGACCCAAGTATATAGGATGTCTTAAATCATTGGAAATGGATTTTTTGAAAGAAGAGTGCAAGAGAAGGAGCAAAATAAAGGATAAAATCTAAAACCACCCTCAAAGAGTAAATCTGAAAAGAAATCACCTGATGTTCAATAGGTCTACATACAGTGTTTCAAAAAGCAACTGAAATATTACCAAAGTACAAAAAAGAAAACAAACAAACAAAAAAACAACAAACATATGATTACAACTCTATTGGTTTTTGTTCAATGAGGTGGTAAATTTGATACATTTGATAAATAAAAGGCTATTATTCATATAAGGGCACATGCTTTGGAGAAAGAATCGTTTCAAGTCCTCACGCCAATATGTATTAACTAAGTGACCCTGAGAAACATCTTTCACTTATCATGGTCTTAGATGCATTTTCTTGACCTACCAGGCCTAACACAATCTAGTCTCTACTACCTTTCTGACCCATTTTCCACCAGTCTCTCTAACTCACACTGTACTTGCTTTTCCTAAAATATTCCAATCAGTCAAGGCCTGTCTTTGCACTTGCATAGAATGCTCTTCATTGTAATAGCGTACTCCTTTCCCTTCATTTAGGTTTATGCCAATTTGGGCTCCTCACACAGGCTTTTCCTAATCTCCATATATGACACAGCACACCCCCACCCTGTCACTTTTTATCACGTTATCCCATTTGCTTTTTTGTTTGCTTGTTTGTTTGTTTTTAAATAGGCTCTATGCTCAGTGTGGGGCTCAAACTCATAACCCTGAGATCAAGAGTCACCAGCTCTACTGACTGAGCCAGCCAGGAGCTGCTATCTCATTTGTTTTTACTTGTTCTCCATAGAGTTCATTACTGACATTCTATTACAAAAATGTTTACATGTATATATGCAAATATTTGTGTGTATGTAAGTTCCTGGATTTTGCCTGATTAAGATATAAGCTCCATGAAAAGAGTTTGATCATTTTTTTTCATCAGCCAAAGTAGTTGACACATAGTACATACTCAATAAAGAATTATTTGTCCCAAGGATGAATACATGAATTAATGAATAAAGATATCATTATATAGCTCATAATTTTTGTGGGTAGGGTACTTGAAACACTGAAAGCACTTAATACATGTTATTATTATTATTACATGCATCAAATTTCTCTTACTGCTGATGTTTAAAATGAAATAAACAATAATTTTTTTCAATTATCAGTTTGCTCATTTTCCTACTGTAGGCCTATCTATATGTATTGGCACTGTATCAACATTTGATCCATGAAAAGGACTGTACCCTTGATCCTTATTAATCATTCTTTCAATAAAGTGGGTGGGGGGAAGAGGCTGTATAACCCTCTACTATTCTATAAGTAGATGTGATTTCATATATATTACTTGCTCTATGGGCAGAATTTTTATACTAAGTTAAATAAACACATGAATATTACTTGCTTTATAATTATCCAGGTAATAAAGAAGAAAGCACTTCTTTTTTTGTGGGGGGGGATAATACGTCTGTTGCTTCTCTACCTATTTGATGATTTTTTTTTTCATGTGCGAGTCAACTTAACCAGAAAGTCACTATGTAATAAAATACATTCTAACATTAAAAATAGATTCGTAAGCAAACAGCTGCTGAGATTTGTAAGATTTACTACATTAAAGATGAAGAGTCAGATCCATTCCCTCCAGAATGTTCCATTAGTTGTTTTTACCCCCAAAATAAAAAGGAAGAATATAAAGAGAAACAAATATGCCTGTTTTATATTTACCATAACCTTTTAAAAATGTTAATTTTATTGTGGTAAGAATAACATGAAATCTACCCTCTTAACAAAATTTTAACTGTACCATTCAATATTGTTAGAAGGCACGATGTTGTACAGCAGGGATTTTAAAAGTAATGAAAACATAAAACTCTCTTTCTATATCTTTGTGTTTTACTCATACATATATACATAAACACAACGATAAGCTATGTAAGGTATTTTTATGTAAGTTGTTATAGGCATTTGTATATGTGTATATTTATATATATATATATAGTTACAAGTAAGGTAAATAGATATCATAAGTGTAATCCAAGTATTTCCTAACAAGGACAATATTTTGTGATTCCTATCTAACATTTATTAGGTTTGACATTTTTATCCTCATTGCTGAAAATGTGGGATTGCACTACACTGTTATTTTTTTGTTTTTCTCTCACTTTTTTAGTTTTTCTTTTTTTTTAAGATTTTATTTATGTATTTGACAGAGAGAGAGCGAGACAGAGAGAGAAAGAACACAAGTAGAAGAAAGCAGCAGAGGGAGAGAGAGAGAAGCAGGTTCTACACTGAGCAGGGAGCCCAACGTGGGGCTCAATCCCAGGATCCCGGGCTCATGATCTGAGCCAAAGACAGGCACTTAACCAACTGAGCCACCTAGGCGCCCCTCCCTTTTTTAGATTCAATTTATTTCCTGTAGTTACATTTTATTTTTCCTTCTCCTTCTTTTTCCCTTCAGTTGGGAGGTCAACTTTTAAAAATTACTTACTTGATTTTTTTCTTCTCTTGTATTTCACTACTTCTGGTTTGTAATTCAAAGAGATTTCTGCTATGTCCTACATAGTTAACTCTCTTCCAAACCATAAAATGACCTTGATCATTTGAACCCTGTATATCTTTTTGGACTTACATATCATTTAATCTAAAATTCCAGATATATCTTTTAGTTTACCCTAAAAATTAGACATTTATACGTGGACCCCACTGATTTAGCCTTACTGATACGCTCACCACTCTATTCATTTATAATTTCTTCTTGCATCTGAGACTGTCTTTCTGTATTTATTCTTTACCTGAGACAACACTTTCAATAGCACCATTTTGGTGCTTATATGTGAAGAAGGAGAAGGTGGATTTTTGAGTTCACCTCCAGCTATTGCAAGGCAAGTATGAAAGAGAAAGGATCAAAAAGCGAAAGTGTTAACACAAATGCAAAGGAATGGTTTCTATTTGAACCATTGAATATACTCTGGATAGGAGGAAATTAAAAACATTGAGGCAAAAGAATGGAGAGAAAATGGTAAGGTATCAATAGATTAAAATTTCAGTGGAATTGAAGAATTGTAGCAGAGAGGTTTCTAGAGAAAATGATCAAGAAGGTCATGATGTATGGATAATAAATGGGATGACTGATAAGGAAATTTTATAAGTAATTTTGTATTTTTGATTATGAAATCCTGAGACCATCATGGGTGTGGGATGCTGGTATGGGGGAAGAAAATGGACCACAACATAGAGATATTGGAGATTGCGAGGACAAAGCCATACCTCTCATGAAAGGGGTCATCCACATGGGTATTAATGTTAGTCAACATTAATGCCATTCAGCCTAGTTACTTCCATGATTTTGAATATATTTGTAGAAACAATATATTGTATGTTATTGAAGAAAAATTTCTATTTTGCATTCTAAAACCAAATTCTAGAGCTTAGGTTTGTGTTTCTAAAATAAAGATACACCAAATTGAATGTGGTACAAATATTTATCAGATGCGTCAGGAAGGGTGAATTCTATTTCTAGCTATGTTGCCACCTAGTAGCATAACCTTAGCCAAATCAAATAATGTCCCAAGGTCTCAGTAATCTTGAAAGTAAGAACACAGAATTAAAGATGATTTAAAATGGTTTTTTGACTCAAAGGACTTCGATTTAATTCTTTGGTTTATTGTTTGCTAAAGTACAGTTCATTGGCCTTGCCATTTAAGTTTATATGAATTTTATTATAGATTTTCTCCACCACTGAGTGTTTATGGTTGTATATATTTCTATGATATCTGTCACCATGGCATCTGGATATCCAACTAATATAACTATGTAAAATTAGTAGGTATGTGGGAAGAAAAAATGTCAATCCCTGTCTTTCTCTTAATGTAGGTATTAATGTGAAGTAAAGATTTTATCTTAGAGTTCTCAGAGCTTCTTGATCACATGATTACAGAGAAATTTAAGGGGGAAATGACAATTTTTACTGTTTCTCCAAATATATGAGCATTTAACATAACACCTGCAGCTGCAGAATAAAAAAATATATTAAAAATCTCCTTTCTAATCATACAAATAGTTGTATAGAAAATGTGGACACTAATACAAATGTACACAGGCAATAACATTGATAGAAAATGGAAAGTTAAAATAGATTGTTTATAAGATTTATATTTTTTGTTGCTGTTTTGAAGGAATCCACCATCTTTAACAATTATGAACAAGTTAAGATTTGTTTTTAATGTGTAGAAATGGTAGAAATAAAAGGGAATCATCAGTAGGACACAAGGTCAAAGATACTGAGCAGCTATCAGATATGAAAGTGGTGGGTACTGTGAAGAGTCTGGAAAGATCAGAATCACAGATATAAATTTGAGGGTCTTAGTATTAAAATGGCATCTTCAAAGCTGTGGGACTATACATCACTTACAAAGGGCATTATAGATTGAGAAAAAAGTGAAGGCCTAGGGAAGGGTCACAGGGTATTCCATTATGTAGAGGTCTGGAGAGGAGTAGGCACCAAAGTTTGAGAAGGCTTTACCAATGAGGATGATGAAGAAACAAGAAAATGTAGGATACTAGGAGCCAAAGGGAAAAAAATTTTCAGGAATAATGATGGAAACCTATATCTTGTGCTATCACCTATATAGCAACGACTTTATTTAGCAAGAGTTAACTAATTTTATCATGCTGAGTTGCAGCATGTCAACCTTTGAAATAATAGCAGAGACCATGAGATGTGACCAGAAGATAAAGACATCTCAATTTGCTAATGGCCAATTGTGGAGAGTAAGAGAATGTCTTCATAGTGTCGGCATGAATGATGAACCATGAAATTACCATGATCTATTACAGGCAGATGGCGAGAACAAAAGTTATGGGACAGCAGATTAGGAGGTCATAGTTAGACACAGGAAATTTGAGATCAATATTTGACATTCAAGTAGCTATTGAGTCGGAAATTGGATAAAAGTATCTAGATTGGGGGACAAAGATCCACACTGGAAACTCCAAGAGATCAGAATGTGAATATACAATAACTGAGTCCTTTGCCCTTCTCAGGAACTGAAAAAGATTTTACTTTGATCCATACATACATTTGTACATGCACCCCCACCCTGTGAACCATCTGTTCATATCCTTTGTCCATTTTGCACTGCTATATTGGCATTTTTCACATTGATATTAAAGAGTTCTATGTATCTTAAGGGCAATAGCCTTTTCTCTGTAATGCAAGAAGCAGCTGCTTTCCTTTTTTTTCATTCAAGTTTTTCTTGAGACTTAAGATGCTTTTGGTCAACAATACTTTGAAAATGGAACTCATTCACAAGAGAAAATTTAGAAGGAACACACATACATGGAGGTTAAAGAGCTCCCTACTAAAGAATGAATGGGTCAACCAAGAAATTAAAGAAGAATTCAAAAAATTCATGTAAACAAATGAAAATGGAAACATGACAGTTCAAAATCTTTGGGATGCAGCAAAGGTGGTCCTAAGAAGGAAGTATATAGAAATACAAGCCTTTCTCAAGAAATAAGGGAAGTCTCAAATACACAACCTAACCTTCCACTGAAAGGAGCTGTAGCAAGAACAGCAAATAAAGCCTAAATCAAGCAGGAGAAGAGAAATAATAATGATTAAAGCAGAAATCAATGAAATAGAAACCAAAGGAACAGAACAGATCAATGAAACTAGGAGTTGGTTCTTTGAAAGAATAAGATTGTTAAACCCCTGGCCAGACTTACCAAAAAAAAAAGAGAAAGGACCCAAATTCATAAAATCATGAATCAAAGAGGAGAGATCACAACCAACACCAAAGAAATACAAACAATTACAAGAACATATTATGAGCAACCATATGCCAACAAATTAGGCAATCCGGAAGAAATGGATGCATTCCTAGAAACATATAAACTTCAAAAACTGAAACAGGAAGAAATAGAAAGCCTCAACAGACCCAAAACCAGCAAGGAAATTGAAGCAGTAATCAAAAATCTCCCAGCAAACAAGAGTCTAGGACCAGATGGCCTCCCAGCAGAATTCTACCAAACATTTAAAGAATTAATACCTATTATTCTGAAGTTGTTTCGAAAAATAGAAAGGGAAGGAAAACTTCCAAACTCTTTCTATGAGACTAGCATTACCTTGATCACAAAATCAGATAAAGACCCCACCAAAAAGGAGAATTACAGACCAATATCCCTGATGAACATGGATGCCAAAATTCTCACCAAGATACTGGCCAATATGATTCGACGGTACCTTAAAAGGATTATTCGCCACAACCAAGTGGGATTTATACCACATTCCAAGGGGACTGCAAGGGTGCTTCAACATCTGCAAATCAATTGGTGTGATACATCACATAAATAAAACAAAGGACAAGAACCATATGATTCTCTCAATCGGTACAGAAAAAGCATTTGACCAAATACAGCATCCTTTCTTGATTAAAACTCTCCACAGTGTAGGGATAGAGGGAACGTCCCTCCATATCATAAAAGCCATATACAAAAAGCCCACAGAGAGTATCATTCTCAATGGGGAGAAACTGAGAGCTTTTCCCTTGAAGTCAGGAACACGACAGGGATGTCCACTCTCACTACTGTTGTTCAACATAATACTAGTAGTCGTAGTCTCAGCAATCAGACAACAAAAAGAACTAAAAAGCATCTAGACTGGCAAAGAAGTCAAACTCTCACTCTTCACAGAGAACATGATTCTCTATGTGGAAAACCCAAAAGATTCCACCCCAAAATTGCTAGAACTAATACATGAATTCAGGAAAGTGGCAGGATATAAAATCAATGCACAAAGTCAGTTGAATTTCTATACACTAACAATGAGACAGAAGAAAGAGAGATTAAGGAATCGATTCCATTTACAATTGCATCCAAACCAGTAGGATACCTAGGAATAAACCTAACCAAATAGGTAAAGGATCTGTACTCTGAAAACTATTGGACACTCATGAAAGAAATTGAGGAAGACACAAAGAAATGGAAAAATATTTCATGCTCATGGATTGGTAAAACAAATACTGTGAAAATGTCTATGCTACCTAGAGCAAGCTACACATTCAATGCAATCCCTAGCAATCCCTATCAAAATACCATCAGTATTTTTCACAGAGCTGAAACAAATAATCATAAAATTTGTATGGAACCAGAAAAGACCCTGAATAGACAAAGAAATGTTGAAAAAGAAAACCAAAGCTGGTGGCATCACAATGCCAGACTTCAAGCTCTCTTACAAGGCTGCAGTCATCAAGACAGTATGGTACTGGCACAAAAACAGGCACATAGAGCAATGGAACAGAATAGAAAACCCAGAAATGGACCCTCAACTCTATCGTCAACTAATCTTGACAAAGCAGGAGAAACTATCCAAAGGAAAAAAGACAGTCTCTTCAACAAACAGTGTTGGGAAAACTGGATGCCACCCAGAAGAATGAGTATGGACCATTTTCTTACACCATACACAAAAATAAACTCAAAATGGATGAAAGACCTCAATATGAGACAGGAATCCATCAAAATCCTAAAGGAGAACAGAGGAGGAACCTCTTGGACATCGGCTGCTGCAACTTCTTAGACACGTCACCAGAGACAAGGGAAGCAAAAGCAAAAACGAACTATTGGGACTTCATCAAGATAAAAAGATTTGCACAGCAAAGGAAACAGTTGACAAAACCAAAAAACAACCTATTGAATGGGAGAAGATATTTGTAAATGTCTTATCAGAGAAAAGGTAGTATCTGAAATCTATAAAGAACTTACCAAACTCAACACCCCAAAAACAAATAATTCAGTTAAGAAATGGGCAGAAGACATGAACAGACATTTCTCCAATGAAGACATTCAAATGGCCAACAAACACATGAAAAGATGTTCAACATCACTCATCATCAGGGAAATACAAATAAAACTACAAAGAGATACCACCTCACACCAGTCAGAATGTCTAAATTACCAAGTCAGAAAATGCCAGATGTTGGTGAGGAAGTGGGGAAAGGGGAACCCTCTAACACTTTTGGTGGAAATGCAAGCTGGTACATCCGCTCTGGAAAATAGTATGGAGTTTCCTCAAAAAGTTAAAAATAGAGCTACCCTATGACTCAGAAATTGCACTACTAGGTATTTACCCAAAGGATACAAACAGTGATCTGAAGGGGCACCTGTACCCCAATGTTTATAATAGCAATGTCCACACTAGCCAGACTATGGAAAGAGCCCGGATGTCCATCAACAGATGAATGGATAAAGAAGATGTGGTATATATACACAATGGAATACTACTCAGCCATCAAAAGAAATGAAATTTTACCATTTGCAATGACATGGATGGAACTAGAGGGTATGATGCTAAGCAAAATAGGTCAATCGGAGAAAGACAATTATCATATTATTTCACTCATTTGTGGAACTGAAGAAACAAAACAGAGGACCATAAGGGAAGGGAGGTAAAAATAAAATAAGATGAAATCAGAGAGGGAGACAAACCATAAGAGACTCTTAACCGGAAACAAACTGAGGGTTGCTGGACGGAAGGTGAGAGGAAGGGTGGGGTAACTGGGTGATGGGCATTAAGGAGGGCACGTGATGTAATGAGCACTGGGTGTTATATGCAATTGATGAATCATTAAACTCTACCTCTGAAACTAATAATGCACTATATATTAATTAATTGAATTTAAATTTTTTTAATGTCCAAAATAAATAAATAAACAAACAAACAAAAAAGGTGCTTTTGGTCATACAAAATGAATATACCAATTATTTATTTTAAAATTATTTATTGTGATAGTTTTTTAATGCTTATAAAGTATTCTCCATTTGAGATTATACACATATCATTCTTTCACAATTCCTCTTAGTATTTTTATTTTCATTTTTTTTATCATTTACATGTGTTCTATCTTAAACTTATTTTGTTAAAAGCATGCATTCAGTTTGCAGGGCTTTATTTTTCACAGATGGTTTCTTAGTTGTTCTACTACAAAAACTATGATCTCACTGGCAAATACTAGTTCCAGCAGAGAAAAAATAAAGTATAGAATAATCTAATTATATAATCAAGAAAGTTGAAATAAAGGATTTGAGGACAACCACGCTAGAATTTCAGGAATGTACATTTTTCAAGGACTAATGAACATTTTTTTTAAAGCTGATATGTGAAGTCATTAAAATAACATGATTAATAAAAGCATGAAACTTAGAACATAATTCAAGACTTAATGCCATTTATTCTAGATCATTGGGCCACGTGCATTTCATTTAGAGAAAAATACAACAACCAAAAAAAAAAAAAAAACTTCAAAAAATACAAATCTTATTTGGAAATTAAGAAACATTTTCCTAAATAATAGAGATCAGAAGAAATTTAATGGAAATTAGAAAACCTTTAGAGTTGACTAATAATTAAGACTCCATATTTGGAATTGTAGCTAGGATGGAAATTAGAAAGGAAAGTATACCTCGGATATTTACAGTCGATTAAAAGAATGGGTGAAAGTTAATTTGATAAGAACTGGACTTATTGTGAGAGATGGCAGCAGGATAGAAGAGATCCAAAGTAAGAAGAAAGGTGTAAAGCAGAAAAACTGAAACAGGAAAATATATATTTCTAATATGTATAAACAAGGCAGAAAGGATGTTCTGGAAAACTGGAAACTGAAAAGATTTTGTTTAAGATATTTTTAAAACCATAAGTCATGAAGCGTCTGCCTTAGGCTCAGGGCATAATCCTGACGTTCTGGGATCGAGCCCCGCATCAGGCTCCATGCTCCACTGGGAGCCTGCTTCTCCCTCTCCCACTCCCCCTGCTTGTGTTACCTCTCTTGCTGACTGTCTCTCTCTCTCTGTCAAATAAATAAATAAAATCTTAAATAAAATAAAATAAAATAATAAAATAAAATAAAATAAAATAAAATAAAATAAAAATATATAATAATGAGAATGGTATAGAAAACAAAAAGATAAAAAGAGGAAAATACAAACTAATTTATGTCAATATATCAAAAAATCATAAAATGTGCAAATTCCTAGATACATTAAGTTTAAAAAAGGAAATGGTAACCTGAATAATCCTATAGTTATTAAAGAAAATGGATCAGCACAAGTAAAAATATATTCCTTAAAATAAAACACAGCCATGGTGACTTCAATAATTGTGTTTTACCAAATATTATTTAAAAAATTAAATTAGAAAAACGGGATTGAGAACATATGGAAAAATATCATCATGTGTTGTATGAGGGCTGCCTTAACTCATCAAAATCAAACAACAATAACAACAGCAAACACAACAAAGTTATAGTCTTATTTAACTTATAAATATAGATGCAAATTTTCTGTGCAATGCATTAGCAAACAAAATCAATAAATTTTTTTTAAAAAGTAATATAACATGATTGTCTTGGTCCATTCAGGCTGCTGTAACAAAATAGAACAGATTGAGTGGCTTGTAAACAACAACATTTACTGCTCACAGTTCTGGAGGCCGGAAGTCAAAGATCAGGTGCCAGCACAGTCAGGGAGGGCCCTCTTCAGCTTGCGGACTCTCATTACACGCTCACATGGTGGAGTGGCTAGGCAGGCCTGTGGGATTTCCTGTATAGAAACACTAACCCCATTCATGGGCGGTCCACCTTCATGACCTAATCACCTTCCAAAGGCCCCACTTCCAAATACCATCACCTTTGGGTGTTACGATCTCAATATACAAATTCTGGGGGACACAAACATGCAGACCATAGCAATGATCAAGTTGATTTTGTCCCAGTAAAGCAAATTCCCTTTACCATTGCATAAATGTGTCAATGCAATTCAACACTTTAAGCAAACAAAGGAATAGTATCATTCCATAGCTGCAATAGTTGAAGTAAAGTGTTGAGGAAAATCCAGCATTTATTCATGAATAATTAACAATAACTAGATATAAATGGCCCCTTAACTTAATAGAAATCTGTGTATAGTGTATCCATAAGAAATACCTACTGAACAATAAACTTTTGCAAGCATGTGTTTAAAACAAGCACTTGATTTGGATGCTCATTGTAATAATGTGTTTCAGACATTTTTCTTTATGGCCCAACCAGTGTAGGAAGGCAAGAAAAATAAATAAAAGTTGTAAATATTGAAAAGGATGAAATAAAGTTATTATTATAAATGATGTAACATGTATAGAGAAAAAGCAGAAGTATTTATAGATAAGTTATTAAAATCAATGAAAGTTTAGCATTTGCACTAATGATAAAATCATTATACAAAAGCAATTCCATGAATCCCAAAAATATAACATTAGAAATTTTATTTTTTAACATTAGAAATTTTAAATTGATATTTGTCACTAATAATAGCATAAATATATAAATTATTTGAAAATAAATCAAATAAAATATGAACCATATAATAGAAAATGAAACATGTAATTTCAAGGAAAATGTGAATACTTGTTCTTTAAGTTATCATGAAATCATCTTTAAATCTTCATATACATGGACAGATCTTGATGAAGCTTCCTAGGTGGTTTGCTATGCAAAACTATGCAACAGTGTTTAGGGTTTATCTTATACTTTATAGGTTCAATAAGACAAGACTCTGAGTTTTCTTCTAAATATGTTTAATATGAAATTATTTATCAACACATGTTTGAGGAAGGAATTATGTCCCAACCTTAGCTCTGTTTGACTTTATCACCATGGGGAACAAGAGGAAATCCCTTTCCTTCTCAGAGCTTGGGATTCCCCTCTTATTTGATTGGGGAGGTGATTACAACATAATTAAGTTTCATTTATATGATTCTATCCTTTCTTAACCCAGGTTTTACCTATGCTTTCTAGACTTTTCGAGACAATGCTAGGCCTGGCTGTGGATGTTTAAATCATTTTTTAAGATATCTGTAAATCTTAAGACAAGAGATGCATTGGTGAGATTATATTTTCATATTGCTGCTTGTTAGGGTTTTCTGTACTCAGTGGCTATTCTTTTATCGGGTCATGCATCATACAAAGAGGAGATAGACTCCTTAACAATTCTATAAACGGAAAAAAAAAGAAAAAGATGGAAGGGAGGGAGGTAGGAAAGGAGAGAGTGAGAGAAACCATACAGCAAATGATCTAATGCTGAGTGTCTGCATAACAGAGTACATTTATTATTTGGAGACCATAGGGAGTCATAACACTGATCCTGGCATGATAGACAATCAAATAACATATTCCATTCCTGTTCCAAAGTACTTTCATGTATTTGCCACCAAGGGTTTCCAACCGACTATGTCACACATATGCAATCACCATTGATTCTGTAAATCTTGCTCGGTCCAGATCATTCCCCTTCTTTTGTCGTTGTTTTTCTTTTTCTTGGTTTGCTCTGAATTCCAAATGTTTTTACCATCTATAATGTTCAACATTTTAATTATTTTCAGCTCATCAGAAATTTGTCTGGCAAGCACATTCATGCACACAGAAGGACATTTCAGTTAAGAAGATCGGCCCTCCTTACAAAATATTATTGGTCACAAACGACACAGCATTTTTTATTATAGTTCTAAGTAAGAATAATTCATTATGGAATATGGGAACTTGGAGCATAGCTAGACAAATCTTAGAAGAGCTAATTACAAGAAACAAAAGCTAAGAGGAAGAAATTTTTATCTTTACAAGCAGACAATATATTTTTAGGATTCTCAAAAAAAGAAGAGGATAAATTAATATATTTTCACTGTAACTACAAACAAATTAAATTTTTTAAATTAATACCAAAAAGTCACAATTTTTTTTAAAAAACGTTAAATTCTTTTGAAATAGGTGGCAGAATTGGTGTCAATGTGGGTGGACCACTTTGAATGGATGCATTTCTGAGGATCCCTGGGAGCCATCCATGCAAATTATTGGTTAATATCTTAACAAATTTAGCTACCTATTAAGCAAAGAAATTACAGTGGTAACTGTTTAAAATAACTGAAGGAATATTGCTTTTAATAAATGTAACTAAAGAAATTCAGGATATGTCATTCGTTGATCCCATTTCAAGAAATCACTTCCAGCATTACGTAGCCAGTTATTACCTAACATTTTAAAAATTCCCTTAGCCACAGCTTTAAGGAAAATATATGCAATAGCTTTAGTTCTGCTGATAGATACCAGAAAAAATCAAAATCAGATTTGTCAATTTAATATGTTTAGATTTTAGCTATAATCTTTGAAATCTTGGGATCTGAAATCTTGGAATCTGAATCTTTAGCTATAATCTTTGAAATCTTGGGATCTGAATCTATATATTGTCTGCTTGTAAAGATTTATTACTATTCCTTGATTTATTAAAATTAAACTACTTTGGCCATGTAGTGGCTCTTTTTCTGAACAATATTAATCTTCTATTGACTTTGTACCACCCTCTTCCTATTTCCCCCCCACACACCAGCCCCTAGCAACCACTTTGCTACTATTTGTTTCAATGAGTTCAATTTGTTTAAACTCTGCATAGAAGTGATACCTCACAGAATTTGTTTTCTGTCTGACTTGTTTTACTGAACACAATGCCCTCCAGATTCATCCATATTGTTGCAAAAGACAGGATTCCCATCTTTTTTAAGGCTGAGTAATTTTCCATTGAATATATATGATATTTTATTTATCTATTCATTTGTGGATGGATACAGGTTGTTTCCATATCTTGGCTATATTGTGCATAATGTTGCAATGAACACTGGACTGCAGGTATCTCTTTGAGATCATGGTTTTAACTCCCTTGGATATACACCCAGAGGTGGGATTGCTGGATCATATGGCAGTTTTCTTTTTAACTTCTTAAGGAACCTCCATACTGTTTTCCACAGTGGCTGTACCAGTTCACATTCCCACCATGTACAGGGGTTCTCTTTTTCCATGTATTCACCAGAATTTGCTATCCCTTATCTTTGGTAATAGACATCCTAACAGTTGCAAGGTGGTATCTCATTGTAGTTTTGACTTGCCTTTCCCTGATGACTACTGATGTTGAGCATTTTTCCATGTACTTGTTGGCTATTTGTATGTTCTTGGAAAATGTCTGTTCAGGTCCTTTGCCCATTTTTTAATTGGATTATTTGGGTTTTTTTCTATAGAGTTGCATGAATTCCTGTACATTTTGTATATTAACCTGTTATGTGATACATGTTTTAAAAGTATTTTCTCTCATTCCATACATTGCCTTTTCACTTGGCTCATTTTTGTTTTGTTTTATTTTTATTTTTGTTTTGCTGTACAGAGAAGCTTTTTAAATATTGCCTTTGATTGGGAGTAGAGTTTCATATTCGTGATGGTATTTCAGAATAATGGTACATTTAAAAGTTTACACCAGAGTCGTGATTATCATAAATATCTCACAAGTGTATGTAATGCTTAATATTATTTACAGTGCTTAATACTAAGATGGTATTATCAGAGGAATTAAACAAATGCATTAAAAGATTTTAAAATTGTTATAAACAAACTCGGAATAGAAGAATATAGACTAAACATGATAAAAATGGTATAAGAAGGCAACAAATTACTGAGTAAATAAATATTTATTTCCTATGCACATTAGTGGACAGGCCAAGTACCAAGTGATTTATGCAAAAACTCCTACTTCAATAAAATGTATTAACTAGTGGTGTGTGTATGTGCTGGGATCTAAGACAGAGTTAAGAGGCAAGCTATGCCAGCTTCTCAGCACCACGTACAGAAAATGTCTGTGGTGTGGGCTTGCAGCTGGCTGCTGTCAGATTCCTTCGGTTTCTGTTGTTGAGTTGGGTCAGGCAGCCTGGTTTTGGTCATATAAGAGAAATTTAAAAGACTTCTTATTCACATAATGTGTGGCTTCACTGAGACCAGGGTGTCTCACAGATTTCTTGGTCATCAAAATCTGAATCCAGTACGTCCTGCACGTCAGAAAGGACCCGGTGGGGTGCCTGCACTTTGTCTTGCACGACTGTGTATGCTTTACCCTCACTAAAGCTTTACTTGAGCATAGCCTGTGGGATTTCCTAAGTCCTTCAATTTACCTGGCACTGCGTAATTGCAAGGAGTCATACCATTGTGCATATTTTACAAATCTAAAATATAGATAAGGCTCCACTTTATGGTCAGGAATAACAAGAGTGCCCATTATCACCCTTGCAGTTGAATAGTGTTCTGATAGTTACTGTCAGTGAGATAAAAAATAAATAGAAATGCAAGATGCAAATACTACAATTCCTTCTGAAACCCTGATTGTATATACCGAGGACATCGAATACAAACAACTGAGAAAACTCAAGTTTGAGAGAGTTTAAAGAGTGGCCTGTGTTTGGGGCCTCTGCGACCATGCTCATGCCCTTGGAAGGATACATGGGACTCAGGAAAGCAGTTATTCTCATGCTGCAGTTTATTACAAGGAAAGAGATTAAAATCAGAAAGGGAAAAAGGTGCATGGGTCAAAGTCCGGTGAAAACCAGGCACAAGTTTTCAAGTGTCATCTCCCAGCAGAGTCACGTGAACATGCTTAATTCTCTCAGCAAGGAGGTACAAGCCTGTGCAAAGTGCTGCCAATCAGAAGCTCACCCGAGCCTTGGTTCCCAGGATTTTAATTGGGAGGTCAGACACATTGGCAGGAAGCAACTATGTGGTTTCACTAGCATTGCTTTTGAATTAACTAATTTCTCTTAGAAAACCATCAGGTTTTTACAGTAGGTTTGGAATTGTAGAAAGCTAGCATAATTGTGTAACGAGTTCTTCAAATATAGGAAGACTTATTTTGGTTCATTTAATAAGGACTTTTTCAAGACATACTGGCCATGCCATCCATCATTCTAGGCTGAGACTATTGTGTAGCGATACGGACAAGTCCACCAGTCTCTTGGAATGTATATTATGCCTCTCCATTGGTGAATAAAGGATCAACATTAATGTGAATTGAATACATTCATGCTTTTTATACATCACTGTGTTAACTTTTCTGCCTGAAAACCTGCAACTCTACATCAATCTCAACAAATCGAATAGGTAATTATTGAGCATCTAGGTATGCGCAAAGCGCTCTCCCAGGTGCTGTGAATATATGCACAGTCTATAACTGTTAGATAAAAAAATTAATACATGAAAAAATAAAATGCATTATTTCACTTATAACAAGATAAGATATGAAGATAAATACATTATTTATTAAAATCCATTTTTTATTCTGTTTGGAACCTAATTACCAATATTGTTGATATTTTAAACAATGCTTTATGTTAGGTTTGATGATCTTTGCTTTATATATATGGAACCTGAGACTAGGAGAACTGAAGTTTCCTGAGAGCCATAAAAACAGTACATACCAGAGCTTAGAATAACAATCCTGCAAAACTCAGGTCCTTTATATCGGTGCTTGTCAAAATATTACAATGAAGGAACACAGATCCATTGAGGACCAATACTTTTGTGAACTACAACAAAACTAAACTACAAGAAATATAAAAATTTCTAAATTATGTAAAAATAAAAGTCAAATTTATTAGATTCTACTTAAAACACATAAGTGTTGTATGAAAGGAGAGAAGGTTAACACTCCCCTCGGGCCTGACAACACCCATATGGTGAAGGCATTGCCACCTATTTCGCGGCATCTAACCATTTTTTGGGGCGCCTGGCTGTCATAGTTGGTGGAACATGCGACTCTTGATCTTGGGTTGTGGGTTCATGCCCCATGTTGGGTGTAGATATTACCTTTAAAACTTAAATTTTTAAAAATTTCTGCCAAATTATTAAACAAATTTCCAAAGGTGATCTCAATTGCCGTACTTTTCTCATCAAACAATGGTAACAAGCGGTTTGTAGTACTGCCCCGCCTTCGATCCATACTTAGAAGAGCTGATTTCCACTCTGCCACATTCTGGACACATCCAGAGTCCTCTGCTGGAAATTCCGATAGATATTTTGTACACGGGAAAAACTTCTTATGTATTATGAAGTAAGATCCGAAGGCACAAATGGTCATGGTTGGGTAACAGCAGTAAAGAAACATGTCCAATTAAAATAAAAGCTGCATTTGTTTGTTTTTTGAGACATCTATGGGAGATAGATTGAACAGATTGATTGTGAAAATGCCTCTTTGAGGAATCTGAGTTTGATCTTACAGTAAATAAGGAACAATTGTATGCATTTAGCTTTGAAGAGATTCCCTTTCACGGTGAATCCATGATGTCATAGTGCTTTACATTTGGTATGCATATATGGAGAAGTGAAGAACATTGCATAGGCCTATAAGAACTTATTTTTATGTATTGTATTTATTGGTACCTACCTAGAAAAAAAAGTAGAACATTATTTTAGAACGCAAACATGCTACTGGTGTACGTAGAACTCACCTGATCATGTTAATTGGTTTATTTATAACCGATTCCAAAGATAGCACATTATTTAAAGAGAAAAATGAGCACCGAAATAAGTAAGCATGAAATTTGGAAATATGGTGATTTAATTATTGATGATTTCATTATCGATATATGGATGTAGCTTTTTGTATGTTAATATGTTAATGTCGTGTTGATAAATAAACCGGTTCCGTGATTCACAATCTAAAGTTGATCAGCCAGTGTCCAGCTAAAGAAATACCTGTATATATTACCATTTTCCTGCATTTCTTAAAATATTAGAGATGAGAATGTGTGTTGTCCGCCTCTAGTCTTTACTACATTTTTTTAACCATATTGGTTTTTATAGAACCTGTATAAGACTTTTGGTGACATGAACCCTCTACCCAGGGAAAAATACGCAGTATTGATCCCTGTGAGATTTTGTACACATCACAAAAGGTATGGAGACCCCTGTAGCTCAAACTTTGACTCTACAGAGATTCAAAGTTTAAGAATTTGGATTGAAGGCTGGTCTGCCTACATCCTCCCCCTTAGAATGTCTGTTGCTTACCAAAAGCTTTTAGTTAATATTACTCCCCAAATTCTCCAATGCTTCCTTCCATTTAAGCTAAGTATAAATGTGGGATTTTTTCCTTGTTTCTGTATTCCCGTTAACAGGAGTCAGTAAAAAAGACATCTTCATTTTATTTCTTTATCACCATTCTTTATAGTAAATCAAACTAAATGAAGAGTTAGGGTTAGGATAAGACCACAAAAGGAACAGTTGCTCAAAACTCATATTTTCACTAGTGAAATCTCATTGCATTTATTAATTCATCAAATAAAATCCTCTTTCCTTTTTGCTAATCATCTAATAAGATTGAATGAAAAATATAACAGTTTATTCGCTTATTTAAAATATATTTACTGAGTGCCTTCTATCTACCAGTGATTAATCTGGCCATAAAATAGACAAAATACCATGTTCTCATGAAGCTTAAGCTAATGGTGCCTTATGAAACAATGGACATAAGGAATAAGTATTTTTATGTAGGATATTAGAGGGTGAAAAATTATTTATGAAAAGCTGGGCTAGGAAAGTGAGCTAAGACTTCCCAGGGAATGGGAGCAGTTGTAATTTCAAGAAGGACTATCTGAGCAGAACTCATTGAGAGAGCGATACGAAGAAGACCTGGCAAGTACGGAATGTCCAATGGTGAGAGCTAGAAATTAAGGAACACTCAGTATAACTAACGTGAAAGAACAAAGGAGAGAGTAGTAGGAGATAAACTCAGAAAGGAAAAGAGGGTGAGGAGGGTAGGGACTATCATAAAGACCTTCACTTTTACTTCTGAGTGAAAAGAGGAGAAACTGAATCATTTTCAGTATGAAAGCAGATTATTTACCTTTCAAAGGTGCACCTGTAATGTATAAGGTAAGAATTGTAGCCAAATTTGGAGGCTATTATACTACTGAAAGTGAAATATGATAACGATCGAGTGCAAAATGACAGCAGTGAAATTAGTGAAAAATAGACAGATTTTGTATATATTATGAAGGCAGAACCAACCTATTTCCTGAATTCTCTGATGTGGAATATGAGAGAAAGCAATGGATGAAGTATGACTTCAAGATTTTACCTAAGCATCCTGAAGGATGAAGTTCCCAACAAACTGGACTGGGTAAAGTTGTGGATTGAGCAGATTTTAAGGAAAGGTCAGGAGTTAAATTTTGGAGTTCAGGAGTAAAGTCTGTATAGAGACATGAATTTAAATATCAGCAGGATGTAGAAGAAATGTAAAGCCATAACACCGAATGGATATCACAAACAGTGTGACTATAGGTGGAAGGCTAAGTTCATAAACACATAGAGGTATTCTTTTTCCCACATTTGAGTCATGACAATGACTCCTCCTTTGCATTTTTTTATTTATTGCTACTTTTTAGTGAAATATCTTATTTTTTATCTATGTCATTCTGAAAATGATATTAACTCTAAAACGTAAACATGTATATCCTATTATGACTGTATATGCATTCAGATAGCCATTGTCAAAAGAAAAAAATAAATAAACAAATAAAAAGCAGAATCAGACCTGTAAATGCAGAAAACAAACTGAGAGTTGCCAGAGGGGATGTGGTGGGGGGATGGGCAAAATAAGGGAAGGGGAGTGGGAGATACGCCTCCTGTTATGGAATGAATAAGTCATGAGAATAAAAGGCACAGCATGACATACAAATACAGTCAATGACATTGTAATAGCGATATATTGGGATAGATGGTAGCTATACTTGTGGAGAACACAGCATAATGTATAAACTTGTCAAATCACTGTGGTGCACACCTGAAACTAATGTAACACTGTGTGTCAACTATACAAAAAAAAAAAGATTATACACTATAAAGTGAAATAATGCATTTAAAATATGTTTTAGTTCAAAATTTTCACTGTTTCCTTAAAAATTGAAATTATTTGATTCTATTTCATGCTTATGAGTACAGCCCTGGTTTGATCTAAAAATAAAACGCTAATCTCTAAGGGTTTAATTTTCTTGAAGAGCTAAGATTTTTTTAAAGTAAATGAGATTTTATACTTCAGTCACACAGCTGTGATACTATGTATCTTTCACAGCACAGTGTTACATTATTTAATCTTGATTCCAGGATTAGCCATGTTTTCCAAAATGATAGAAATATGCAAAAACATAAGGAATATTTATTATAATGGCAAGAATCATATGGGTAGAGATTTTTTTTGCCATATATGTACCCTTGTCATGTACAAGATTTCCTGCTACATGGTAGCCACTCAAAAATGTTTGTTGAATGAAAATTAAAATTACCATCTATCTCAGCTGCATCTCACTCTCTGCTAAAAGTACAATTTAAAGACCTGTTGTCCCATTCATTGAAATGGTAGCAGGAACCACATTTCACTTCAACATGTTAACTGATGATCTATGATTCTCTTTTAACATTAGTAAGAAACCTGAGCCAATGCCTAGTCAAAATATCCTGTGTTAATTACAATAAAACTAGTAATGAGACCAAAAGGAGAATGCCAACAGCCACATTAAAGATGGATATTCTTTTAATGATAAATAAAACACCTAGAAAGAAATATCAGAAGCCAAAGCAGGAAGCTCTCAGATGCAAAGATAAGATTTCTGGGTTCCCCAATCCAGCACTAATTTTCACAGTTTTTCTAGATAAAATTCACATTAAAAGCCTGGAATGTAACTAAGTGTCATACTTAATATATAGGAAAACTAACATATTGATAAAAGGAGAATAGTCATTAGGAGAATCTAATAAAACACAACTCAGTGAAGAGAATGATAAAATTCATCTTACACCATCCCATAAAGATGTGCTTAAATTATTTTGCTGGGTTCAGTCTATTTGTACACATGACCTTTGCTGAGTGTAGATAGTTGCAATAATCACTTGAAATCGTCCAACTGATTTCTCCTGGCTTAACTGCCGTTTTTTAAATTTTGTGCTCACAAAGAAAAACGTCGATTACAATTTTGCCTTCGTGTGCCTCCCTACAGTTAGAGGGTTAACATTCCACGGGAATTATATTCGGATCCACTTGACATTTAAAGTTATCATTGACAGTGAATAAAGCGTCATATTTTGTCCTTGAAGGGTTTGGAAATGTTCGTTACTTTGTTTCCTAGAGACCAATCAGCACAGAGTGCTCCGAAAAGACTGAGTTTCTGGAGAAGTCATTCTGTAGTAGAAATTTACCAGGAAGTCACCATGGATGCTCCATTTCCAGGTACTTTTCTTACTCTAAAATCTAAATTCCATCCAAACTATGGGGAAATTACAGGCTGAGGTCACCAAGCCTTTAATTATGGAAAACTAAATGTGCATCATTATCTAATTATTCTCCACATCAAGTTATTCTAGGATCTCCTGATTTGAGCTAATTCCACATGAGTAACAAAAGAGGTCCCATAATGGAAATGCCTGTGATCTCAAATGAGCTGCATGATTTTGATAATAACAGGTAGATCAAAAGTCAGAGAGAGGGTAGAACAAGGACCCCAGGAAGAGACAGCACATGCGATAAATTATAAAGCATAGGGGTTCCGAGTCCAATAAGAAATTTAATTTTCTACTACTAGGAATGGAGAATGAAGAAAAATTGTATAACATGGCAGGGGGGGGCGACAGGATGAAGGATGAAGAGGCAAGTAACAATCATAGGTGATAAAATAAAGCAAGAAAAAACATAAATAGCTTTCAAACCATTTAATAAAATTATTTGAGGGACTCATGGGTGGCTCAGTTGGTTAAGCATCTGCCTTCAGCTCAGGTCATGATTCCAGGGTCCTGGGATTGAGTTCTGCATCGGGCTCCTTGCTCAGCAGGGAGCCTGCTTCTTCCTCTGCCTGCAGCTCCCCTTGCTTGTGCACTCTCTCTCTCTCTCTCTGACAAATAAATACAAAATCTTTTTAAAATTTTTTGATCTGAAACTTCAGTGAGGAGAGGGTACAAACAAAAAGTAGAAAATAAAGAATGCAGAAAAAAAACTCAAAAAATATGAACAAATGATAGGTAACAAAGATATAAATTACTCAAAATAAAAAAACGATTCTTTGAAAAGAATTTAAGAAAGAATTGTAGAACATTTTACTAAAAATAAAAGATAGCATATACAAAAACAGACACATAGATCAATAGAACAGAATAGAAAACCCAGAAATAAACCCACAATTGTATGGTCACTTAATCTTCGACAAAGCAGGAAAGAATATGCAACGGGAAAAAGTCTCTTCAACAAATGGTGTTGAGAAAACCGGACAGCTACATGCAAAAGAATGTAACTGCAGCACTTTCTTACACCATAATAAATTCAAAATAAATTCAAACTGGATTAAAGACCTAAATGTGAAACCTGAAATCATAAAAATCAGAAGAGAGCACAGGCAGTAATTTCTCTGACATCAGCTGTAGCAACTTCTTTCTAGATGCGTCTCCTGAGGCAAGGGAAATAAAAGCAAAAATAAACTATGGGGCCTACATCAAAATAAAAAGACTTCTACACAGCCAAGTAAACAATCAACAAAACTAAAATGGAGGGGCACTTGAGTGGCTCAGGTGGTTAAGTGTCTGCCTTCAGCTCAGGTCATGATCCCAGCGAGGGTCCTGGGATCAAGACCCACATCCAGCTCCCTGCTCAGCAGGAAGCCTGTTTCTCCTTCTCCCTCTACTGCTTCCCCTGATTGTGCTCTCTCACTTTCTCTCTCTCTGTCAAATAAATAAATAAAATCTTCAAAAAAACTAAAACTAAATCTAAAAGGCAACCTATAGAATGGGAAAAGGTCTTTTCAAATGATATATCTGATAAAGGGTTAGTATATATAAAGAACTTACACAAGTCAACACCAACAAAGAACTTATGCAAATCCACACCCAAAAAATCCCAAATAATCCAATTTTTAAAAGGCAGAAGAAATAAACAGACATTTTTCTAAGGAAGATATCCAAATGGTCGACAGAAACGTGAAAAGATGTCCAACATCACTCATCATCAGGGAAATGCAAATCAAAACTACAATAAGATATCACCTCATACCTGTCAGAATGGTTAAAATAAAAAACACAAGGCGTACCTGGGTGGTTCAGTCAGTTAAACGTCCGACTCTTGATTTTGTCTCAGGTCATGATCTCAAGGTCCTGGGTTTGAATCCCGCATCAGGCTCTGTGCTCAGAGGGGAGTCTGCTTGAGGATTCTCTATCTCCCTCTGTCCCTCTCCCACTCATGCTCTCTCTCGAAAATAAATAACTCTTTTTAAAAAATTAAAAATAAAATCAAAAACACAAGAAACAAGTGTTGGCGAGGATATGGAGGAAAAGAAACTCTTCTTGCACCGCTGGTGGGAATGTTCCTGTCCTTTAGACAGTTCCAAGAGCGTACTTGTGATGAGCACAGGATGATGAAAGGAATTGTTGAATCACTATATTGTACACCAGAAACTAATGTAACTGTATGTTACCTGTACCAAAATTAAATTTAATTTAAAAAATACAATAAAATATAGTACAAAGGAAATATGTAAGGAACTGTTAAAAGAACATACCCATAGATAGAACAAAAAATGATAAGACAATATTATGGCTTATATTTTAGATTTAATTTAAGATTTAACTAAATGGAAAATCCTAAGATGAGTGTAAATACCCAAATCAACCACAGAATGTATAGAAGATCAATGACCATTAAATAATATACAAATACTTACCAAAATTTAAGCCTATGGGGGCACCTGGGTGGTTCAGTCGGTTAAGCGTTTGCCTTCGGCTCAGGTCATGATCCCAGAATCCCAGGATCAAGCCCCACATCAGGCTCCCTGATCAGCAGGGAGTCTGCTTCTCCCTCTGCTCCTCACCCCACTCGTGTTCTGTCTCTGTCACTGTCTATCTCTCAAATAAACAAATAAAATCTTTTTAAAAATTTGAGCCTATAATTAATCTTCCACTCATAATACCTCCAACAGCAGATTTTTTTACATGAGTTTGCTAAATTTTTAAGAAAAATATAAACCTTTTTTTTTGATATGTTAGTCACCATACAGTACATCATTAGCTTTTGATTAAAAAAAAAAAGACAAATAGACACCTTAACTTATATGAAGTTCCTGAGAAAATGAAAATGAAGGCATTTTACCAATTCATCTAATAAGATCAGCATATACTTAATGTGTGAAAAGGACAAGTACAATAGAACCATGAATTCTAAATCAATTTCAAATGAGGGAAAAATTAAAGTAATAGCAAATACTTCCAACTATCTATAGTGATAATATACAATGGCCAAGTTGGCATTTATCCAAGGAATGCAAGAATAGTTTAGAATCAGAAAAAAGATTTTATTGACATAACTCATTTAATTAACACAGCAAGGAAGAAAAAACATGATCCACTCATTAGATGAAGACAATCGAAAAAATAAAATTCCCATTATCCATGACAAAACACTTGTAAAATGGAGAATAAATGGAAATTCCTTTAACCTAATAAAAGGCTTCTACCAAAAACCTGTACTAATATACTAAAGTTTACATTGTAGAAAATAAATGGCACCATGCCATTCAAATGAGATAAAACAAAAGCACACACATTATTGATATTCTTAACATAAGAACAGAGGTTCTAAGCAGAGATATTAGAGGAGAAATAAAAATAAGAAGTGTGAGGATGGAAAAGAAAGACAAAATTGTTAGTACTTGGCTATATAAAAAAAATCCAAGAGTAGCTTTAGAAAACTACAAGACTAGTAAAGTATGTGGAGGTTCCCAGATGTAGTCAAAAGCCAAAACAAGTTCTTTTTAACCACTAATAATCAAAAAAGGCAACACGACTGAATGAAAATAGAAATAAACCTAGAAATCTGTGCTTTTTATAAATCTACTAACATATCACCAAGGCCTTCATAGAAAAATCAGATAACCTCATTTGATGACATGAATGAAACCTGAATAAATAAGGAGCTATATCACGCTCATAAATGTAAAACCTCATTATCTTAAAGATCGCAATTAAGACCACGTGAATGTATAAATAGGGTAAACCAAAACAAGCTCATCTTAAAATTAGTTGAAAGTTACAAAGTTCAATAAACAGGATTTTTATTTATTTTTTTTTATAATGATTTTTTATTATATTATGTTAGTCACCATACAGTACATCCCCGGTTTCCGATGTAAGGCTCGATGATTCATTAGTTGTGTATAACACCCAGTGCACCATGCAATATGTGCCCTCCTTACTACCCATCACCGGCCTATCCCATTCCCCCACCCCCCGCCCCTCTGTAGCCCTCAGTTTGTTTCTCATAGTCCATAGTCTCTCATTAAACAGGATTTTTAAATGAGAGGTGTTTCTCCACTCATTTATCAAGATGTACTGGGACGCTTCACAAATATTTATTTCCAATAATTTTAATTTCACTGAATTTGAAATAATAGGAGAGCTGATGTTCTATGATAAACAAGCTACAGATTTAGAAGTGATTTGGAGTGAAATTTAAAAACAATTAAATTAATCTTCATAGGTTAAGATAAAATATTCCATTTGTTATATCCAAAAAGGCTATTATCAACAAAAATATTAGCCTCAAGTATTGGGTACTCAAGGTGCGGTACACACAGAGCTGCAGAGGAAATCACAATGAATTCATCAGAGACCATGCAAACCTCTTTTTGGGATGCAGGTCTTTCCTCACCATCGTGTAAGAGATCACAAAACTGTCCTGAACCAACCTTGATTAAACAAGCAGGAAAAACAAATTAATAGGACGAAGCTTTTCTTGCTCCTTTCCCCCTCATTAGCTCATAGCCTCCCAACACTTCACATTTGGTCACCCACATAATCTAAAATCACCACATACCCCAGTATGTCTTTAAAATTACCCCTTTTTACTGCACTATTACACTTAAGGTAAAGACCCTGAAGCCCTCAAGTAGCAAATGTAATGCTCTGTTTCATCCTTTGAATACACATCAGTCATGTCAGTAGTCCGAGCAATTTAGGAAGGAATGACCTCAATGAAATCGTTCCTGTAAGAGAATAAGCTAATTCACACATGTGTTAGCATTTTCAGTTTCACTATTTTTATGTAGCAGATCTTATCATTTCTGAAATGAAGGTTCATCTTTCTGATCAATGTCTGAGTACGATTTTTTAACATCAGAAACACATTCGTGCTTTTAGCTACTGGATCATTTTTTACTACACGTTCATTGGGGATGAGTGACAGCAACCAGCAAATATGGTAAAAAAAAAACAACTTTTTTGAATCGCTATCTTTTTAAAGATAATAACCACCCATGACCCCTTTACTTTTTCCTGAAATAACATTATTTGACATTTATTTTCTATTCCTTACTAAATTTAAAGGATTTTGTTTTGTTTCGTTTCTTTGTTATAGAGGGAATGTTTCCAAACTATTCTGTCACAGATTCCTTAATCTGGTAAGTAATGAAAACTTTGCTTCTCACATTCTTGTTTTTGAATCTGTCAAGACACCCAATTAGGATTAATTTAAGAATTTCTTGTACAGGTGGTAAAAAAAATTTTAAATGCTCTTTTATATATATATATATATATTACAAGTCACAGAGATGGACACATGGATCTGTGGCCTAAAAGCCACTAGTGTGGAAGAACCTCTTTTTTGTAATAAATTTTCTCCTCAACAGTTTTTCCACAATTGATCAACCGTTTGTGGTATGATCTGTTTCATTATTCTAGCTTACAGTAAGCTAATTAATTCAAAGTAAGCAGAGTACCTGTCCTTTTATCTTTTAAGATAGTTCAAATATCAAAGTTTACTTTGATTTTGTCTTAGCATTTAGGTTTTACACATTTAGTGGGCTTTATTTGATTGTATTCAATTAAATTATTAATGTATAATTTAAAAATGGGTTCTAAAGGAAATATAAAAATGGCTAGCCTCTTGAAATTTCCATTCCTATTCAACCAGACACAGCACACTAATTTTAAAGGAAATAATGAGATGTTTCATTCTTGCTCCACATTAATTGACATGAGAGGTCAAATTGTTACCGAACCCTGAAATCAGATTCATAGTCCAATATGCTAGTAAGCCAGTCTCTGAGTCACTGCATTTGAAACAGGGAAAAGTTTTAGTATCAGAAGGGCAGCCTAGTAAAGGTTCAAGCAAATAAAGAAACATATACCTGGGTTCCAAATCACATGCTCCTTTAGACAGTTGCAATGAATCCAGAAAATAGCTTCTTATTTCCCCTTATACGTTAAGATTTGCCACCTCATTTTCACAGCCCTCCCTTCTTAGGTTATAGAAATTTTGGAAAATATTTTTCAATCTATCTCATGAGGACCTAGAAACACCCTGTTTGGAAGGCAAGGTTGCTAATGATTACTTTAACTCTCGTACTCAAATTTCTATCAGAAGCCAGCTGTCTTGGCCCTCGGGACTGCCCTCAAGTTTCTATTTAAAGTAATAAGAAAGTCATGAAACAACATCCCATTTTGGCCACAACACTTAAGTAATTCTAAAACATATTTGGGTGCTGTTTTATATTCTTGGAAACCAATTTATTGTATATATCTACTGCTTAATATCAAGAGTGACAGATTGCAACAGCTTTCATATCTGTTGATTTTCTTTTTCATTGAAGTATAATTTATATACTCTATATTAGTCGCAGGTATATGACATAGTGATTTGGTTTTTATATACATTAAGAAATGATCACCATGATAAGTCTAGTTACCATCTGTCACCACACATAGTTTTTATTTTATTTTTATTTTATTAAGATTTATTTATTTATTTGAGAGAGAGCACTTGCACAAGCAAGTGGTGGGTCGGAGGGAGGAGGGAATCTCAAGCAAACTCCCCACGGAGCGTGGAGCCTGACATGGCACTCAATTTCACCATTCTGAGATCATGACCTGAGCTGAAATCAAGAGCTGGATGCTTAACTGGCTGAGCTACCCAGGTTTCCCCACCATGCATGTTTTTTTGTTTTTTGTTTGTTTATTTGTTTAAGATTTTATTTATTTGACAGAGGGAGATAGCCAGCAAGAGAGGGAACACAAGCAGGGGGAGTGGGAGAGGAAGAAGCAGGCTCCCAGCAGAGCAGGGAGCCCAATGAGGGGCTTGATCCCAGAACCCTGGGATCATGACCTAAGCCAAAGGCAGATTCTTAATGACTGAGCCAGGCGCACCCCCCCCCCCCGCCACCATGCATAGTTTTTATATTATTGACTATATTCCCTATGCCGTACATTACATCCTCATGTCTTATTTATTTTATAACTGGAAGATTTTACCTTTTCATTCCCTTCACCTATCTTGCTCCCCCCCCCCCCGGCCCCTCTGGCAATCCTCAGTTTGTTCTGTGTATTTTTCAAGTACTTTCATATTTACTATCTAATTGGATATTTCTAATAACAATATGTGGTTGGTAAGTATGAATGACCTACTTAAGAAATAAAAAATGGAAAAACTTCAAAGACATTTGCTCTAAGTAAAAACAACTGTAGGCAGGTTTGAGACTAGAAATGAGCCAAAAATAAAACCTCTAGTAAATTTTTCTTTTATAAATATTGCTGCTTAAACTTTAATTCCACCACAAACCATATAGACATTGTGACCATAGTATGTTTGTATGATGCAATTAATATTAAACTTCTTTGCCAGATTACTTTCTACTTTCTAATTACCCATGTGATTATGTTGACATGATGGAAAACTACAATGAAGTTAGCATAAGTAACTATTATATTCCTTATTTTTAATGCTAGTGTCCAGCTATTGTAAAATATCTTTTAACTACCATCTAATTTTACAATTCTGTTCCACACTTGATTATCTGTACTGTCAAGTCCTTCCACATTTCAGCCAAATAAGAAATTTGTATACTTATTCAGTAGTTCCTGTTCACAACTAAAATGCTGAGGCAGTAAATCTCGCATTATTCCAGGAGATTTTTTTAAATATAAAAAGTATTTATAATACAAATTGCTACCTGAAATCCATTTGAATTTTAAAACTCTGCTTCCTAAATCATGTGAATTTCTTTATCAATAACAGAAAAGCTTTATTGTTTTTGAAATATCTTTTTCTAAGTAATTATTCTATGAAATAAATCAGTCAGCAAAAGAAATGATTCAACATTGAAACTAGAGGAGGAAATAAAGGAGCTAACTTGAAATAATTTATGCTAAATATCTCTAGAGCTTTAGAAACTTCTGGGTGTTCTTTGGAAAGAATTGTAGATCTTTCAAAATGTTTACTGCCTCTTCCACATCCCATTGCCGTTTCATTTTGTGTGTGTGTGTGTGTGTCTGTATGTGTGTGTGTGTGTGTGTTTACTGATGCAGAATTTTACTTTCATTTAAATGATTATTCTTTAATTAGCAGATTAAAATCAGTCATCCAAATTATCTGAACTCTAAATTTCTGAAAGAAATGTAATCATAAACCACAAAATATCATAAAAACTAAAGGTATAGTTAATTTGTAGATTATGTACCATGAACAATAAGAAGCCACAAGTACACATTTTGTACTGAGTATAAAATGTATGGGGGCGCCTGGGTGGTGCAGTCATTGGGCGTCTGCCTTTGGCTCAGGGTGTGATCCTGGAGTTCTGGGATTGAGACCCGCATCAGACTCCTCTACTGGGAACCTGCTTCTTCCTCTCCCATTCCCCCTGCTTGTGTTCCCTCTCTCGCTGGCTGTCTCTCTGTCAAATAAATAAATAAAATCTTTTAGAAAATGTATAAATGTATATTATATATCTCTTCTGGTAATTTAAAAGCTCTCACACAAAGGATTTCCAATGGTATTGAAATGACATTCATGTGTGTTTATCATAATCTAAATACATGTTTTTTGAAAACTGCAGTAAGATAGACTATATCTATACCTTTCTCTATAATCACATTATTATTTTATCAAATTCTTGGTTAAAGTTATAGTCAAAATTTATCGTTTCATCTGAGAAGCATATTTTTAATAATACAAAGTATCCTTCACTATGCTTCTGTGCCTAGATTACATAAATCAATAAAAAAAAAAGTATAGTGATTTTAAGAACTCTGACCCAAGCGGCATCTGTGTGGCTCAGTTGGTTAAGCGCCTGCCTGACTTTTGGTTTTGGCTCAGGTCATATCTCCGTGTCCTGAGATCAAGCTCTGCATGGGGCTCCATGCTCAGCGTGGAGTCTGCTTGAGGTTCTTTCCCTGTCCCTCTGCCCCTCCCCCTGCTCACTCTCTCTCTTTTTCTCTCTCTCTCTCTAAAATAAGATAAATAAATAGAATATTAAGGGGGGGAAAAAAAACCAACTCTGACCCAAAGGAAGTAACCACAATGAAAAATGATATTGCTGGGGATACCAACATCAATTAAAATTAACCTTAAGAGGAAAGGCCAATCCCAGAAAGACTTCGGATGCCGCTTGTCCGATATCAGGAGGATTCAACTTTTGATGAAAGGGCTTGTCTTGCAGGTACTCACGATCTCCCAGTTGTCTGATCGTAAGAATTACCTAAGGAACATATTACAATACATGCTAAGATCCATGTCCCCAAACCAAAAACAATGAATCAGATTCCAGACATGGTTCTGTGAATGTGATATTTTAAGAACTAGACTAATTCTTATCCATTTGAAATTCCTAGGCATTTTGAAAAACACTGTTCTTTTTTTTTTTTTCCTCTAGCTCAGTCGTTCTAACTATCCATTGAATCACTTAGTTTAAAATAATATGTATCTAGACTGAACTCCAGACCTGTTGAATCAAAATCCCTAGTTGTGGATATTGTCCATAAAAAAATTCCCCGGATGATTTTAATATGTATTATGTTTGAGAACCACCGATTAAATTATACATAAATGCTTTTCAAATTTTTAAATGCATACAGATCATTGGGGATCTTTACAAACTGTAGATTCTGATTCAGGTTTGGGTGGGGGCCAGAGATTCTGCATTTCTAATGAACTTGTAGGGATTGTAGATGCTCCTTATTCAAAGACCATCAAGAAAAATGGCCCGGAACAGCTGATTAAAACGGAGCAATGGCTAATTCTGCTACCTGCCGAGAATGGATAAATAAAATAACAAATTCCAAATTAAAAGGGTGTTTAATGTGTCAAATAGTCATTTTTTATATACAAGCTAAACAATATCTGCTGCCAGCCAGTGTTGTGTTCCTTTTAGACTCAAATTTCAGGTTTGAACCATAGTCATCAGGAATGACACACAAGTCATAAATCAACCGATTGCCATAAAATGTTTTTTTTATTTATACACACCTAGTCTCAGATTCTTCTTTTTTTTTCTTAAACTCAGATAGACAGTGGGTGCCCAGTTTTCGTGGGTCTTTGTTAGATTTGGTCTTCACATGCTTTCTTCAAATGCTTTCCTACTGAATGTACTAACTTCCTGCAGTCTTCTGTGTGTTGGCTTCCATCCCAAAGCAGTAGTCTCTCCTGGTTTATAGCATCCCTTGGTTTAGGAAGCTGAAATGCTTTTAGTATGTCACCGCAAGTGACCGGTCCACAATCAGCAAAGCACAGAAACTTTCTCTTTCTTTCTCTTCCCTGGGATGATAATTTTTTGTTGAAATTGTCTTCCCATTGAGATCCATATCGAAGGGTTTGGTCTACCATCACGTCAGTAGAAAATGTTCTCTATGAAATTTTTATTCATTGCCATTTATAACGAAATGGTTACTGTAGCAACACTAGAGTTATTATCCACAGCACATACTGTGTAATCAGTATAAATAAGAACATTAAATTGATGTTTATATTTCAGGTTAACCAGATCCTGATTTCATAGAAATAATTTGCAAAGGCTTCTTTCAAGATGATTTCCACATCATAAGCTCTGGATGATTCAGCTAAGGAAAAAAAGACCAAGAGCTCATGGCAATTTTTAGTTCCCTGGATAGAAATCGCGCAGAACTTAAGATATTGCATTTTTTATGGAAAAACACTTTTCACCCATGTGTTTTGTATGCTGTAAGCATCAACATTAATTTAATATATAAAATAGGTAATTGATATTTGTTCATCATGGCTTTAACAGGTTTTAATTAGAACGCAAATGAAAGAAAAATACCAGATGTGCAAGCTTTTTGAAAATGTTTTTAATTTCTAATTTAATTAATTTTTAAAATGTTAAAACAAGTCCATTCAGTGATGACAACCTGAACATGACATTTTGTGTCTAAATGTCTAAACGTCTAAATAAACTGCAACTAAATGGCTCCAAGACCTGGAAAAGAAATAATAGAAAACAACTCTGTAGTGAGCAGAAGATGGACAAGAATGTCTGATCAACTCTTTTCTCATTTTTCTCATGTTTCAACTTCCATTTGGTTGGAAACAGCTGGGCAGTATTCTATCCATGAAAAGCATTCACACAATTCAGATGAGATAAAATAAGAGGAATATAAGAAAATCTCTTTTGTTTAATATAATTTATTTTATTTCCTTTTATCTAAGTATGTTTCACCAATAAGTACTGATTATAATTCTTTTATGAACATATTTTGGAATTCATTGCAAATAGTTCATATCTGCATATGAAAGAGAATAAACTTAAGCTTTTACTTTGAAAATTCACCGTGCAAATCAATCCCCTATCTTGAAACTTTTATTCAATAAATATCTTATAATCTGCCAAGAGGATATAGTATTATTGTTAATCAAATATTCCTTTAAATTGTTATTTATATTTTTAGCCTATAGTGTCTCTGCTAAAATATAATTTGATATTGTTCGATGGTTCAAAGTCACCTCAAAGCTTTGTATTTCATTTTTATCACTATAAGCATCAATTATTATCATGCTACAAATATAGGGTAGTGCTGAGAGTTCTGGATGATAGAATACGAGAGAGACAAGCTTTATGTTGTACTTTTAAGTGGCGAATGATCCAACAGGGCATCTTAATCTATGAAACTTCTAGGAGAAACACGCACTTATCTTCACTTTAAAGTTTTATTATCTCAGCCTTGAGAGAAGGCCTTGGAAAAGGATAAGGCACACAGAATCACTACGTAAAATATATTACAGAGTTGCAAGATTTGTTAATGTTGTGTAGAGCTTAAAGGCTTTCAGAGGGGTCTACAAAAGGGCTATCAATAACAAAACATCTCTTCTTGGGAATGAAAGTTCCATTTTCTAGGACTTCTCTGGAGCTTTACCAAAATGAAATGAAACAAAATACACACACACACACACACACACAAAAAACCCACAAACAGGGAAATATTTAAGCCACTACTGTAATAACATGAATTTTGTTATCAGAAAATAATCAGCCACATTTCAAAGTTTTGGGGGGGAAAATAGGACCTGTAAGTAACAAGAAAAGTTTAATTGAGATGGGGAAGAAAGAATAATCTAGCTACTTTCTACTGGTAATGTTGTGGAAAATAAATATCAGACTGTTGAGAGACCAAGGGACACTCGGAGAAGTAGAACTCGGGTTTATTTTACACCGCAGACCCAGACCAGCTCATGCTGCAAATTCTGGGCCCCAGGCAGCAGGGATTATAAAGCTTTTTATAGAGGAGTGCAGGGGGTCGGGTTACAAGGGCTGTGCTGACTGCTGGTGGGTGGGTTTAAACTGGGGAGGGGGTTGCTTTAGGCGGGAAAGGCAGCCTAGGCAGGGAGGTTGTGGCAGAAAGCCTGTTTACAGAAGCAGAAAGGGCTGGTTATCTCTTGCTCCCAGGGGGGGCTTCTGGTTAACTCTTGTTCTTTCTAGCAACTTTTCATCTACCGGGGCCTGCCAGCCTGGGCCTTCTCTGGGTAATTTTCCTCTTCAGTAAGATAACTGGTAAAGCACATGGGATGAGGAATCTTATTTTGGGATGGCACTAAAAGGAGGAATATATTAAGGAATGAAATTGAGAGAATAGTTAAATGCTGTCAGTTTAATTTTTTTTCAGTAATAAACTTCTTTCACTTTGACATAGCAAAGCATCTTAGATAGAAGGCCAGCCTAAGGGCAGACTTTCTGATAATTTGGTGCTGACTCTAGTCTATATTCTACAATAATTTTATAATGAGCTATAGAGCATAGGTCTTAGTCAACTCGGGCTGCTATAACAAAACCCTGCATACTGGCTTATAAACAATAGAATTGTATTCCTCCCAGGTCTGGAGGCTGGAAGTCCAAGAGCAGGTGCCAGCCCAGTCAGGTTCTGGTGAAAGGCTTCTCCCAGTTTGCAGACTGCTGACTTCTTACTGTATCTTCCCATGGTAGAGAGCAGAGAGGAAGCAAGTTTTCTCCAGCTCTTACGGAGGCCCTAATCCCATTCACGAGGGCTCCACCTTCATGACCTCATCTAAATCTCAATTGCCTCCCAAAGACTCCATCTTCTGGAAAGAAGATAGAGTCTGAAGCACCAGGATTCTATCTTCCCATTTAGATAATAGTTGCCCTAAGAAAACTCTTTCTAATACAACTATTTTGGAATTCTGGAATCTGTGGAAGGCTTGCAACTTCCAGGGGAAGTCTTGGACCATAAAGTGTGGTTAATGTGTTCAATTTAATCTCTCAGCTCCGTGGCAGGCAGCTCTTCATGAATTCCAGGGACAGCCTGCAGTCAGCTTGAGGGAACCAAGTTGGGCAAAAAACTCCTTCCAAATATTGGGGATCTGTATGCTGTTTGCTAATTAGTCCTTCCGATGACAGCGATGCATGGCAAGAGATGGTAGCCATTCTTCTTACACCTCTCCCATTCTTGCAAGTCCCTAACCCTCCAGCTGAAGTAATCATGTTCAGGGGACTTAAAGGGGCAGCATCCTTCCTCCAGCCTACAACAATACAGACAGACTAACAAAAACAAATAAAACAAACAAGCAAATGAATGAAAACAAAAATCAACAAAACACAGTCAACCCTGGGAAAGAGGAGAATCTGATTTCCAGTGACCACATTATGAGATACAAATGCCCAGTTTTCAGCAAAAATTCGCAAGACATAAAGAAATTGGAATGTATGGCCCATCAAAGGGAACAGTAAGTTGACAGAAGCTGTCCCTGACAAAGATCTGATGCCAGGTCTACTAAAAAAAAAACTTTAAAACAACTGTCTTAAAGTTGCTCAGAACGTTAAAGAAAGATGTAAAGAAAGTCAAGAAAATGATTGTATGAACAAAATGAAAATAACATAAAGATTGAGAAAGACTAAAATGAAACAATGACAACAAAAATCCTGGGGCTAAAAAAAGTACAAGAACTGAAATTAAAAATTCCCTAGAGAGATTCAAAGACAGATTTGAGCAGTAGAAGAAAGAATCAGCAAAACTATGGAAATTATCAAATCTGAGAAACAGAAAGAAAAAGGATTGAAGAAAAGTGAACAAAACCTAAGGGATTCATGGTATACCATCAAGCAGACCACATATGCATTAAGGGTGTTCCAGAAGGAGAAGAGAGAGAGAACGGGGCAGAGAGAATATTTGAAGAAGTAATAGCTGAAAATATTTCAAATTTGATGGAAGACATGAACATAAACACCAAAGAAGCTCAAAAAACTCCAAGTAAGACAATCTCAAAAAGATCCCCACCAAGACACATTATAATCAAATATTTGAAAGACAAAGACAAATAATCTTGAAAGTAACAAGAGAGAAGTGACTCACCACATAAAAGGATTCTTAATAACATTATCTGCAGATTTCCTATCAGAAACTTCAGAGAAGATAGTGGGCCAATATCACCATATTTACAGTGCTAAAAGGGGAAAAATTCAATCAAACATTATTCACACATTATGCAGACTTTTCTATTTTACATAACTTGGATCCACTCTCCACCCTTCTCCCCTTGCACCTGGAACTCGTTAGCATGTATCTGTCTCCTTGGGTCCAACCAATGGTGAGTAGTGGCAGTGGAGTGGAGAGAGAAAAGGGACTAAGGCCAGGTTTTATTCTATTATCTTCTTCCTCTATGGTATCCAAGAATGGGAAGATCCTTCTACATGGTTCTTTCTCCATAGTAACTGTCTCCAGCTCTGGCCGCTTTAGGATTGAGTCTCAGACAAATGCACTCTTCCTTATAGCTTTCTACACTTTTGTAAATAATCCTCTCATTAAGCTAAATGACCTAGTTGGAATATGCCATCTATTTCTAGGCAGGACACCAATGGATAAATTCATTTTTCTTATTATCCAGAAGGTATATTCCAGTTATTAAAATATATTTATACATCATTTAATTGGCTTAAAATATTTCATGAGATTTGTGCCATAGTTTTCTCTATTTCGCCTCTGAGACACTTAAGTAAATTTCCAGTTTTTTAAATCATAAATAATTCAATGATCAACTTATTTGCGCTTAAAGCTTATCCTTAGACTAGTTTCCTTTGATTTAATTCTCCCATTAAAGTTGCCAGGTAAAAGAGTATGAATAATTTAAGATACTTGGCTCAGATTGCCAAATTGATTTTCATATGTTGTGGTAATTTATATTTCCAACGAACAGCATTAAAACACTGGTTCTCTAGAGCTATTGACAGTTTAGAGCATTATTTTTAATAATGACTAATTATATATAACTATCACTCTGAATATACTATATATTGTAATAAAAATATACCATTATATCACCCTATATCATTTATAAATTATTTGTCTCTTCATGCAAAAAATAACTAAGCTTATTGAAGGATATGTAGAGAATAAATATCTTCCTAACAGAGGGGACATGAGCTGCTTAAGCTCACACCTTGAATAAATCATGGAAGGGTAGGACATGTGTTGAGGAAGCAGCCATCCTCCAACTTGTTCCTGCTCCTTGGTCTACACAATTAATGCCCTAGGCCTGGAATATTCCCTCATATGGAGCATGAGTGCTGAGCTATTGCTCAGCTCCAGACATAAAAAGTACCGCTAGCAACATGGAGGTCTTTTCTGACTTAGATTAGAGTGGTTTCAAAAGGGCAGCTGGAATGAACAACTACTGTTTTTTAAAGGATTTGTGAAAATGGGAACTGAGAGAAAAAAATGTAGCTAACTCCCAAGTAATTAATAAAAGGACTTGGTATTAAGGAAAACTGTGGAACCAAGAGAGATTTTAGGATGAGAGATATTACTGCTTATTTGAATGCTAATGTCAATAATCTAATATGGAGGAAACAAAACTGAAGATGCAAGAGAGAAAGGGGGCATCCTAGGAGTGCAGCTGTTGAGTGGCTCTGTGACAAAACCAAGGGAACACAAGCAATTCATCTACAGGAATGGAAAAGAAGGCAGAAAAGTTATGGATGACAGTAGATAGACATATTGGTGAGAGAATGGAAATTCTCTGCTGTTCACTTACATATTCTTAATGGTTACATTTAAGAAACAAAAACAAACAAGCAAGGAAAAAGAGAGAGAGAGAGAATCAAGAAACAGACTCTTAACTACGGAGAACAAAATGATGGTTCCCAGAGGGGAAGTGGGTGGGGGATGGGTGAAAGAGGTGATGGGGATTAAGGAGTGCACTTGTTGTGATGAGTACTGAGTAATGTATAGAATTGTTGAATCACTATATTGTACACCTAAAACTAATATCACGCTGTTTGTACCTATATTGGAATTAAAATTAAAAACAACTTTAAAAAACTGATTCATCAGCTATGTGGAGAGGGTAGGTCCAAGGAATTTATTGACATATTCCTCAAGAAAAAAATCAGACACAGCAAAACAGATATCAGAGAAGAAAGCAAAGACGAGCATGAGGCCAACACGAAGAAAAAGCCATCCAGTGAGAAAGAGACTGAAAAATCTCAGGAGTTCTGACTAGATAACGAGGATGATGGACCTGGAATGTAAACAACATTGGGGATGTTTGCAATGGTTTTCATTTGAAACATGTGGACTGTTGGAAGTTTTAAATTTTCATAAGTATTTATAAATTCGATATTTTGAAACTTAGTACAAAGAAGAAAATCCCTCTATCTTTCTTCAAAGGTATAAACATATTACTGATTGTACTTTCAGTATTAACAGGTATATTATACTTGTAAATATGGGGAAATTAGGAAATGTTAAACTTGGGGCACCTGGTGGCTCAGTCGCTTGAGCATCTGACTCTTGGTTTCAGCTCAGGCCATGATCTCAGGGTCGTGAGATGGAGCCCCACGTCCAGCTCCTCACTCAGTGCGGAGTCTGAGATCCTCTCCCTCTGCTCCTCCTCCCGCTCACGTGTGCTCTCTCTCAAAGAAATAAATAAGTCTTTTAAAAAAATGTTTAACTGCTTTTCCAGACATGATGGTTTTAGCGTATTTTCTTTTTCTTTCTTCTCTATTGTGAGGATTCCCACTATCTAGTTGATTAACATACGTTAGCATATTTTCAATTACACTCCTTATGTTAATGTGGAAATGACAAAAAAAAGTTAATTAAAAATAACTCTATTTATATCAACATTCCCTGTTTTCCAAATACCATGGGTTTTATGCATAATTTTGACAAATCTTGAGTTTACCAGGCTATTCATTTCCCTGTTTGTAGGTTTTAGAGAAGTAGAGTGTCTTTATGGTTTTTATGATAGATAAATGATACCTCAAATAAAAAAATATTTGCAATAATATAAAAAGACAAAAAAAGATTTATTTTATGTGGTTTCTTTCCTCATGTACTATGAAAATATATTTAATGCTTGTCATTTTCAGGTTGATAGATCAAACACAACCAAAATGTTCAAACATTTAGATATGAAAATGATCTTATGAAGTTTGGGATGATTCCCTAATTTGAAGTATATACAAGTCATAGTCAAATAAAATAACAAAGTATTATAATTTTCTTCAATCCAACCATATACATGATAAAATAACCTGAATATGCAATGCTTAAAAACAATTTTCCCCCCTTGGATTTGGCAAAAATAGAACAAATTCCTTAATTTTTAAAACCGTGAATAATTGGTATCCTCGTTATTTGTTTTAAGTGTCTTACTAGCTGAGTATATCTACTTAATTTTCTGTACTTCATACCAGATAATTGTTTGTTTCCCTATATTTTCAAAATAAAAAAATAAATAAAGACTTGGCTGCTTACAATGCAATGCACGCAGATAGTTATAATGATGAATTAGAAAATTCAATGTTGAAGGTAAGTCATGGGGTTGTGCAAACCAGGCATATGAAAGATAGTCCCCATCCCTTACTGGTACGTGGTACTACCTAAGAGCGCCCTGCTCAGTGAAAGACTATATGGCACTTCAGGCTTGACCCCAAACTCATTCATCCCCCGAGGCTCTCTTTCTTCATTCATATATTAGTTCAATAAAGTCCAGTAAAACTCGGGCTTTAAGGGTCAGTGAAGCCACTAGAGGAAAGGAGCTTGGATTCCTGAAAATCTGTGTGGTCCAAATAGTTCCCTATCCCAGCAAGCAATCACACTGAATTGTGAAATGAGGGAGAAATAGTACTTTGTTATTTTAACCTACCAATATTTTTAGGTCATTGGTTACAGCAGCCAACATTATTCCACCTTGACCCAGACAGACTTGAGTATAAATTCCGTTTACACTTCTGTGTCTATAATCAAAAAACTTAATTTTTGAGACTTAATTTTCTCTCACCTGTAAAACTTTGATTATGATACCTATTTAAGAGATTATTATAAATAAGTGAGATGTTTTCTACAATGCCTGTCAAACAGTAGGACTGATACTTGGCATTTATTATTACGAAATAGGAGGCTAAATTAATCTTTTAAATATTCTATTTTTCTTACAACTGTGATTAACATATTTCTAAAATTAATTATGTACTTCCTTATCATAAAGAGATTGTACTGGAAATATTTAAACCTCTCTTAGGGAAGTTGGTTTCTCATAATCAATATCAGTTGTATCAGTTGGAACTAGTGACTGCAGTGTTTTCTCTGGGATTTTTTTTTTCCTTTTAGGTATTATTGACATATTATATAATATTAGTTTCAGCTGTACAGCCTAATAATTCAGTATTTTCTTATTTTGTGAAATAATCATCATGATAAGCCTAGTTAACATCCATCATCATACATAGATACAATACTTTCTTTGGCTGAAAACTTGTATCTACTCTCAGCAACTTTCAAACATGCAATATGTGTTATTAACAACAGTCATCATGCCGTACATTACATCCCCAGGACATTTATTCTATAGCTGGCAGTTTGTACTTTTTACCCCGCTTTACCCATTTTGCCCACCTCCAGCCTTCTACCTTTGACAACCACCAATCTATTCTCTGTATCCAAGAGCTCCATTATTTTGGTTTGTGTTTGTTTTGCTTTCATTTTTGTTTCCAATTCCATATGTAAGTGACATCATACCAAATTTGTCTTTGTCTGATATATTTCACTTAGCATAATGCCATCAAGGTCCATCTATATTGTCACAAATTGCAAGATTTCATTTTTTAAGGCTGACTAGTGTTCCGTATTATATATAAAATTTATCAGTGGACACAGGTTGCTTTTGTACCTTGGCTATTGTAAGCAATGCTGCAATGAACATGAAGGTACGTATATCTTGAGTTACTATTTTGTTTTCTTCATATAAATATCCAGAAGTAATATTGCTGGACCATTTGGTAGTCCTATTTTTTTAATTTTTTGAGGAAACATCACACCGTTTTCCATAGTGACTGTACCAATTTACATTCCCACTAACAGCGCACAAGGATTCCCTTTTCTCCACATCCTCACCAACACATTATTTGTTGTTCTTTTACTAATAGCCATTCTAACAAGTGTGAAGTGATATCTCGTTGTGGTTTCAATTTGCATTTCCTTGATGATGGTCAATGTTGACAACTTTTTCATATACCTTTTGGCCAGTAGTATGTTTTCTTTGGAAAAATATCTATTCAGACCCTCTGTCAATTTTTTAATTCATTTGTTTTTGTGCTATTGAGTTGTAGGAGTTCTTTTTATGTTTTGGACATCAACCTCTAATCAGATATATGCTTTGCAAATACTTTCCCCCGTTCAGTAGGTTGCCTCTTCATTTTATCAATGGCTTCTTTTGCTGTGAAAAAACTTTTTATTTTAATGTAGTCCCATTTGTTTATTTTTGCTTCTGTTGCTTTTTGTTTTGGTTTCAAATCCAAAAAATCATAGCCAAGACTGGTATAAAGAAGCTTGCTGCCTATGTATTCTCCTAGGAGTTTTATGGTTTCAGGTCTATGTTCAAGTCTTTGATATATTTTGAGCTAATTTTTGTGTATGGCATAAAATGGTCCAGTTCAGTTCTTTTGCATGTGGCTGTCCAGTATTTCCAGCAACATTTGTTGAAAACACTAACCTTTCCTCGTTGTATATTCTTGGCTCTCTGTCAATAATTAATTCACCATAAAGGTGAGTTCTGGGCTTATTTCTGAACTCTCTATTCTGCTCCATTGATCTAAGCTGTCTGTTTTTGTGCCAATACCATACTATTTTGATTACTATAGTTTGGTAATGTAGTTTCAAACAAAGAAGGATGATGCCTTAATTTTGTTCTTCTTCCTCAAGATGCTTTGGATTTTCAAAGTGCATGGTTTAGTCACATTGATATAGTTTAAAAACCAATGAAACAATTTTTATAACTATATTCCTATATGGAAGTTTTATTAAAAAAAAAAAAATGAAACCTGGGAATAACAAACCCCGATTCAGGACAGTGTTAAGCCAAAAAAGAGTGGAAGACGAAAGGGATGTGGTGTGGAATGGTGCACTAGAAGGTTAACTCTGTCCCTAACCATGTTGTTTCTCAGAAAAGCGAATCTGAAGCAAATGCAACAAAATGTCAAGATTTGATAACACCTGGTCCTGCAAACTCAGGTAGCAATTTCCTCTGGAGTTTGAATATGTCATCAATTAAATAAATAATCAAAATAAAATAAAGGAAATTAACAAACATGAAAGAACTTGCAGAATAAGACACTAAATCTGGAAAAAAATAATAAAGTTCGTATGAATTCTTGCCAGATAGATGAAGATGACAGAACAAAACAACTAGGACGGTGAAGAGTATGAAATTGATTAAAAAACACATCGTGTATGAAAATTCATTGAGAATTATCTTTAAACTTGAAAATGTAAATGACAAATACTGAAAGCTGATCACAATAACCTTAATAGTTTTACAAATAGCAAAAATTATGAGAAACTAGGTAAAATGGTGTAAAGATACTAAATAACACAAAATTACTCAGCAAATCATATAAAATTAAAATTTGGTATTACAATAACTTCATATTCTTAAATTTAGAAGATATTTTACACATTAATATCTTGTTGGTAATATTAAAATTGTATTAAAATTTTGCTGTATTAAAATATAGAAATTTTAGTAATGCCTTTGCTGTATTAAAATTTTTGCTGTATTAAAATATAGAAATTTTAGTAATGCCTTTGATTATTTTTATTTTGTTAAATTCTAGTAAATTTATGTTTAATATATTTTAATAAAAATTAAGTATAACTCTGTATAAATTATTTATTGTAAATCCATCTGTCTTTCCCATTCTTCTATTAGAATATATGAATAGACATAGGCAGAGAGTGAAATTCATTTAAAACAAATAAAGCTGCTTCTGGTGTTGGAGCTTGAGAGTTATCTGTTGTACTTTTTTATTGCTTAATTTTTTTAAAAACATGAAATATTTTTAAAATGTTAGTCATTATTCTACATATTATTTTAAATTCAGCATATAATCACTGAAATCTGCACCATAAAAACAAAACCAGAAGATAGAAGATGATAAAAAATTTATACTTGTAATATTTTGTGTTATGAATGCTTCTTCAAAGATACATGTAGTCGGATAACTTGAGCTCTTAAAACATAAAAAGTAGAATCTATTATATTTGTGGATTCCATGATATATAAATTTTGTATGTACGTCTATATGTGTTTATATATCTATATAGCCACATAAAACACTATATAAATATATAAATATTTATATATATGAATTTATGTATCTACATATAAAAATATATGTGAAATATTCGGCAGCATCCTAAAAACTATAAGGCGTCTAAGAACATCTATAACTCCGTCCATCTTTTAAATCAAAAAATACATCCTGGAGCAAAACTCTTTGAATACAATAAATGTGATAAAGTGTTAGAATGGTTCAACTTCGAACTACTTTATAGAACGCCAGCTTCGGAGAAACCTTGTCATGAATATAAAAACAACCTCAGCAAAAATATATAACACATGTGACATCTCACACCAACCCGACCTCATGAGTATAAAGGTTGAAGAACATTCCTTGCACAAGCTTGAAGAATTCCTACAATATAACAAATGGACTCTCTGTGCTGTGGGTTTGGGAAAGCCCTGGCGATGAGTATTTTCCTGAGTATCAGAAGAACAAGACCAAGCAAGATCCCTGAATTCAACAAATGGCAAAAAAGTGTATTTTAGTTCAATGTTAATACAGGACTTTTCCTGACTCGTTAATCTAAATTAGGCCTTGTACATGGTCTTCTTTTTACTTATTACATGTCTATATATGGCTACCATAGTTTCGTTGATATTGACTGAGTTAATTTCCTTCCACTTCAAAGCTGTCTCCCTATTTGTAAATTGGTGTCTGGAGAAATTGCCTTCATTATATTTGTAGGTCTCTAGGGGATATGTTCTGTGCTAAATTACAGGTAAACAAATATATGTGTATACTAAGGGTTGTGGAGATGTCTCTATAGGTTCATTTCAGTCCAACAGTAGCGCAACTGTGAGTTTGTCTCTGTCCACACCACAGACCACTTAGATGCCCACCACTTTTAAGGATCTAGAGTGTCTGAGGCTATTAAAAGGGATTTTCAGCCTTTGCCTTACACTGGCGGTGAGGGTCTGAACACACTGTCCCTGTAATCATCCCCAACCTCAGATATTCTTCCAAATTTTTTAAACTTTAATTTTGGCTTCAGTTTTAATATCCAAAAGCCCAAGTTTTATAAATCTTCCTCCCAATTCCCTCTGTGATCATTATATCTTTGGGAGTTTGGAGAACCCATCAACCCGGGTGTCTGCTATATGTTTGTTCAGAAAAAAAAAAATTACTATATAAAATATTTTAACACCGTTTATGGTCCCTGAAGTAATACCCTCTTCATGTTCAGTAAGAATACCTTGTCCATTCTAAATGTGTCTTTAATATCTGTATCTCAAGGGGTGCCCGGGGGCTCAGTCGGTTAAGTGTCTGACTCTTGATTTTGGCTCAGGCCATGGCCTCAGGGTCTTCGAATCCAGCCAGAGTAGGGCTCTGAGCTTAGCAAGGAGTCTGCTCCTTTCCCCCTCTCTCTGCCCCTCCCCCCACTTGTAAGCATGTGCGCTCTCTCTCTCTCTCTCTAAAATAAATAAGTAAATCTTTAAGATACTATGTGTATCTCAATATAGGAAGCAATACACAGCAATTTCTTTTCTGAAGAGTAAAGTATTTCGGTGATATTTAAAGGTAATCAACTGGTGATTTCACTTTCAATAAACATTAAATGATCCTGGTAATCACCACCCAGCTGGTATCTGCAGTTTCGCCCCTTTAAACACTTCTCCACACTGTACCCAGTCTTTTACAAAACACAGATTTGTTCTTACTAGCCCTTCCTTTTGCTCTTATGATTACCACACAGCTATTTAAATGACCTAAAATGCCTCACAAGGTATTTCTCCGGACTCCCTCACCAAGTTCATCCTGCACTACTGTCCTGTGACTCTGACCTGCACACGGATGAGCCCACACCATGAGACCTGTTGTTACTGGACTGTTGTGAATGCTGTTCTCCCGCACTGACACACTCTGCAAACCCACCCGCTCTCACCACCTTGTCTCACTCTTTTGGTGTTGTTGGCAAAGTAGACAAGAATTACCTGTAATGTGTAGTTTATAAGGCAGGTAGACAAAACGGACACTATCTGCAACTGTCTCCAGTATCAAAAGGTCCTGATACTGTTGTGTTGCAATTGGTGGATTTGAGCTGTAAGTTCCATAGACGCATTTCCACCATCACAAGTTTGACAGGGCAGGAGGAGCCAATGAGTGTTCCCCATTCCTTTCTCAGAATAGGATTGGCGTATACATGTATATTAATTATATATATACATATATACATACATATACATGTATATACACACACACGTATGTATACAAATGTATACAAATATATATTTATATATAAAGTAACTATTTTTAAAGTAATAAAAATTACTTGAATATCAGAAACTTGTCACTTAACTTCAGTAAGTACAAATACTGCATTAGAATGACCTATCTGCCAACATTATGCCTATGTAATATGTACATTATTAATGAAAGAGCTTTTAATATAGAAATTCAATGTTCTTTTCCCGGAAAAAAAAAAAATAGGAAAAACAGACATTTCTAAAAATCTCAATTTCATTTAAGGGCTATTGACATTTAGGCAAAGATAACTTCCTACCCTGGAAAAAAAAAATGAAACATCATTTTAATAGAGCAAAGCTATCTGTATCATTTTAATAATTTCATTCCTCAATAAATCCAAGAAAACTAAAAGAAAACAAATTCAAATATACTATATTATTTAATCAAAGCCAGGTTTGGGGGAAAAATACTGAATCAGTATAAAGCTTGCAAGCAAACCCATGAATTTGAAAATACATTCTCAGTAAAGAATAAATAACATATTGAAATTTTTAAAATGCCAGTGCATTGTACTTTCCTATGCTGCTTGCAGAGCATTTTTAAATGTAATTATCACTGGCTTCTGATTTAATTTGTTGCTTTCATCTCTCCTGACCATGCCACTACTTAAACTCATATGTATTTTGCAATTGATTTTTTTTTTTTTCCTCTTGGCCACAACAGGCCTGGTATCTGCTATGATCTAGTCTCTTTAACAGTTTTGGCCATACTGAATGAACAGTTCTTATAAATTACTAACAATCTGGATTCAAGATGGGGCATTGAAAATGTTATGCTCTGGTAACAGAAGCCTAGTTGCTATATCTGAGTTGGTTTTGAAACACATATTTAATCAAAATAGTAAAGTGCATACAAATCAAATAAAAATCAAGGCATCAAAACACATGCAAACTAATTTTGTTGAAAAAAAAATCAAGTGGAAAAAACAGGAAGTAATTAAAACACATGGAGTAGGATTTTGAGTGACTATAAAGAGATTAATTTCCAGAACATTGTTAGTTCAATCACTTTCATACATGGTTTGGACATTCAAATTCAGATTTTTTTTAAAGATGTTATTTATTTATTTGAGAGAGAGCAGGCATGGGCAGGGGGCAGAGGGAGTGGGAGAAGCAGGCTCCCCCACTGAGCAGGGAGCCCCACACAGGGGGCTCCATCCCAGGACTCTGGGATCAGTACCTGAGTGGAAGGCAGACGCTCAGCCAACTGAACCACCCAGGAGCCCCTCAAATTCTGATATTTTTATCCAATAAATTTCACTTCAAAAACTCTAATTATTTTTAAATTATTATAACTAAGGACACGCAAATCTGGGTCTTTTTGTTGATTTCTCAGTATTATTACTAAACTTAAAACTTGTTCATATATTTTAAAAAACTTGTTTATGTATTTAAACTCTTCAGTCTGCTATTAAAATGTACTTTTCCTTTTCCTTTAGACCTAGATCTTCTGACATTTCAGAGTTTCAGACCGTTGCCAGCTATAGATTCTTAGGGGAGGGCCACTACCTTCTCCCACCCCTTCATGGCTCCCCTCTCCCCAGAAGCCTAACTTCCTGAAAGTTTTTTTAATTACTTTTTTGCAGACTATCAATGAAGAAGTTCTGACTGCCCTGCCTTTCTGAGGCACACATTATAGTTTACATGTCATCTAAATATATGGAAGAAGTAGTTAGGGCAATCTCCACAGGAACAGTGTAGCTACAGGAGGAAGACAGAAAGGAAAGCACACGAAATAATGCCTTGGATGAGTACAAACAGTTTCAGCATCTTTGGAGGGCAGGGCGCATTCTCTTGACCCATGAGAAATTTAGCTGAAAGGTCAATGGGACAAATCCAAGAAAGGTCTGGAATGCCACACAGAGGAACTTAAACCGTCTCCGAAGAGAATAGGATCATTGGAAGTTGTTATGGAATGGGGTGACATAATTATATTGCTTTAAACTTCTCACTTTGATTTCATCATGAAGGAAGGTTAGGAAAGAGAAGCCATAAGTGAATTAAACTTACCTCTTAAGAGGATATTTTAGTTATTGCTTTAGAATGATTTTTTAAGTATGTGTTTAAGTCCCAGGACAACTGATTTCCATAAACTTGTTGATTTAAGACTTATAAGGATAAAGGAATAGACCCTTAAATCTAGAATTTCAAAACTCCACATGTAATAGGTCATTAGACAGGAGTAAGAAGATCTGATATATAATCCCAGCTCTGCATAATAACCTATGACGTAGCATAGGTCAAGCATTCTATACCCTGAGCTTTCAGATTCTCCACAATAAAAGAAAGAAAGGGGGGAGGCGGTTAGTGTCTGACTGGCTCTGTCAGTAGAGCATATAACTCTTGATCTTGGGGTTGTGAGTTTGGGCCCCACACTGGGTGTACACATTACTTAAAAATAAAATCTTTAAAAAAGAAAATGAGTTCATCATCTTTGAGACATTGCTCTTTGTTCCTCTTGAGAATGATGTAATATTTAATGGGATAGAGTAAATAGGCGTGTCTTCTTGTGATAAAATGGCTGAAAGGGGACAAATTAGGTTAAAAATAATCTTTTAAAGTTCTTAATCTATAGTTCCGACATTGTACTGAAGAAAAGCCCAACGAACGATGAGGTTTTATCAAGATTCCTGCCTCATTAAGTGGCCACACTTTGCCTTAAGGGCTCCTGCTACCGTGGCCACGGTAAATGGATCAAAGTCCAAGGTAAATTCAAACAAAGTTGATCCTGTGAATGAGAAACACATGGAGATTTTCACAGACAATTAGGAAGCCCAGAAGTAAACAGACACAGAAGTGGTACAGAGTAAAGAGAATTCGATAGCATTTCAAGAGTCAGTAGAAAAATAAGGTGAACTCTGTGATATCAAAGGCGATGAAGGGCTTCCATTGAAATTTCTGTATTTGCTAAACAACAGAAGTTGTTTCTATCCTGACACTATTCTCAGAGGAAGGAAAGGGCATGACAGACTTAAGATTTAAAAACAACTCAGTGAAATAAAATGGCTCCATTTCAAAAGAAAGTTGTTAATTGGCAGCGCTCTCACTTCAGAGATTAGATCTTTCTTCTTTAGTCACAATGGTTTCTCCAGGGTGGCAGAGATTAATTCTTTTTCTATGACAATCCATTAGTGTTAGGATGAAAAATTGCAAGTATACTCAAATCATGCATCCTCACCAAAACGGTTCATTACATGTCGTTTCAAATTAGTTATTTAATTGTCATTATTTCAGCCCTCAGGGATTCCCACTCCTGCAAACTGGGGAACCTGTTCAATGTGAGACCTTATCAACTAGCATAGAACACCACCTGAGGATATCCAGTTTTAAGAACTGTGCATCACTAAAACAAATTCCAACTTTCTCTCGACACTAGAACTAAGCATATAAGCATACAGTCCCATGGTGTGCTTGTAAGTTTAAATTAGTTCCTTTCCCAGAGTTAATTCCTAAGAAATGATTACATTCTCTAGCAGTCTGTTTTCTTTTTTTGACAAAATCGGTCATCAAGGACATTGGCATCCACCGAAGATTTTGCTGTTTACAAATAGCTTGTGGTGTGTAAGTACGTCTAAGGCATAAATATGAGACAATCTTTACACAACTCGTTTTGTAACACCACAGATCTTTCTCAATCTTTAAGTCTCTGGCCTCTCTCCAATCCGTCCAGAAGAGCTATATTTCAACACAAGATTCAGAGTTTAATCAAAATAATTGGGGTTCTGTCACAAATGGGTAATTCCGCCAAGTAAAGAGCACACAAACAAAAGATACTACTGAATGCAACATATCGCTAAAGATCACAATTAGAAAGAAATAATTGTACTTTAAAAATGGGATACTCGTGTTTCTCATAAACCTGGACTTAGAAGTGCGACTGCGTGTGACGACAGAGAAGCTCCCAGATCAAATGTTACTCCTGCATATCAAGGATTTCTCATCATTATCAAGTATCAAATTCGTCTGCTCTCATTTGCAACTATCCAGAAAATGTAATATAGGTAACTTGAAAGGTATTTATAAAACCCAGAAATGTGGAAAGTCTCTTACCACAGAATACTATTTTTTGAATAAGGCGCGGCTTCTATAATCAAACAATACGGTTTAATCCCACTTGATAATTCCCGATCCTTATATTTTTCTTGATATTTGCAGAAGGTAGAAAGATGAAGCACAGCTGTAAAAATACCTCGGTCCCACTAGTGTGATAGATCCACGGGGAATGTCCCTCCTAATCAAATCAGTATAAGTATTTTAATATAATCAATAGGTTTTATTTTTTCCATATGTTTTGTAGAGGTTTGCATTTTCTAACTCTTTTCCCACTTTATAATTTCTGCCTAAATTTTTTAAAAAATAATCTATTTTAAAGAAACGAATGCTCTCTCGAAGCAAAGTTGGTTGGATCTCATTGGTAAGCATATGAAATTACACAATTCTTATATTCTCATCTCTCTTCAAGCAGAAATAGTAAGCTCCTAATTTCAAGATGTCCTTTTCTTATGAGATTCTCACTTTCATGCTGAATACCTTAGGTCTTTTGAGGTTTAATTGTAAATCCACAAATTAAAATAACAAAAAGTAGTTCACAATGGGACTTGTGTGTCATTTGGGGTTCTTCTGTTAATTTTTGCCCTTCTAGAAATGACCAGTAAACTAAGTGAGCATAAGTTTCCCACTGCTATATGCTGTGTGGTGTTCTGGGTATGGTAAAAAGGTATTCACCCGAAGGTTCTCCTAATCTGAATTTGTTGTTTTCCGTTTGGGAGATATGCTCTTTCCACCGTGGTTCGAACACGGTTCTGACTTTCTGAAAGCATACAAACTATTTCGGGAATAAATGACATTTACTTGTAGCTGTTTAATGCTGCACGAATAGCTGTAATTATTTCTTATTTGGTAGTTCAAAACCCTGCTGACAGCTGGCTGAAAAAAATCAATTACATCTTGATTTCAATTTTTCATCTTGGTATTCATTTTATGGATTACATTTCATAAGAATATAATTTTAAAAAATGCCAGTGTCTAGATTTATTCTTTCAGCTGATGGCTAATTAAATAAAATAAAGTCAATAGTCACATATATTCATCAGTAGGAAAGAAAAAAGAATTAGCAGCCCCAGGGGAGAGGGCATGACCCTGGATACGTGGGCATCAGCTCTGCACTCATAGCTGCTTAATGTCTAGCACGAATATACTTTCTGGACACTGGCTCATTTTTAAACAAAATCAGGATGGACTACATCCTCTCAAAACACCACTTCTGGTCTAACATTCCACATATTTTAACGTAAGGACATTAAAGAGCATAAACCCAATTTGAACACTCCGGAAATGTACTTACAAAGTGAGCCTAAACACCCGTCCACGGAGGATGATTCCATTTACATAGAGTGGAAGGAAAATGTCCCAATGACTTCTCAGGCATGGTCATGCATTGTTTATTTACATTTAGATCCAGGGTTGCATGCAGTGCTTTGAAGAAATGGAAAGAGGCAAGATTGCTAGTGATGGAATTCTGTAAGAATCTTCCATAAGTCCTCCCTGACTAACCAGGTGGTGTTACACATAGCTAATGTAAAATACATTCATGCTTTCCTTGGAGAGTGTGTGTTGAGCAATGCATGGACAAGGGAACTACGGGCCTGGGCCTGCAAGTAAGTATACATATCTAACTTTCGTGTCTTGCTGCGGACTTCTCGACCTCAGAGAAAAGATTGGAGCTTTCAGTATGTTTGAAAATTGTAGCATCCTGAGACAGAGACCTCATTCTCCTCTACTTTGATCTTCCTCCAAGATTTTAGAATGTCCACCCTGAAACAAATAATTCCAAAATTTCAGAGTCAGGTAGCTAGCCACTAAAAATTCCTAGTCTTCTGCTTCGTAAAGTTGTGTCTGCAAAATGGCGGCTCAGCCATGCTTCACTTCCCTACCCTTCTCTCCAGGGAATTGCACGGCGGCCACATGACTAATTCTGGCCAGTGGACCGCAAATGCAAGTTGTATTTTGCACCTCTAGGCTGATATGGTTAAGAAGAATATTTGCCTCATCCCTCCTCTGTCTTTCTACTTTCCAACTGAGAACAAAGGACTCTAATGTGTTAGGACTGATGGCGAAATCACAAGAGAAACAGATATTGGCTTTCCGAGTCACCAGGTGGAAGGCGGGCCTGACACAGCCCAGCAGACTGGACATGAGGGAGGAATTCGTTTCTTATTAAGTCACGGAGATGCAGACTGGTGATTTCTACAGCATTTAGACTTCCGTGATTCACACACTATAGGCAAAGACACTTGAAGACAGACTCTTCATATTTAGGTAAACTATTAAAAGAAACCCCAACTGATGTTTATCTTCATTTTGTAAATACCTTATTCTGTAGAGGCCTTTCTTCTCTCTAACATTAATTAAAGAATTAAAAAACAGCAGCCCCTTCCCTCCTCTCGATGTAGATTTACTATTATGCTTAGGTTTGTCTGCCTTGCTGAATTTATGTTCAGTGCTAAGCCAGGACGCCTTGAACAAGGATGAAAATAATTTTGAAAAGCTATGCTCCATCCCTGTGAAGTCTACCCCCGAGGCAGTGAGTTGTCTCCCTTTACAGTTTAATTACCTCCCTGTTTCGTAGAATGCAGTGGGAGGTACTCCCGGTAGAGTAGCTGTAGCTGGAACAATGCTACAGTATCTCTAGGGAAATTTCTGATGAGGAGTGGGAAAATCAGTGTTTATCAAAATGTGTATTTTCTTAACTTACTATCACATCTCAAAATGAGATACAAGTATTATACAGACAAGCATTGCAGGAAATTTGTTTTTTAATTTTGGCACATATAATTAAGAAACTCCTTCAGGGACATTTTCCAAGTCATTACTTGCACAACAACAACAAAAATCTGTTTTAAAATGATTTGACCTTCAGTTATATGCCTGTTGTAATTCCTACCAGTTACATGATATGTAGTTGTGTTTTTCACTCTTTCACAATGCTAACATTACACAGATGCTGTTCTCAGACGGAAAGCCCAGCTGTCCATTATCATTAACATTTCATCCAAATGCACGAAGATGTAAATCGTGGGAAAGCCTTTTACAATATTGAGACATTTTTTCAATTTTAGGATATATGAACTTTCAACCTTAGTGGCTTCAAAACAATTATAACTTTATAATTGTTGGGATTACCTTGTAAACCAAGGAGAAATCAGACGAAATTTCAAAAATATGTATAAACCATTCTCTGTACCAATACTTCAAGAATGGATTTGTGTCTGGGCTTAGTGACTTCACTTTTGAAGATTGAGATGGCCAAGTAGAATACAGAATTCAAAAGCATAAATTTAGTTGCCATTCTTCTTGTTGGGACATTGCCAAATAAAACAATCCTAAACTTAAATGCATTTGTAAATACATTTACATTGAATGGATCAACTTGTTTAACATTTCTAAATATTACTATGTGTAACTGCTGTATTGTATTACAAAGCATAGAATCCTCCCGAAAATGTGCCATAATATTTAAATATTATAGTAGAAGAAATTCATATAAAAATTGTTCGATGGGCCATTGGATTTAGCAAATATACACACTGTAAATTCTACTCCCTTTGCCCAAAATGTGTTTTCTTCATTTTCTACTGGGTAGATTTTTTGTCAAAATGCATCAGATTTTTTACCATCTGATATTTACCCATGAATTAAAATTGAGACCCACCTACTTTCTTCTACAATGGTGTTTGAGTTTCCACAATTTAGATCCACTTGCACACTCGACACCACATCTAGTGATGGGTTTAGGAAATGCAAAGGGAGGTATAGACCTTACACTGGCCTGTCTTTTCAGCCCAGCTAGCCTCTTACCACGTACATAGGCACCTTTATTGTTCTGTGTGAGCAAACCACCACTTCTTACCCCAGATCACACAAGAAAATCTCGATTTTGTCCCTTCTGTATGAATCCTGTCCTGTATGGCCAATGATCCCATCTGACTGGGCTTTGGGACCTACCATATAAACTCCAGTTTCTACATCTGGGACTTCACTACATGAGCCCAAAACCTCTGAAACGCTACCAACCACTGGGCTCTCAAAGATGATCTCTCTTGGTGTTAGGTGGCTGCAGCTCAGCACCCATCTGAGGACATGAGAAGAGGCCAGGAGATTTGCAGAGAGAGCTTGGTCCCGACACTCCTCATCTGGTGAACCAGCACCACAAGTGTCTAGTCTCAAACATCTCCTGATATGTGAGGATAAGCCCTGAAGTGTTAGGCTGCCATGCTCCTGTGTCTGTGGCTGATAACCGGCCATTACTATTAACGAATACAGTCCTAGAACATCTTGCTTTCCTCTGAGAACTGACATTTTCTCCCTTTTGATAATCAGAGCAAAGCACTTAACCTCTCACTCTGGCTGCCAGAAGTCTTCTTTCCAGGTTTTCTCCTTAATCACAGCAATTGTGGCCACGACCTTTAGCGCTGATTCATGTTCTCTTATGCACTCTCAACTGCTTTTCTCCTCCTGTTTCCATTGTTATTCGCTCTTTCTGAAAACTCTCTATACCCTTATTTGAAAACGGAAAAGACATATGGATTTAATTTTAAATGGACTTATTTGCAGTTCATTGTAAGAATTATATAAAATCCCCCAATTATGTAACTTGATCTCTTTTCTGCTTAATCCTCTTCTTGTTCTGAATGGCAGGTGCCATTAATAATTAAACTAAAGAAATATATGGAAGGATGTACGCTTCCCCGGGACCCGGGCTGATTTCTGGAAGAGGGAAATACGCAAGAGATTTATGGGCCTGATGCTTATACAGTTTATAGAATCAAGTACAACTTATAAATAATTTGGTTAGTGACTTTACTTTTATCAGTTAAAACAATTAAGTGAATAATTAAGCCGAGATCTAAGGCAAGGTTACTTTACATTGACTATGACTATCAAATACTTGAAAAATATAAATGAAAGTTTTTTTCTCCCAAAGACATCAGAAAATAGAACGTTCACTTTTATCATGATTTTTTCTTTTATCTTAATTTCACTTCTGTCTCATCAATGCTAATGATTTTGGTATAGCGTCAGTGAATGCACATCTTTATTAATATTCAATGCCATGTTATTCCAAAGATAAAAATTAGGAACTGTACTTGCTGAAAGCATTTGAAGAGAACTCTCTGAGCTGGTGATCCCCACAGGGACAGCATTCCCTGCCTACCTTGTTATTTGAAATATACCCATGAAGTCAGGAGAACATACCTAAAAGAAGTAGTTTGTTCTTCAGAGTAATAAAATGCTATATTTAAAAATAAGGCAGTAAATGCAAACTGAATAAATGCACAAATAAAAATGCGGAAGGTTATTAGAAAACAACAATAACAACAACAACAAAAACACAGCAGTTAATCCAGAACCCAAATAAGCAGATAATACAAAGAGCCAGAAGTGGTATCTTAACTCTGTGTCACGATGATATTGATAAGTATGCTGTCAGTGCACTGCAGTGTCCCCAGATTTTTTGGGATTTAGCAAACCAAGATTAAATTAAATTGAGCTCTTTAACTAGTAGTGAGAAGCATTTACTTCTTACGAAGTTACAAAAGTCTATTTTTTTTTTGAAAGTTGCTAATTCATGTCAGAAGTACTTTTCAATAGGGGCGCCTGGGTAGCGCAGTCGTTAAGCGTCTGCCTTCGGCTCAGGGCGTGATCCCGGCATTCTGATATCGAGTCCCACATCGGACTCCTCCGCTGGAAGCCTGCTTCTTCCTCTCCCACTCCCCCTGCTTGTGTTCCCTCTCTCGCTGGCTGTCTCTCTGTCATATAAATAAATAAAATCTTTAAAAAAAAAAAAAAAAGAAGTACTTTTCAATAAACCAGAATATCAGTTCTAGAAGTTATCTCACCTGTTTGTTTTTTTAAGGTTACAGTAACCAGAGGTGCCTTGGGTGGCTCAGTTGGTTAAGGGTTGGACTCTTGGTTTTGGCTCAGGTCGTGATCTCAGGGTCCTGGGATCAGAGCCCTGCATCAGGCTCTGTGCTCAGTGCGGAGTCTCTCTCCCTCTCTGTCTCTCCAATTCCTTCTCTCTCTCTCACTCTCTCCCTCTCTCTAAAAAAATAAATAAATCTTTTTAAAAAAAGATAAAAGTTTACAGTAGTAACAATATTTACCCATCTCCAAGAAGATCATTGTTTTCTTTAATATTAGGCTCTTTTTCTTTCCATTACAGAGGACACAGTTATTTCTAAACAGGGGAGGGAAATGACTTGGAGGAACACTTGCCTCTTCTCAGGAGATGAGGCAGCTGTCCACCATAGCTTCAAAGGAAACGGCACGTTTTCTGGCCTTTTGGCCACCTTTGCATCTTGCTGCATAGAAATAGCATCTGCTCAGTTGTTTCTAGGTTGCTGAGGAATGTGCTTGCACTAAGTGTGTAGATGAGCAAAGCCTCTTCTGCACTGTGCCAGCTGGGGACAAGCTAGCAGCCCTAATGCTCTGATGTTTGAATAGACAGTTGCAGTGCATATTGAACTGGGGGCAGGGGAGCCATTCCACTCCTAGAAAAGGTCTGAATATGGAAAACATCCTGTTTAGTGTAGTGTGGTGAAAAGAGCATAGGGCCTTGGAGGTGACTAAGCTTGTTTTCAGGGCCTGCTCTGTCACAGAAAATTGTGTGACCATCCATCAGATAGGATGTCTCACCTGGATGGCAAAACTGATAGAAAAATGAGATGGGACATAGAGATAAGGAAAGATCTTTAAGATGCGAATTACTCTATAAATACCAACTGCGCCCCACTGGGATCCCATGGAAACTTGGGCTTCACACAAGGCTTTTGAAAATGGCTTAGAAAACCCACACTTTCCAAATAAGTTTTCCCTTATCCACTCTACTTTCCCCTAGGTAAATCTCCTAATTGCCTTAAAGGTCTAGACACATTCACTGTCTGACCCTTTTCTCTCTATATTTCACAAATTCTCCCTTGTCTTTTCACCTGCCACTAATATATTCCAGATACTACAGCCACCTGAGACACGCCCATTTAGTCAGAACATTATAGATGCTGACCTTAATTCAGTTCCTATATTTCACAAAAATTATACTCATTCTTTTTTGTCAGTGTAAGAATTCTTTAAAGTATAAGAATATTCGGCTCCCAATTACTCACTGCCCCTTTTACCTAAATAAATAGTTGTCAACTAGGTTGTCTTTCTTAGTGACAGTTAAAGTTTTATAAGACATATGGTCTCATTAGACTGAGATCCTTAAAGACATCTATCTTTTTCTTAACTAATTGGCACTTCAACATTTTTTTATGGAACATTGTAATAAGATACAGTCAGAGAGTCAGCATGGAAACTTCTTGCCTGAATTAACACCAATAAGTTTTCATAGTTGAATTCTTAGGAACAGAGTTCTTGGGGATTGTATTGGGCCAAACAGAGGAAAACAGACAACCGTTACCAACATTGTTCTACTTAAATAATTCCACTCACTTATCTCTTATTTTTCATTTAAACAGATTATATTGAATATATCCCAAAGTCTCAGAGCCTCAATAAAGAGGATAGACAAAATATTGTAGGAAGGCATCCAAAGTGTAATTGCATCCTTTATGACCTTGGAAGAAGCCAACCTTGGGCTTTTCAGGGAACCAACACCACTGCTTCCTCCATCAAGGTTTCCATTCAAAGGCAGACTGACAGTCTCCCTAAGGAGCTCCTTCACTAGTTTGATTTCTTTCTGTCACTGCCTCTCTCAGGCAGGAGTCATGCTCCCTCCCCCTGACTGTTAGGGTTATATCTTTAAATGCCTCAAAGTCTTAGCTGTAGAATCTATATATCTTGGGAGAATTTCCCTAATAGGTACCCTCTTGGGATAGGAGGTAAGAAAAAGAAAAAGGAAAGGAGCTGGTATATAAAAAATGATCTCTTTCTCAGGAGATACAGTTCAGATTAAGTTATACTGTACTTAATGAACATGAAGATTTCACTTCATTCAACCTGACAGAAATTTTCCACTGTCCCATTTTTAGTGCACTAATAACTGACCAAATTATCTTTATGGAAAACAAAGAAGCATTTGCAGTTTGATAAGACAAATTTGTTGTGTTTGTGGAATTTCCAGATAGTTAATCTTAGACTTAGCCATGGTCTTTTAAATATTGTATGCACAATAATGTGAAATGAGCAGAAGGCAGTTAATCTCGCCAGCCAATTAACTCTACCCAGATGCTACACTTTTGCACTGAAAATTACTTTGAAAAAAATTAGACAGAAATATCAAACCAGGGAACAATATTCTGTGGAAGATGATATATGGAATAAAATGCATGTTGGATTACTTAAACCTGAACCATTTGTATTTAATACAATATTTATATTAGCATAATATTCAGTCAGAAAAAAGATTTTTTTTTGTCTAAACTATCTGTTGTTTTGCACTGAAGTGTAAACACATGTGAAATCATTTGAGCTTCCAAAATGTTATTCTCTTTTTTCTATCAAGCTATAAAACACATGTTACATGCTTCCCAAATATTATTTTCTCTGTTCCATCAAATTACAAATGTATCTTATCACTTGTTCTTGCTTGAACATTCCTACATCCCAGTATGATCAGTATCATCCCATCAAACTAAAGTATGCCTTCCATTTCATTTGAAGTACACTTGCTCCTTGGTAATTCCAATCTTCATATTATTTTATATTAATAAGCAGACAGGAAAAGGAAAAGATCTTTTCAAATGACTTATAGTCAGGAAATCACACTCTTCTTACCTAGTGGAAAGTATAAACACACCCAACTTCTGAACTATGTCGTATCTCCTCTATACGCCTTGCAGTTACAATAGTGAATATTCAATAAATAGTTTTTGAATGAAAGAATAAAAAGAAAATGTTAATAAATATTACATCTGTAACTTTATTAACAATTACATTTTAAATCATGATTAATTAAATAAGAAAATATTCATAATTAAACAAAACAATATAGTTAATCGAGGGACCCAAAACCTTAAGTTGAGACAAAAATACAAAATGAATACAACCAAATAATTACTCTTTGTCTGCGTTCCTCTTACAAATATTCACACACACACACACACACACACACACACACAGACTCATACACATCACATGCACTGAGCAAGGAAAAAAAGAGAGAGACTAGGATCAATTAAGAAGAAATAATATCACAGCTTTAAAAATCACTTTAACTGGGGATAAGATTAAAGTGATTTTTATTTTTTCTCTTTATAGTTGTTTTCTGAGGTTAGTAGAGGAAGGATTGTTTGAAAGAGGCAAGAGGCAACATTTCAGGTAGTGGAAATGTTCTGGTTTAATTTTAGTTGTGGTTACAATACAGTCAAATTTTTCATAACTCACACTACATTTTTAAACGTATGCATTTTATATAAATTATACATCAATACAAATGATATCTTAAGAAGATATTCTAACAAAAAAAGAATTGAGCAGACACTTCAAAAAATGAAGGGATTCGACCCTCCTACATTGTTGGTGGGAATACAAGTTGGTACAGCCACTCTAGAAAACAGCGTGGAGGTCCCTTAAAAAGTTAAAAATTGAGCAACTCTATGATCCAGCAATTGCACTACTGGGTATTTAACCCAAAGATACAGACGTAGTGAAGAGAAGGGCCATATGCACCCCAATGTTCATAGCAGCATTGTCCACAATAGCTAAATCATGGAAGGAGCCGAGATGCCCTTCAACAGATGACTGGATTAAGAAGCTGTGGTCCATTTATACAATGGAATATTACTCAGCCATCAAAAAGAACAATTTCTCAACATTTGCTCCAACATGGACGGCACTGGAGGAGATAATGCTAAGCGAAATAAGTCAAGCAGAGAAAAACAATTATCGTATGGTTTCACTCATTTATGGAACATAAGAAGTAGGAAGATCAGTAGGAAAAGAAAGGGAAGAAGAAGGGGGGGTAAACAGAAGGAGGAATGAACCATGAGAGACTATGGACTCTGGGAAACAAACTGAGGGCTTCAAAGGAGAGGGGAGTGGGGGAATGGGATAGGGTGGTGATGGGCGTTAAGGAGGGCACGTATTGCATGGTGCACTGGGTGTTATACGCAAGTAATGAATCATGGAACTTTACATCAAAAACTAGGGATGTTCTGTATGGTGACTAACAATATAATAAAAAATATTATTATAAAAAAAAGAAGGGATTAGAGTATCCAATAATTACATGAAAAAGTGTTTGATGTCATTAGTCATGAGAATGAGACACATTAAATCCGCAATGACATATTGCCACTCATCCATCAACATGGGTAAAAGTCTGACAACAACTAAATATTGGTTAATTGAGCAGCTGGAACTTTTGTATATTGCTGGGAGGATTAGACAAAATGTCAAACACCTTGGAAAACTGTTTGGCAGTTTCTTACTATATTAGCATACAACTACCCTGTGATTGAGCAATTTCACTCCTACATATTCCCAAAAGAAATATAAAAATAAGTCCACAAAGAAGACTGTTAAGAGAATATTTATAGATCCAACTATTCAAAGTATCCAAGAATCTGAAGAATAAAAAGCAAATTGTGGTATATTCACAAAATGGCACATTTTTCACCAATAAGAATCCTGCTGTACAAAACAGAGTGGGTGAATCTCAAAACACTTTAAAAGAACAGGTAAAACCAATCTGTAGTGATAGAAATTTAACAGTCGCTGCCTCTGGGTGGTGGGAATTGACCGGAATTGACATTAGGAATTTTCCGGGGTGATGGAAATATTTATCTTGGCTGGGATGGTAGTTATGCAGATGTAGACATTCATTGAAATTTCAGATCTTGCACTTAGGATCTTTCATTCATATCATCTAACAAATTTTAACTCAATAGGAAAATATACATGTTCTGTTTTAAAAAAATATTTAAAAAAAAACTGAATACATAAAAGATGTAACGAATGGACAGACATACTATGTTCTTGTTAAAGAAGACCAAGGTTCATAAAGATAGCGATTAGCTGTAAATAAAGTTTACACAATACAATAGACTAGCCCTACTGGATATTTTAAAGTATAATTCTTTAATCATTAAAACAACGTGATGTCAGCCACATGAATAAGATGTCAGATTAATGGATCATGATGAAAAGTCTCAAAAAAGGCACAAAACATATGTAAGAACTTAGGATAATAATAATGTTACCATTTAAAATGAATAAGGGAAAATGGACTTTTCAATAAATAGTGTTACAACAACTAACTAGCCAGCTGGAAAAATAATTTTCGATTTACATCTCATAACTTATACCAGGATAAATCCCAGTTTGTTTACAGATTTAATGTAACATATGAAAACATAAAAGCACTAAAACGAATTTTAAGACAATTATCCTATAACCTCAAATTAGGGAAAACTTCTAAAACTGACATAAAACACAGAAGTTACAACAGAAAATAATGCTAAATTTAAGTTCAAAAATATATATTCTGTTTATACATAATTTAAAAATAAACAAAAGAAAAATGGCAAATGAGAATAGATGGAGTAAGGGGAGAATTATTTACAAAACATATGGTTCACCAGAAAAAAAGGTGAATACAAAAAGTTTTTATACATAAAAAATACTCTCATAATAAAATAAACTTAAAACCAAACTGATATATCATTTTTCACTTAGAGTGAATGTCTCAATTTTGATAGCACTCTAGTAGAGGTATTGGTAAAAGGCATTCTCATGCATGACTAGAAAGAATATAAATTGGTACAATCCTATCAAAGACATTATAGCGACATCCATCACAATTGTAGAGGCAATCAACTTGTGACCTGGCACTATCACTTCCGGGAATTATCTAAAGATATAATCACATATATGTAAAGTGGTATATGTGCAAGTTATACTTGGTTCCTGATGCAATATTCTTCCAAAGTTATTTTTCTTTGTCTCGTACTCAATTTTATCTAAGATGTATGGAGGGGAAACCAGCTCAGAAGAGATACTTTTAACCTGTCCCCCTTCTTCAACCTGTTTTGGAACAAAGTAAAACAAGATTGTGTTCACTATCCTATAGGAGAATTAAGCTTACCTGGTATTCACCCACTAGGAAATAAAGAATATGTATCTTAAAAATGCTATTATCTATTTAATATTAACACTACCATCTTACAGATACAGTACTTTAATTTACTATATGGTTTTAGTTACATAATTTCATATGCCTCTTAATATAAATCTGTGAAACAATAGTATATATAGCACAGATGAGTAAACGGAGGGTCAGAAAGTAGAAATGAATTACCCAAAGATACAAAACTAAGTAAACAACCTTAGAATTGAAGTATGTTTTTTGATTCAAGGTCAGGAGATATTTCTCCGCAAGGTTCATGACAATGATCCCAAATACATTTCAACCTGTCATCTTGATCAAATATATATTATTTACCTAGAAGTACTAACTGACAATAATGTATACATGTTACTAGATGCTATATATATATATAAAATTGTATATCATGAATATATTATTGTATGCATGCTAAAATATAGTCATAGAGCTTCCATAATTATTGAGAGCCCAATGAGGAAATAGCTCTCTTCCTCAAAATTTGAGGAAAATTCTTCAAAGTCATTTTCTCATAGGGCTCTTGATAACTATTGAAGATCAATTAGCATCTTCAGGTCACTAATCAAGAAAACAGAAGCTAGAATTTGCCAAATCTTACAGTACTGCCTAACTTTACTAAAACAAACAAATGAACAAACAAAAACACTGATCCCGGAGTTTTCTAATTCTCAGTTATATCTAAATGGAATAACCTGATCAACAATAGCAGTACTGACCTTCTCTTTTCTCTATCTTCAAAAGACATTTGATAGACAAATCATTTAGATGGACAAATCCCATAATAAACCAACTTTCCCATTAGCTATGATATCCATTTCTTTCTCTTTCAAATAAAGAAACATAGGTTGCCAAAAATAATAGGTTGATCTTAAGCAGAAAAGTAATTGATGGTTATTTTTTTAAACTTTTCTAATAATTATTTATCACGAAAGTTGCTATAACAGGGACTTTATAAACATTAAATTTCATCAAAGTTCTTGGTTGCCACATGTAAATAACTAAATCCATTTTATGTAAAACAAAGTTCAATCTGAAATGTGCTTCTCTCCCTGTGCCTGCTGTAATACTGTCGAATACTCCCGAAGAAAGAGGTAATAAAGTAGTTTGATTTCAGGTCTACTCTAGATCTGTATTTTCTATGCAGCACGTGGAATGTGGAGAATGCATGGGGAAGAAATCGTGAGGGAACATAGAGGCAATCACATGGGCTTAGTGTTCAAGTGCTTACTACAAGAGAAAGTATTTTTGCTTGTTTTGCATTTATTTAAGGGTCAATGTTATTGACAACTTTGATTTTTTGTTTAAGTCAGGAATAAATGCTTCTAGTTTCCCTATCAGAGTGCATATCATAGTAACAAACTGGCATTCATTAATCTTACGTTTTAAAATGTCCTTTCTGCCCCTTTTCCTAAGGGTATAGGACTGCAGAGGGTAATTGTAGTTGAGGAAGTAGGTTGAGGAAGTAGGCGGATTAATGCAATAAAATAAAAAAAGGTCTTAATATTTTGTTATAAATTTTCAGTCTCAGAATCTCTTAAAAGTACTGTTCCTCCTTTTGTTGTCAATAATAGTCCTTTTATTTCCCGTACTTTCCTATGAACACCTGATGGATTAATTGAAACAAAAAAGGTTTAAAAAATATTCTGCACTTACTATTTCTCAATTCCTTGGTCTAAAATGAAACCCTAACTTGAGGGTCATAAATTTAATAACTTCAGGTTATTCCAAAATGCCACAAAGGGAAAAAAAAAAAAAAAAAAGCCTGCATTGTCTCCTGAAAGCCAAGCAGAGCCTCTTAAGGATCTGGTTAGATAAAGCCAAGGGTTCAATTTCCAAAAACCAAGTTAGTTATACTAGGGTTTATGCCAAACCTTTCAATCTTCGCAATGATCAACGTTGTTGATAAATGGGGATTTAGTGAAACAGTGTCTGAATTGATATAAATCCTTCCCCCACTTCAAAAAATAGCTGAAGTAAATAATATTCATGGTAGTGGGCCAGTGACACGATTTTTGTTTGAGAAGCCTATAAATACATGCTATTTTGCAAACATATCCTTTCTATTGAGGAAGAGAATTGTATGTCTATTTGCTGAAGTTAAAGCAATCTGAAATCCAATTTGTCTGCTACGGATCTGTTTTAGAAGCATGTACACAAACATCTTTAGGCTAGAATGAAGATTTATTTCAGTGTGCATCCAGCTGACTCATTTTCTTTCCCTTGGCAAATTCCAGTTTTACATTGATTTTCTGAGAATAACTGGGATGCAAAAATTAATGTTTATTTGGGTAGTGAATCAACTTAAAGGGTTTGAAAATAAATGGCCTACTTTTTCTTGTTAAAATGTTCGCCAATCTATACAGTAAAAAGTGTTCACAGTCCGTGGGAAGATGGTAAATCCCCTGTGAAATCTCAATTTAAAAATGTGACTTTTCTCAAAATAATAATGAAGCTATAAAAGTTCAAAAGAGATAGACTTTTGAATGTTATTTTAAAATCAGGAACCAATAGAGGGTATCGAAGCTTCAGTTTTGTTTTGTCTTCCATTAGAAATAAACCATCTCTATTAAAAAAAAATAAAACAGACATTGACACTTTCTTTAATGATAGACTTAAGTATTTTAATTTAGTGTTTGCTTGTTTGTGTGTTTAATGAGGGCAGTTGAAACCTCCTGGCAAAGAGGTCAGAAGGTGAATGTCACTGGGAGAGAGGCGGAAGGCTGAATGAAACCTAAAATAGGGGTCTTTCAGCACGAGAGGCTTACAAGAGAAACAAAGGAAGGGAGGAAGAAAAGAAAGAAGAGCAAGGCAAAATCCCCGCGAATGATTGGAACTAAACCTCTGGGCTTCTGCTCTGGGAGAACTGTTCTCGCGGAACATGTAGGGAAGGAAGCCCAATGTCCTTAGTGGTGACTGAGAGACAAAGCTGAGGATATTAAGCCTCACATTAGGCGGACTGAAGGTTTTCACTAAAATGTGATTTTTACCTTCGGGCTGTGACCATCGTGGACAAGTTGCTAAAACTCACTGAGCCTCAACAGCCTAGTTTGTAAAATGGGTATAAAACGAGCCATCAGGAGGATGTCACTAGCACTGTAACTCGGATCAAAATAGAAAGCCGGAAAAGAGCGAGCGTTGCCTGCTTTGTCATTGGTAGTTAAGCCCCTCTCCTCTCTTCTCCCTCTTCATTGCTGAGAAGTTTCTTCACTTCCGTTCTGTTTCTGTTTGTCAATTTATACCTCTCAGACGTGTGATGATCTCATGTTTGACAATATTCATTTTACTCCATTTTAGCCACCCATACTTTTATTTTATTTTATTTAAATATATTAATTTTTGGAGCGCCTGGGTGGTTCAGTGGTTTAAGTGTCTACCATTGGCTCAGGTCATGATCCCAGGGTCCTGGAATCGAGCCCCAGATGGGGCTCCCTGCTGGGGGGGGGGGCGGGGAGGAGCCTGCTTCTCCCTCTTCCCCCTGCTGCTCTCTCTCTGTCAAATAAATAAAATCAATAAATAAAATCTAGATATATTATTTTTTTAAAGAGAGAAAGCAAGCATGTGAGCAGGGGGAGGGGCAGAAGGAGAGAAAGAAAGAGAATCCCCAAGCAGACTCCCCACTGAGTGTGGAGCAGATGGGGGCTTGATCCCAGGGCCCTGAAATCATGACCTGAGCAAAATCAAGATTGGAGGCTTAACGGACTGAGCCACCCAGGCTCCCCAAGCCACCCATACTTTTAGAACAGACAGTTTTTCCAAACCTGTGGTCCTGTATTGGCAGCAGAATCCCCTGGATGTTTGCTGTAAGTGGGCATGTATGCACCCATCCACAACTACTGAATCTTTGTTTCTGCAGGTGAGACTTACAAACACGCTTTCATAGCAAATCTTCAGATTGATTTCATTGCAGTTCCGGAAGCACATCTGACTATCTGACCTATCCTTTGACCTGTCTGACCTAATCTGCCTAATCACCTCTGAAACAACTTCCCTCTGAAATAACTTGGAAATATACGACTTTTTGCCCTTGTGTGGGAAATTAAGCACCCAGACTTCGCCCTTTTTAGAACTTTCAACCTGGCTCCGGGCCAAAATAACGATGCGTGATTTTTTTTTCAGACCTGAACGCAGGCAATCACAAAGACTTTACCTGACAGGCTGCCTCCCGCGCCAGACTGGGCGGCCAGCCAGTGTACCACTGGCGCTGGGAGGGGGGAGGGGCTGGCAAGGACTCGGTTCCCCTGGAGGGCCTTGCTCTTCTGCCTGTCTGCACACGCAGACCTTATTGGAGGCCTTTAGTCAGGGACTTCACAAAGGCTTTCCTTAGGCACCTCTGCACCAACCTCCTTGTAGGGGAAGGTGGGGGAAACGTGCAGACACATCTCTGTATTCTGACTCAGCACTCTGTACTTTTCCACTACTAGCTCTTTCCCCTCTCCCTCCTCTTGGCTCCCCAGGTCCATAAAACTTCTGGAACCTTTTGTTTTGGACTCCTTCAGCAATGCTAGGATCCTTACTTTCGTGCTGGTCTACCCACCCCTAAACCAGAGACCCTCAACCATGGGGATAATGGAATAGGATGGGAGCTTTTTCTGGGTTAGCCTCTTGTTTGTACTATCACAGTAAGTGATTAAAGGCTTAACTGTTACTTTCATTTTTTGGCTTGTTGTTTTAATTGGCTACTTTGCCTCCTGGCAGTTCTTTCTCCAGCTCGGCTGAGCTCCTGACATCTTCATGTTCCAACTCTCTTGTAACTTATCTGAAATCTGTTATTTAGTATTAGGGAGCATCTGGGGGGAGGGGGGATCGTTTTTTAAATTAACCCTGGTAGAACTCATTGTTTTCACTCGCTGAACCCACCCTGGGCTGCCGACAGCCCAGCCGCAGGAAAGCCACACCACAATCCCGCTTTTGAAACTATAATTGGGTCATCACCAGCCTCACCCGGGGCTTCATACATCGCCAGCAGTCCTAGGACTTCTTCCTTAGCGCTATCTCACCCAATGGTTACCTGATTTATATTTTCAACCATATCCAACTTCTGACCTCACTGTTTCCCCTGTGGGTCCCAAAAATTCTTTGATTCATAGCTCATAAGAAACATTAGAACTGAGGGACAGAAACTTCCTCATATTCCTGTCACTGATGTTAAAACCCATTTTCCTCCCACCCTTCTCTTGTTTACAATGAAATCTCCCTTCTATTTTCAACATCTAATATCTTTATCTGTGCTCTCCTCATTGTTTCCCACCTTCTCAAGGACTTTATTATATATTGATTTTTCTCTCTGTTTCCTGTATTGACAAACCTCGTGCACTCTGCTGGCTGCTTCTCATTAACCTTTAAAATCCTCGGATCGCTCCCACTTTACAAGGACACGAAACCAGAAGCCCCACATCGCCCCCTAGCTACTTACTTCTTCCAACGACTTGGAAATTCTAGCCCACAGATGGCTCCACTCTTGCTATTTAGTACTTGAAATGTAGCTGGTGCGACTGCGGAAGTGATTTTTTAAACATTACTTAACTTTGATTAATTTCGGCTTCAATATCAATAGAAATAAATGGCTAATGGCTATCATATTGAACAAGCAGACCCAGAGAAACATTGAAACTTAAATTTCAAAGCTTATCATGACAACATAACCAGCAATGACAATAATATTTCAGTATAAACAAAAGTTAAGTTTTAAGACCTGAGCTGTGATTGATATAAGAAAACCCACGTCTGCGTTTTACAATCTTCCATTTCCAGCAGACTGAGCTTCTCTATGAGGAGTAACAACTGTTCCAGCTAAACCAACCCATGGAGATGTTTAAACGCCTTTATTTTTAATTTAAATAAAATATAATCATTAGATATGGTGTAATGATAAAAATAATTGTATATTATAGAACATTTCCATTACTGGAGAAAGTGCCAATGGACATCATTTGTTTGCATTTTTTCTTTTGTCAAAAATAATGCCATTTGGATGCTTTTAGAGTAATGAACAAATCATGACGAATGAAGTCTTTTTTGTTATGTATCAAATTTGTACATGCATTTTTTGTGGGGGCACAGTAGACTTTATATTTGCACTCCCTTTTATTCCACCGCTGATTAATACTGGCTACAAGCGATAAGTAGAAACATTATTCTTAGATATATACATTAAAGATGTTAAAACTTCATAGCCAGTGTGAGTTCCAGTGAATCATTTTAGAACACATTTTCTGAATTGGCATACTTTTTTAAAAGATTTTATTTATTGAGTGAGTGAGAGAGAGAGACAGAATACGCACGCATGAGTGGGCAAGGAGCAGAGCGAGAGAGAGAATCTCAAGCAGACTCCATGCTGAGCACAGAGCCTGACTTGGGGCTCGATGTCATGACCCTGATATCATGAGCTGAGCCAAAATCAAGAGTTGAATGCTTAATTCAATAAGCCACCCAAGCACGCCCAAATTGAAATACCTTTTAACTCTTTATTTATTCACTCAAAGATCTATAGTTCCTCTTCAAATGATCACTGAGTTCTATAATAACATTTTTCTCACCATGACTGTATTCTATGACCATTCTAAATGTTGTGTATACAGTGGTGTGTGTGTATATATATATAGTGTGTGTATACATGTATATATAGTGTGTATATATGTATGTATATATAGTGTATATATGTAAATATAGTGTATATATGTATATATAGTGTATATATGTATATATATAGTGTATATATGTATGTGTATACACACACACACATACACACACACTGTGTCGGTCAAATGCTTGGCATATCGGGGAGCAGAGTAATCTATGAAAATTGTTATGAAAGTAAGTAGAGTTTAAATTGTGTTTCCTTAAAATATTTTTCTCTTTACTTGGTGTAGACAAGGGCAAGAATGCAAAGCATCAACAATTTATGTAAGCATTCTTTGCATATCAAATAACAATTAATGTCCCTATCTTCATTTCAGGTCACCACAAGTAGGTATCTTTCCAATTAGGTATACGCATAAAAACAGTTGAAATTTAAAACACGCAAGCATCGATTTTAGAAGCCTCTTAATGTAGTTTCTGTCCACACCCATTGGTATATTGAGGCACATAGGTCATACCAATTAACCCACACAATGTAGTATATATAGTAATTTAAAGGCAGTGATTAAGGGTGGCAAGGGGCAGTGATTGGGAGTCTGCGAGTCAGACTGCCTGGGTTGGAACCCTAGCCCCCACACTTCCTGGTCAGATCCACTTAGGCAAGTTAGCTAAGTTCTCTGTGCAGTCCTCATCTATAAAATACGGAAAATGATCAAAGAATCCTTATGAAGATATGTTCATGTTTGCAAAAAATTTATAGCTCAGGCCTCTGGGACCCATGCAGGCATTCTCCCAGATGCCAGGAATATTAGCTGCTATAGGCTTGTCTCCATGAGAATCACCTTCAGCAGAGATAAAAAGGATGCCCAAAGTTACGCCCCTGTCTGCCTCATGGGCAATCTACACCAAATGTGGTCAATATGGAGGTCAAATGCTCAGCCCCTTGCCTCAGTGTGGGGCATCTCTAAAGGGCCATCCCTGTGTCAGAGCTCCCCATGGGATCTGTGGAGGCCTTACCTCCATGGTAACTACATGACCGATAAACTTCTCCCTCTGCCCACTCCAACTGTTTTTATTTTATAGGTGTTGTTTCTGAGAGCCTTGAGATCCTTCCCACATAAATGCCCTACAAGCCAATGTCTGGTTCAGAGTCTGTTTCCTCAAACCCAACACCTACAATTGTTGTCAGCAGTGGTCCTATGAAGTACACTCTGTAATGTGGTTGTGGAGCTGAGTCACCCACTGATGACAATGAGGTGTCCAAGAAGAGCACATCTCTGGCCTTAGGGGGAGTACGGACAGCCCCAACAGGCTGCAGCAGTGCAATTGCTAAATTTTCACCACCAGTGAACTGTAATGGGCCCATAATGGAATTATGCAGTTGCACTAATGGTGTAATCACTCAAGCTCTTTGGAGTTTCAGGGCACCAGCAATTATAAGGAGCATGGAATGTGAGTGTTGCTGCTGGGCGTTAGAGCTGCATTGTAGAAATACAGTGAAAGGCTAAGAGTGGTTAATCACCAATGAAGCAAGGTATGAAAGTCAGAGGGCATGGAGGCATATAAAAAGTTCTCATCTCCAGCAGCCAGAAGACAAGAAAAACTGAGGATCAAGCCAAGGACATAAGAAGAAGAGTAAAGCACTCCAGAGAAGGTTAAGTTTTCCTATCCAAAATCTACTCCAAGGACCTGTTGGAGAAAGAATGAGTTTGTGAGAGTTGAGATGGAGCTATCTGTACTGGAGTGATGCTCTTGAACACTGAAATCTCAGATCACTCTGAAACATCTGAACCTGAACAAGTGGCCCACTCCTGCCTCATATGGTTTTGCTCTCCCTTCTTGTTTGAAGATGACGCGAAGGCTCTGCCTTGTACAATAAGTATGATCCCCCTCAAGACTTTCCCCACCTCCCTTTCTGGCCACCAGGCTGTAGTAAGTGCCAAGATACAACATAAACTGACAAAGAAAGTGCCAGACCTGCTCAAAGGAGAGATAGATTGTACCCCAGTGGGCATAGAGTACCTAGCCAACATTTATGGCAAGAGCTGTGAGAGTCTGCATGGAATGGGATCCTAAAAGAAACAGATGGATAAAGGAGAGTTTATTTATATGCTACCATTTTTCTATAATGCAAGATTTCACATGTTGGCAAGCATACAGGGAGATAGTATAAACCCATTGCTAGGGTGGCATTCTTTTTTTTTTTTTTTAAGATTTTATTTATTTATTTGACAGAGAGAGAGACAGCCAGTGAGAGAAGGAACACAAGCAGGGGGAGTGGGAGAGGAAGAAGCAGGCTCCCAGCGGAGGAGCCTGATGCGGGACTCGATCCCACAACGCCAGCATCATGCCCTCGGCTGAAGGTAGACGCTTAACGACTGAGCCACCCAGGTGTCCCTAGGGTGGCATTCTTAAAAAAAAAAAAAAAAAAAAAACTGCAAATATCTGGTTGATACTAAAAGGAATAGAAATGGAAGAATTGCCTTAGTTGATGGTAAGATAAAAGGTAGAAAACTTCAAAGCATGCTGTGCTAGATATACCACACAATTCCAGAAATCTATGTCCAGGGCAGCACCATAGGGGCGCAGAAAATACTCTGTTTATTAAAATGATGAATGCACCAGTGGGAGAAGCCCCATCATCTCTGAGAAGCCTACAGAGACTGTCTCTGTAGAGAAGATCTAAAGGTAAGAATTACAGAACTGGATTCCTTAAGAGCAATGGGGATCATAGGACACTGAAATAAGCAATATGGTACAATTATTTAATGAGCAGGAAGTTCAGAGTGACAGCTAGTAGAGCAACCCTTAGGGACCCCAGAGACAATATAGAAGGACAAGAATAAATCAAGAATCAGGAGGCTGAGGGCAGCTACTCCAATAAGAAGTAATGATTACCTTCCCAATTTCCAGATCTGAGCCAGTTTTTCAGACCTGGGACACAATGATTTAAGGAGAGACTGGGTCAACAGGAGAACAAATATACTTCAACAAATGTTTTTGGTAATGGATTTCCCCTGTCCTTCCCCCAAGGAACCAACAGCCACTTGGTCAGGCAGCCATAGACTAAGGAAAGAAGTTTGTCCAGACATTTCAAGGGCTCTTGGATTCAAGATTTGAGTTGACAATGAGATCATGCATTCTAAAGCGTCATCATTTTCTCAACTGGATGATAAGGGCCTATCCGGGCCAGATAGCTAATAAAATCCTGGTCCAGATATGGCTTGAAGTAGGTCCATGGGCCTAATCCATAGTCATTTCTCCAGCTCCCACATGTATAATTGGAATGAACATGCTTAGGAATTAATACAACCACCATATATCTCCCTTGGCCTGTAGAATAAGAATGATCATAGTGGGGACAGCCCAGTTGAAGTTTGTCCCACCTCTCCCTAGCCAAATATATGTACATGTATAAAACACACACACACACACACACATACACACACACACACACACACTCCCAGACACAATGGCCAGGACTCGTGCCATTTTTAAAGACCTAAAGGATGTAATAAATATGTAACTTATCCCCCCCAAAAAATCAAGGTAAGGAGGAATCTGGAAGACAACACTGGACTGTCTAAACTCAAATAAGTAGTAATTATAATTTCAGTTTCAGGGCCAGATATTGTCTCTCTCTACAGCTACATAGCATGACCTCAATGTGACTATTGATCTGAAAAACTGCATTATCATCCAAACTCTCTCAGAAAGGGTGCCCAGAAGTAATACTCATTCATATGGAAGAGATAAAAGATACATATTTATGCTCTTATTACCGGGGCTAGCTAACTGTCCCACCATCTACTATAATATAGTCCTGGACCTGGACTAATACTAAGGGACCTGGATGACCTAGTCATTCCACAGAACATCACGGGTCCACTATATATGGATAAAATTTTACTAAAAGGACTAAGTAAGTAAGAAGTATACTGAAGGCATTGTAAAACAGATAAGCTCTACAGGATGGGGGATAAATCTTACGAAAATTCCAGTGATATTTGTAGGGATACAGTGATCTGTGGTATACCATGGCGTTCTCCCCAGAATAAAGGACAAACTACCACATTTTTCATCTTTCACCACTCCGAACAAAGACCAGTAGCTAGAAGCCATCAAGGTTCTCTTTCTCATTTGGAAATACTACCTTATCCCATGTACCAAGGGACATGGAAAACTTGCCACTTCGAGTGAGGATCAGAAAAGGAAAGGGCTGTGGAGTGGATTCAGGCTAAGTGCAAGCATCCTGCTTCTTGATCCATCTGATGATACCTATGGTACAGGTGTCACAGATGGAAAAAGACTGCATATGTATTTATGATTGGCCCCAGTGAAAGACTCACAATACAGACCATCTGCAACAGAGAAATAGAGAGCCCTAGAAAAACAGCTCCTAGCTCTGTTCAAAGAAACAGAGCACCCGAATTTGCAGCCAGAAATAGCCAACATGTTTAATGACCTATCAGACACAACAAATCATAAGGTTGGGTAGTCCTAGCAGCAATCCATTGAAAACTGCAAGCGGGGCATCCAGTCCTAAGCATAAACAGGGTCAGAATATACAAATTACCTGCATGAACAAGTGGCCTAGACCCCTATGCCATCAACCACTGTTACACTGGTGTCTATTTTTACCTTGGATTAAGAGATAAAGTTCCCTTATAACTAGAGAGACAAAGTGATCAGACAGCTTTTGAAAGGCATAACTAAAATGCCAGCTTGGAAATGATACAAAATGAGAACAACGCCCTTCAAGCTGCAGTATACATTCAAAAGCAATGGTCATTCTGGGGCGCCTGGGTGGCTCAGTCGTTAAGCATCTGCCTTCAGCTCAGGGTGTGATCCCAGGTCCTGGGATCAAGCCCTGCATTGGGCTCCCTGCTCTGCTGGGAGCCTGCTTCTTCCTCTCCCACTCCCCCTGCTTGTGTTCCCTGTCTCGCTGGATGTCTCTCTCTCTGTCAAATAAATAAATAAAATCTTAAAAAAAAAAAAAAGAAGAAGAAGAAGAAGCAGCAATGGTCATTTTATGGCAATGTGTTCGCAATACATGGAACACACGGGTCCAGGGAGCAGAGGGTAGAAGTCAGCATGGCTCCGCTTACCATCACTCCTAGTGGTTGCTTGAGGAATTTGTGAAATGTATACCTCCAGTCTCTGACGGTCCAGAGATCCAGTTTTCCAGAGGAGGAAACACTCCCACCAGTAGATACAGCAAGGGTCCCACATGTACAAAATCTGCAAAAATTTGCAAACAAGATTGCATATTGGTTTTATTAATATTATAAAAATACATAGTAATTATGAACATGAAATCATGACAAGATAAGACAGGTATGTTCAGGAGATACACACAGTCTCAAAACAACTGTAATATTTTAAGTATAATTCTCATTCCTTTAAGATATATCTAAAGAAGACTGGCATATTTTTAATATGCTGATGAAGTTATTATACTCATTCTCTAAAAACAATGGTATAGACAAAGGAGCAGCTGAGGCTACACTATGGTAGTGGGGCTTGGAGAGATAATCCCATAGACCATGTTGTGACCGATGCTACCTAGAGTTGTGTAGTGTGGGGATTCTATGTTCATTTCTACATACTTGGAATATTTCATTATGAAACACACAAACAATCCAAGTTTCATCCAAGTTAAGTAATTCCCCTATAATCACCAGGGTAATCAAAGGAATAGCTTTCCCACTCAGGCCTGATGAACCCATGGCCTGCAACCACAGGATAGATTAAAACACCAGAAATATTTTAATTAATGTTAGCTCATATGTGGAACAATCACGACACTTTAATTTTGATCACAACTGTATTCAGTAGGGATCATCTTATCCTGCTTCTCAATTAAAAACCTGGAAGACCCATGACTGGCCTTCTGGTTACTAAGATAATTTTAAAAGTCTGCTTATTACTTTTAGTCATTGAAAGTAATTTATTTCAGTAATTAGAATGCCTGCAGTAATTAGAATGCCAGTAAAATCTCTGAACTTGACTTAGCTTGAGCTTCCTTCCAGCTATAGTGTTAAATTGTGCAAGGGGGGTTGGGGGTGGGCTGACTCATGCATAGCTGAGCGCCTTTGGGCTTTTGATTTCTGAGATGGTGAAAGCAGATCATTTCTCTCTTGAACGCTTGTAAGCTTTTGAAGATAGAGGCTCCCTCTTGGACTCCCCTCTTCTGCTGTTCCTTTGACCCAGACATATGACAGAGGCTGTGCGTCCAGCTGTAAACTCCAACTTCCTTCTGCACAGATTTCCCCTTAGGCAGCCTTTATGGACAGAACCCAAGTGGATCACATGCACGCTTTCTCTCCTGCACAGTACAGTACGGTCCATCAAGAGACTCAAGCAACTCTTAGTAAACTCTTTTAAGAAGAGCCTGCAAATCCCATCAGAACTCTTTTGGCTCCAATACCAAAGAAGTTAATCGCCATCCTTTTGGATGAAATGTTAGTTTCCCAAGAAGGATTAAAACTATCATCCTCGTTGCACTTTGTCTTAATCAGATGTGGCTTAGTCTCTAGTTCTCAGATTCAAGAAACACATTTCAAAGTTTTCCAAATGGTCCCCTTGAAGTCCCTTGACTGGGTTTGGGCTACAATGTAGTCCTCGCCCTACTCCCCAGTTTCCGGGGAATGGAGTGGAGAGATTCAGAGTACTGTAATGATTCTCTCCAAATGAACCTCTCTACCCAACTTTTGGATTCCAACCTGTGACTCCATCCTTTATCTGACTAGTGGTTACCCAAGGAGGGAAAGAGTTTCTTGGGATCATTTCCTTTTTAAATCTATATATGGGGAGGGAGCTGGTAATTCTATTCCTTCTCAGTGAAGAGAAATGAAAAGTCCAGTCTCTTGTTTTTTTTTGGTTAGTGTTTTATCAATCCCTGAGAGACTATTGAAAATACAGGAAAAACAAGGTTGTAGAGTTATTGTAACATATTTAGAAAGACATTTACAAACTGTTTAGGAAAAAAAAAAACCTTCAGACCAAGTTCTGCCTTTCAAAATTCTGGAATGTTTCTAAAAGTATCACCAGAGTCATTTAAATTATACTGAAGCATAATGGAAAAGAAAAAATAAAAATAATTGAAATACTTTAGAATGTGATGTTTGCTTTAAAAAAAAAATGACCCATATTGAGAACTATTCCAATTGTCCCAAAGTTTACTGACACATTTTTAAAATAAACATAGTATGTACAGAGGATTAAACTAAACTGTTCAGACTAAAAAAAAAATTACTTTTTCCCCTTCCCCAGTCTCTTTTCAAGGAGTTGATTTCTCTACAGAAATCTTTCCAGTAAAAATGCATTCATATAAGTGATATGCACAGTTCTGATTCATTTGTACAACTATAAGTATACTAGATACATTCTTTTGTGTCTTGCTATTTTAGGCAGGTCATCTTTTGTTATTAAGATACAATTGACATATAACATTATATAAGCTTCAGGTGTATAACATAATGGTTTGTTATCTATATACATTGTGAAAGCCTGACTAAATCACTGTACATAGCTACAATTTTTTCCCCTTAGGATGAGAACTTTTAAGACCTATGTTGGCAACTTTCAAATATACAATATAATATTATTAACTGGAGTCACCATGCTGTACATTACATCCCATGACTTATTTATTTTGACCGGAAGTTTAATTCACTTAATAATATACTTGGAGATTTTCCAACTCCAGTGTATATAGGGCTCCTCACTGTATTAAATAGCTGAATTCCAGGGACATAGAACATTTTATTTAACTAACTCTGTGTTTATAATTATATAGATAATTTCCATTCTTTTGCTGCTACTAAGCTGCAAAAAGCATCCTTGGATATGTATCATGGAAAGCTTGAAAGAATACCCATGTGATAAATTTCTAGCTGAATTGCTGGGTCAATGAAGACATGCATGTTAGCTTTCGTGAAGATTGTCTAACTGCCTTCCAACCTGATTGCACCAATTAATACTTCCACACTGGCTAATAGTAAAAGTTTCCCAAATTCTCACAAACAAGAATGTTATCAAATTTGTAGACTTTGGTCCTTCTGCAGAGAAAAATAATATATATTTAATCATTCTTTCCTATGTTTGTTGCCAACATAGATTTGCTTTACCGTAAATCAAGTGGTCTCTTTTTTGAAATGTTGTTTATCTTTAAGAAAAAATTAGTCTGCAAGTCCCTTCTATAAACTGCTAAAATTAGCCTTATCCATATAATTGCCTATGTATGATTTAAAATTTTTTCTCTCAACATACCATTTTTAAGGATATTTTAGTATGCAGAAACTTTGTAAAGATTTTATGTAATTGATCTATCACTCCCTTAGCAAAAACTATGATTTTAAGTTGAAAATAGAAGAATTAGAACAAAATCATCAATAATTTGGTTTTTCCTTGCCTTTACTTTTTATATTTATTTGTGTATGATAACACTTGATGACTTTTAAATTCACACTTGCATAAATGGCAGTACCTATTTTAACTGGGAAAGTCCATGCCTTTGTAAGTTATAAGCTTCGGATGTCTAAGTAAAGAAGTACCAATATTAAGTGCATATAATACAAAGATTCATGTACGTAATCTCCTATAATCCTTTTCATAACATGTGGGTGTCGTTTTATTATCCCTTTTAATAGACGGTGAGATTGAGGCTCAGAGAAGGGAAACTGTCACAGTACATACGGAGCCTGTAGGTAGGTCTAACTGATCCTACTAACCACCAATTCTTCCTGGTGCCCAGTGTCTCTCGGCAAAATCCAACTTCATTTGCATAGGAAATATTATGTCCCAGAATTTTTTTAACATATTCATCTGCCACTTTATCCTGACCAAAAAATATGATTCTTTGAGTAAAGACACACAAAAACTGAGTCCTAAAACAAAGGTCTTGAACACTACAGCCAAATTTCCCAATTCTGACTTCCGAAGTACATGTCTGAATAATCCAAAACAACTTCAAAAAAGTAAATATTATAATATTTATTGGGCAGAATAAAGAGATAACAAAAAAAAGATAGGTTATTTTAACAGATATATAACTTGAAGTCGTTATGTATTTTTGGTCATTGCTTTACATGTATTGTCCCCTGCCTCATTATTCTTTTCAATGCAAATTATGTAGAAGAAAGAGTATAAAAGGGTACCATTTATCCTACGCTGCACCGTTCAGAGAATGGGAATGTGAGACCCAAATTTTTCTCAGATCTGTTCACCAACATCTGTTGGTTGCTCTGTGGAGCCATCTAATTTTCCCTCATATGACACATGTAATAATTGGAATTGTGGGTCAATAGTTTTGACCAAAGTTGTTATCTCACCCCATAAGGTGAAGAGGGAGGTCTTCTTAGGGAATAGAATATCTTCTGTGATGTAAGTTTAGACTTTCCATTTAAAAAGTCAACCATGCAGTGCGAGACCTGTCATTCTTCAAAGGTGAACTCAACTTACCACACAGGCTCTATTTGTGTTACGGCAGGATACCAACTTGCATCTGACAATAATGATGCCCCTTCTGGATTAAAATGTGGTCACTCAACTCTCGCCATTCCCTTCCCCTAAAGTGATCTAAATTCTTAGGAGCTTCATTTACGCTCTGGCAGTAAACAGGCATGTCTGTTCCATGTCATTTTCTCTCTTCTCACTGACCACCAGTGTAGAGTGGCTGATTCGTCCAACAATCCAGCTTCTGTCTATTTGGTCATCATCGTTCCCTGACATCTGCTATAATTGGACGAGGGGGAGTGAAGGTATCCCCTGTGGTCTCCCATGGCCTCCTGCGGCAAGGGCCATGTATTCAACATCTTTCTCATTCTGACCACAAACTTCTTTCTGGTAGTCAGTTAGCCTCTCAGTATTTCTACAGAGACTGAGTAATACTTAGCTGTTTCGTGCCACATTGTCCTAAAGAAAATTGTGAGTGGCCCTTCTTTTTTTTTTATGATTTTATTTTATGTATTTGAGACAGAGAAAGAGAGAGAGAACATGAGCAGGGCGAGAGGGACAGAGGGAGAAGAACAGTGAGAAGCAGACTCCCCACTGAGCAGGGAGCCCAGGACCCTGAGATCATGACCTGAGTCGAAGGCAGCGGCTTAACTAAATGAGCCACCCAGGCGCCCCAAGAAAACTGTGAGTCAGCCCATCTGACTGGATACTTGCCCTCCCCAATTGCTAGCATACCAATTAGTCATCATACTGGGTATAAGGCTTGCCACAGAGCCTTTAGCTTTGGGATTCCCCAAATTATTGTGATTTCTACTACATTTTTTTATGGTTTCCACTAGAAAGGTGTGGAGAAATGGGGAGAGTGGGGATTCTTCCTGCTCTAGAAACCAGAATTTGAATCTCATCATGCTCCCCCAGTTCCCCATTTCTTCCCACAAATGGTGTATTTACATCTTTTGGAGCAGAAATAACTTCCCTCATCACCAAGCAGTCTTCCCTATTCTGTGGTTGATAGTTTAAACTTAAAGTTCGTAGTCTCTCTGGCTTTTGTTCTTTATCTTTAAAGTGATTTCAAAACTCTTTGATTTCTTAAGCTGTCATCATATGCTTTCAAGGGTTTATTCTGGAATATAAAGAAAAATTTTTCTGCTTTTTCCTCCGTATATCTGCCTTCCTCTCGAGGACAGAATTACAGGAATTATTGTTGATGCTAGAATGATACAGAGGGAAGCAGTGAGTACAGAGACATAGAGGGGCGGTCTTAGGGATGATCAAGGAGCCTCTTAATATTTCCACTATACTCTTACACCAGTAAAAAGTCATGGGGAATAGTCAAGCTAGAGCAAGCCATCAAGAGAGAAAAGAGGCTAAATCTAAATGGAATTAAATGTATCCCTTTTTCTTTCCTTGTAGAAAAGGTTGTTCTGTAATGAATAATTTCCATGTTGCCGAATGGAATCTACGGCAGCTTTGCACATTTCATCACTTCTTCCTTCTGGGACATTCCCTTCATGGGACTGCTCTTCTGTCTCCTCTAATTCTTCATCCTATAAAACCGAGGAATTTTACCCTAAATGTAATGTGTGGAACTTCTCCTCTTTGTTATTAACCACAGTAATCTCATTTGGCTTCATGACTTTAAATAATAGCAACATGCTGGTCGTTACCAACTGTTGATTTCTAATTTGGAGAATTGGGGATTTCCTCATTTTATATGTATATCCGTATATATATGTGCATATTACATATATGTATCATATATATGACATCTTACATTTACGATGTCTAAAAATATACTCACTTCTCCTAAACTATGTTCATCAGACAATCTCCCCCATCTTAGTATGGTAACTCAATTCTTCCTATTATACCGCAAACCAAAGTTTTTCTCTCACAGCCTTTATCTGATCCAGTAATAAATTCTGTCAGCTCTACTTTCAAAATATATTCAGAATTTGGTCACTTCTCACCACGTTCACCAATACTACCTTTGTCTCAGCCACTATTACTTTACCTATATTATTGTAAGTGCTTCCTAATTAGAAATTCCTAATTTCCATTTTCATCTTATCTCCCCTCTGGTCTATTCTGCACACAACTTCAAGGGAGAGCCTCCTGAAAAGAAGAACATTTCACTTTGTCCTCAAAGCCCTTCAATAGCTTCCTATTACCTTCAGGGAAAAAAAAAAGATAAATTTGTTTATAGACACCAAACAGGCCACATAAAATCAAGTGCCTGGTTACCTCTCACCTCATTTCTAACTTACGTCCACTTAACTTAATAATTAACCTCCAGCCACACAAGATACCTTGCTATTCCTTGAGCGTGTCATTGACTCAGGGCTTTTGCGTTTACTGTTCCCACTGCCTTGAGCAATATTCTTGTGGGTTTCCTAGATAGCAGAGCCCACGACAAAATTTTAGTGTAGTCTCAAGAAAACAGAAGTGTGGGGGAAAGGGAAGCAGATAAAGGAAGAATGAAATGCAAATACAACGCAGTGTCTGACCGAGCTGGCAGATATACAGAAAAACACAGCCGGTTGCTAGTCCCTGCAGTAAGTCTCTGGAGAGGTCATACGGATGTACTGCATCTCAGGGCAGTCCGTCAGAGGAAGGAGGGAGAAAAATTTAGTTGCTAGTTCCTTCCTGTCTCTCGCCACTTACCATTCAAGCCATATGCATTCAACTCCCTATAGTTCCTAAGATCATCAGAAACAGTGAGCACAGAAATGTGGCTGAGCGATCTGGGTGAGCCCCTGCACTGAATCCGGTACAGCCCACTCCATAGATTCACTTACATCCTCTTCTGAGAACATGATGTCCTCAAATCTTCCATCTAGAGAGGAAGTACAAGTCCGATAAGGATAAAACCAGTTATAACATCCCAAAGACCTAAAACTATAACTCCTGAGACTACAGCTATTCTGGGAGTCATAATTGGTCTTTGTCAAACTTCTTCAATTTCCCATTCCATATTCCTCTCAGTTAGAGCCAGAAAATTGAATGATCTAATTTTCTTGCCTGGAAATTCTTCCTGAATCTGAGGAATCAAAACTCTTCTTTGCCTTGACCTTAACAGACCATGGTTGCTGTAATTACCCATCACTGTTATCGTTGCACATGAATGCCTCACTGCAGAGTGGTTCAACATTCGTAAATCAATCAGTGTGATACACCACATTAATAAAAGAAAGGATAAAAACCATATGATCCTCCCAATAGATGCAAGAAAAGCATTTGACAAAGTACAGCGTCCATTCTCGATAAAAACCCCCAACAAAGCGGGGATAGTGGGAATATACCTCAACATCATAAAGGCCATAGAGGAAGACCTACAGAGAATATCATCCTCATTGGGGAAAAACTGAAGAGTTTCTCTCCTAAGGTTAGGAGTAGACAGGGTGTCCATTCTCACCAATGTTGTTCAACATACTACTAGAAGTCCTAGCCCCAGCAATCGGACAACAAAAAGGAAAAAAAAGGCATCCAAATTGGCAAGGAGGAAGTCAAGTTTTCACCATTTGCAGACAACATGATATTCTATGTAGAAAACCCAAAAGACTCCACCAAAAAATTGTTAAAACTCATACGTGAATTCAGCAAAGTTGCAGGATATAAAAGCAATGTGCAAAAATCTGTTGCATTTCTATGCACCAATAATGAAGCAGCAGTAAAAGAAATCAAGGAATCAATCCCATTTGCAATTACACCAAAAACCATAAGACACCTAGGAATAAACCTAACTATAGAGGTAAAAGTTCTGTACTCTGAAAACTATAGAACACTTATGAAAGAAATTGAAGAGGACACAAAGAAATGAAAAAACATTCCATGCTCATGGATCAGAAGAAAAAACATTGTTAAAATGTCTATACTACCCAAAGTAATCTACACGTTTAATGTAATCCCTATCAAAATACCACCAGCATTTTTCACAGAGATAGAGCAAACAATCCTAAGATTTATATGGAACCACAAAAGACCCCAAATAGCCAAAGCAGCCTTGAAAAAAAAGAAAAGAAAAAGAAAAAAAAAAAAAAACAACTGGAGGCATCATGGTTCCAGATTTCAAGTTATATGACAAAGATGTGGTCATCAAGACAGCATGGTGCCGGCACAAAGACAGACACATAGATCAATGGAACAGAACCCAGAACCCAGAAAAGGACCCAAACTACATGGTCAACTAATCTTCAACAAAGCAGGAAAGAATATCCAATGGAAAGAAGACAGTCTCTTCAACAAATGGTGTTGGGAAAACTAAACAGCCACATGCAGAAAAATGAAACTGGATCACTTACTTAGACCATAGACAAAAATAAATTCAAAGTCAATGAAAGTCCTAAGTGTGAAACAGGAGATGATCAAAATCCTAGAGGAGAACACAGGCAGAAACCTCTTTGACCTTGACCATAGCAAGTTCTCATTACACACGTCACCAGAAGCAAAGGAAGCAAAAGCAAAAATGAACTATTGGGACTTCATCAAGATAAAAAGCTTCTGCACAGCAAAGGAAACAATCAACAAAACTAAAAGGCAACCTTCGGAATGGGAGAAGATATTTGCAAATAACATAGCCGATAAAGGATTAGTATCCAAAATCTGTAAGGAACTTATAAAACTCAATGCCCAAAAAACAAATAATCCAGTTAAGAAATGGACAGAAGACATGAACAGACTTTTCTCCAAAGAAGACATACAGATGGCCAACAGATACGTGAAAGGATGCTCAACATCACTCAGCACCAGAGAAATACAAATCAAAACCATGATGCGTTACCTCCTCACACCCGTCAGAATGGCTAAAATTAGCAACGCAAGAAACAACAGATGTTGGCAAGGTTGCAGAAAAAAGGGAAATCTCTTGCATTGTTGGTGGGAATGCAAACTAGTGCAGCCACTTTGGAGAACAGTTTGAAGGTTCCTCAAAAAGTTAAAAATAGAACTACCCTGTGATTCAGCAATTACACTACTATGTATTTATCCGAAGGATACAAAAATTCAGATTCGAAGTGGTACATGCGCCCTGATGTTTATAGCAGCATTATCAACAATAGCCAAACTATGGAGAGAGCCCAAACGTCCATCAACTGATGAATGGATAGATAAGATGTGGTACACACACACACACACACAACTATTACTCAGCCATCAAAAAGAATGAAATCTTTCCATTTGCATTGATGTGAACAGAGCTAGGTTGTATTATGCTAACTGAAATAAGTCAGTCAGAGAAAGACAAATAACATGATCTCATTCTTATGTGGAATTTGAGAAAGAAAACAGATGAACATATGGGAAGAGGAAAAGGGGAAAAAAGAGAAAGGGAAACAAGGCATAAGTGACTTTAAATGATAGAGAACAAACTGAGAGTTGATAGAGGGAGGTGGGTGGGGGATGGGCTACATAGGTGGTGGGATTTTTTTTTAATTTAAATTCAATTATCCAAAATATAGTACATCATTATTTTCAGATGTAGTGTTCAGTAATTCATCAGTTCTGTATAACACCCAGTACTCACCACATCACATGCCCTCCTTAATGCCCATCACCCAATTAACCCATTGACCACACACCTCCCCTCCAACAACCCTCAGTTTGTTTCCCACAGTTAAGAGTCTCTCATGATTTTTCTCCCTCTCTGATGACATCCCATTCAGTTTTCCCTCCCTTCCCCTATGATCCTCTGTGTTGTTTCTTATATTCCACATATGAGTGAAACCATATGATAATTGTCTCTCTGATTGACTTATTTCGTACAGCATAATACTGTCCAGTTCCATCCACGTCGATGTAACCAATAAGTATTCATCCTTTCTGATCGCTGAGTAATATTCCATTGTGTGTATGTGTGTGTGTGTGTGTATATATATATATATATATATATATATATATATATATCACATCTACTTTTTAAAAATATTTTATTTATTTATTTGAGAAAGAGAGAGAGAGGGAGGAAGAGAGCACAAGCAGGGGGAGTGGCAGAGGGAGAGGGAGAAACAGGCTTCCAGCAGAGAGCCCAATGCAGAGCTTGATCCCAGGACCCTGATGTCATGACATGAGCCAAAGACAGATGCTTAACCAACTGAGCCACCCAGACACCCCTGTATCACATCTTTATCTATTCATCTCTCAGTGGACATCTGGGCTCTTTCAATAGTTTAGCTAGTGTGGACATTGCTGTTATGAACATCAGGGTGTAGGTGCCCCTTTGGATCACTGCATTTGTATCTTTGGGGTAAATACCCAGTAGTGCAATTTCTGGGTCATAGGGTAGCTCTATTTTCAACTTTTTGAGGAACCTCCATACTGTTTTCCAGAGTGGCTATACCAGCTTGCATTCCCACAAACAGTGTAAGAGGTTTCTCCTTTCTCTGCATCTTTGCCAACATCTGTTGTTTCCTGTGTTGTTAACTTTAGCCACTCTGACTGGTGTGAGGTGGTATCTCCTTGTGGTTTTGATTTGTATTTCCCTGATGCCAAGGGATGGGGAGCACTTTTTGATGTGTCTTTTGGCCATTTGTATGTCTTCTTTGGGGAAATGTCTGTTCATGTCTTCTGCCCATTTCTTAACTGGATTATTTGTTTTGGGGGTGTTGAGTTTTATGTTCTTTATAAATCTTGGGTACTAGCCCTTTATCAGATACGTCATTTGCAAATATCTTCTCCCATTCCAAAGGTTGCCTTTTAGTTTTGTTGATTGTTACCTTTGCTGTGCAGAAGCTTTTTATCTTGATGAAGTCCCAATAGGTCATCTTTGCTTTTGTTTCTCTTGCCTTTGGAGACTGTTGGATCCTATTGGCTATAACTTGGTGAGAATTTTGGCATCCATGTTCATCAGAGATATTGGTCTATAATTCTCCTTTTTGGTGAGATCTTTGTCTGGTTTTGGGATCAAGGTAATGCTGGCCTCATAGAAAGAGTTTGGAAGTTTTCCTTCCCTTTCTGTTTTTTTTAAACAGTTTCAGAGGTATTAATTCTTCTTTAAATGTTTGATAGAATTCCCCCGGGAAGCCATCAGCCCTGGACTCTTGTTTGTTGGGAGATTTTTTTATTACTGCTTCAATCTCCTTGCTGGTTATGGGTCTGTTCAGGTTTTCTATTTCTTCCTGCTCCAGTTTTGGTAGTTTATAAGTTTCCAGGGATGCATCCATTTCTTCCAGATTGCCTAATTTGTTGGCATATAGTTGCTCATAATATGATCTATTTCCTTGGTATTGGTAGTGATCTCTCCCTTTTCATTCATGATTTTATTAATCTGGGTCCTTTCTCTTTTCTTTTTGATAAGTCTGGCTAGAGGTTTATTGATCTTATTTATTCTTTCACAGAACCAGCTTTTAGTTTCATTGATCTGTTCTACTGTCCTTTTTGGTTTCTATTTCAATGATTTCTGCTCTAAGCTTTATTATTTCTCTTCTGCTTGGATTAGGCTTTATTTGCTGTTCTTGCTCCACTTCCTTTAGGTGTAAGGTTAGGTTGAGTATTCGAGACTTTTCTAATTTTTTGTGAAAGGCTTGTATTGCTATATACTTCTCTCTTAAGACCACCTCTGCTGTATCCTAAAGGTTTTGAAGAGCTGTGTTTTCATTTTCATTTGTTTCCATGATTTTTTTTATTCTTCTTTAATTTCCTGGTTGACCCATTCATTCTTCAGTAGGATGCTCTTTAACCTCCAAGTGTTTGAGTTCCTTATAAATTTTCTCTTGTGATTGAGTTCAAGGTTCAAAGCATTGTGGTCTGAAAATATGCAGGGAATAATCCCAAACTTTTGGTATCAGTTGAGACCTGATTTGTGACCCAGTATGTGATCTATTCTGGAGAATGTCCCATGTGCGCTAGAGAAAAATGTGTATTCTGTTGCTTTAGGATGGAATGCTTTGTATATATCTGTGAAGTCCATCTGGTCCAGTGTGTCATTCAAAGCCCTTGTTTCCTTGTTGATCTTTTGTTTAGATGACCTATCCATTGCTGTGAGTACGGTGTTGAAGTCCCCTACTATTATTGTATTATTATCCATGTGTTTCTTTAATTTTGTTATTAATTGGTTTATGTAATTGGCTGCTCCCAAGTTAGGAGCATAAATATTTATAATTGTTAGATTGTCTTGTTGCATAGACCCTTTAAGTATGATGTAGTGTCCCTTCATCACTTAGTATAGTCTTTGGTTTAAAATCTAATTTGTCTGATGTAAGGATTGCTACACCAGTTTTCTTTGGATGTCCATTAGCATGATAAATGGTTCTCCACCCCTTCACTTTCAATCCGGAGGTGTCTTTGGGTCTAAAATGAGTCTCATTTTTTTTTTTTTTTTTTTTAAGCAGAACTTCTGAGTGGGCTTCCTCTACGAACTGTGTAGAAATTAGCAGCTTTAACACATCCCAGCTTCGGGGAGAGGTTAAGTTTCTTTCTTTCTTTCTTTTTTTTTTTTTTTTTAAGATTTTATTTATTTATGTGACAGAGAGACAGCCAGCGAGAGAGGGAACACAAGCAGGGGGAGTGGGAGAGGAAGAAGCAGGTTCCCAGCGGAGGAGCCCGATGTGGGACTCGATCCCGGAAAGCCAGGATCACGCCCTGAGCCGAAGGCGGACGCTTAACGACTGCGCTACCCAGGCGCCCCTAAAATGAGTCTCTTGTAGACATATATGGATGGGGCTTGGTTTTTTATCCAATCTGATACCCTGTGTCTTTTGATTGGGGGACTTAGTTACATTCAGAGTAACTACTGAAATATATCAATCTAGCGCCATTGTATTACCTGTAAAGATTAGATTTTATTTCTGCACTAAGAAATTCTCTAGTGTCTTTTATGCTTTTTTCAAGCCCAGCTAGTAACTTTATAATCATTACCTTGAATTCCAGCTCTGACAGTTTATTTATATCCATATTGATTACATCTGTGACAAAGAGTATTACCTCTGGTTCTTTCCTTTGTTGTAAATTCTACCTTCCAGTCATTTTGCCCAGAGAAGAATGGGTGAACAAGATAACAAAATCAAAAATATCAACCACAACCCAAGCAAAATACACACTAGAGAAATCTAAAGAGGTCAGAAAACAAAAAAGAAAAGAGAAAGAAAAAAAAAAGGAGTGGAGGGGAGAGAATATAATCTCCCAGGTGGACAAAACACTGTGATCCATTTGGTCCTGAGTGTATTTCACTCTGTTTGTTAGAACACACTAAATCCCAAAATTGTAAAGAGAGCACAACTTATATATATAAAAATAAAATTCAATATAGTGAAATAAAGCCAAAAATGAAGAATATATCTATAAAGTGTAATGTAAAAATGAACATTAAAAAAAAAGACTTAAAAACAAAGAGTTGATAAAATAAGAAACTAGTTGAAAGGGAAGAAAAAAGAAAAAAAGAAAAGGAAAATTTTAAAATGAAAGCTAAAAGAATCATGAGAAAAAAACCCTCAAATTCTATATATTATTTTCTCCTAATGCTGGACTTTGCAGTTCCATGTGCTCGGTAAATTTGGTATTCCCTGATGTTCCAGCTGGTCTTCTGGGGGAAGGGCCTGCGACACTGATTCTCAGGTGTCTTTGCACGGGTGGAGTTGCACTGCCCCTTGCCAGGGGGCCAGGCTCAGTGTAAAATGCTTCGGATTATCCTATGTGGTTTTTGTTCCATGAAGGCTTTCCATGCCACTTTAGAGGATAAAATAAAAAAGGCTGTGCCCTGATCTCTGGCCCCAGAGCTGAAAGATCATGGGCCCCTCTCTTCAGTAAACCCCCAAGGAAAAGCAGTCTTCACTTTTGTGTGTGCCAAACTCTGCAGACTCCTGTGGTGCACACCCACGCCAATCCTCCTGGGGGAGGGAGGAGGGTCGCCGAGTTTCTGCCCTTTGCAGGATCCCCACACAGAGAGCTGGAGAGCGGTCGCCGGATGGTGCCATGGTTCACGGTCAATGGCACACAGAGCTGAGTCCCCTCCTGGGCTTGCTGACCATAGCCAGTTTCTCTGCTCCAATGCTTGGGGCTCACCGACTCAGGCACTTGCTTTCTTTCTGTGACCCCGGGGATCCTGAGATCACACTGTCCCACCTAGGATTCCACCCTGCTTCACCACCAGAGCACCTTTCAGGCAGGGATGGCTCTCACTAAAACAGACTTCCAAAAGTTCTGATTTTGGGCTCCAGGGCTATGTCACTTTGTTGTAGCCAGCTCCCTCTTCCTGTGGCTTATTTTCTCATACATTGCCTCGGATTCACTTCTCCACACCTCCTAACTTGCAAAAAGTGGTTGCTTTTCTGTTTGTAGAATTCCAGCAATTCTTTCCTTACATCTCAGGTTCAATTCATAAGTATTCAGAATGGTTTGATAGTTGTCTGGCTAAATTCAAGGGACGAGATGAAATGAGGTCTCCTACTCTTCCACCATCTTGCCTCCCTCCTGGGTAGTGGGTATTAAGGAGGGCACTTGTTGTGATGAGCACTGGGTGTTGTATGTAAGTGATGAATCACTGAGTTCTACACCAGAAACCAACATTGTACTGTATGTTAACTAACAAAACTTAAAGAAAATAGAATAGAATAAAGAACGTGAATGTCTCAGAAAATTCCTTAGACTTCAGACATATACCTCCATGTCCCGTTGTGCAATAAGTCCCATCTCCCAGAGGTGTATTTATTGTGAAACTAATTAGTCTTTAGATTAATGCCTATGATTTACAAAGGCTTTTTCAAAAACCCTGTACCTAATTTCTAATTAGTTAATTTTCATTCTTGTTTTCGTAAAGTAGTGCCCCCACCATATTTTATAAGCTCAGGCTTCACAAAATTTGGGTAAGCCAGGGTCAATTACTCCAAAGAGTACACTAATTCCTCTTTTTTCCCGTTGATTCACTGGGTTACAATATCTAAATAGATGGTAGCAGCTGCTTCCAGTTCAGTGTAATACATAGAATGCTTTCTGGCAGATGTGTTACTCCCAGAAAGAAATGACTTCTAACCTGACAAAGCTTGAAGTTGCAGAATCATCAAACACAATTTCACAATTGCTCACCAAGAGTGATGTGAGAGGAGCCAACCCTACTTCCAGACTTCCATTCCTGGATCCTTGTCTGCCAGTTCTTGAGAACACAGTACTATGAATGGGCCATTGGTTCAGTGCTGGGACTGCTTCTTGGAGGACAGAGTCCTAGGCCTAAGACATCTTAAATAAGCATTTAACAGACCGGCTCACCGTTTTACTAGATGAGCTGCTTCTAGGGTTAGGTACATGGTAAGTCCCGTGAACCCTACATTTAAAAGCACATTGTTGTATCTCCCATGCCATAAGACCAGTCACTTTGTTTCGGGCAATATTGAAAGGAATACCAAGTCAATAGAAAAGTCCTTCTGTACATTCTCAAATAGTGCTACATACAAAAACTTCATGACCCAGACTCTGCCATAAAGCAAATAATGGTGCTCAATGATTCTGCCTCTCCAACAACAGTCAAAAGCTCATCTCTGTGGCTGATAAGAATGTGGTTGGTACCAAGCAATCTCTCTCATTAAATGCACTGAGCAGAAAACTACGGCAGAGCAAATCTGGAAAAGTGCATGAACATGACCTGTCCCCTTGTTTCTTTCAGGTCTCTTCTCAAATATGATCTTATTTGGGAGGCCTTCACTCATCCCTTCATACAAAACAGCTTCATCTCCACCACACCTCTCCAAATCTTACTTAACATCCTTCATTTTTCCTTGAAACACATATCATCATCTAACAGAGTGGACATTGACATGTTTATTTTCCATGAATATCTCCAATGTATATTTCCAATGAAATACATTTCATGAAGGTGCAAGTCCCTGCCACTTGTGGAAGTCTATCCCTGATTACAATGTCTCATTTTGGATCTGCCACTTCTGCTACTTCTAACTCCTTCATCCCATCATCAAGAACCCAGAGTCATCACCTGAATGTTTAGCCCACATGATTTAAAGTCCTGTTAGTTCTCCACTGTAGGCAAGTGGAAATAAAAACGTCCTGCACTCAAAGTTGGGTTCCATTACTCTCTGAATGATGGGAGAGTTGAAGTTGAAAGAACAATTCATACAATTTCATTCTTTTTTTGAGTGTTCTACAATGGTGACAAAAGCCAGAAATGATTCTTTAGTTAAATTATTTTTCTACATTTGTCAATCTCCTATACTACAAGCTCTTTGGTCCAGGAAACTTTTCTCCCTGATTGTTTTTCAAGGACCTGTACCAGAAACTGGAATAAAGAAAATGTTCAAAAAATATTTGTTCAGTGAATGGATGAGTTTGTGAAAATAAATGTTGGCTGGCTGTTAAGGAAATGCCAGTTTATAACATCTGATTAATATGTAGTTTTCCCATAGAAAATTCTGGGAGGAAGATAAGAACCATGTCCCCCCAGCAGTTGTATTCTTCAATGTAAATTAATAAATTGGCATTAAATATTTATGTATATGTTTCTGGAAGAATGACTCATCTGAGTCCATTCTTGAGGCAAAGGCTTACATATTGCCAAATTAACTTTCTAAAATGTGAAAAATTAAGAGACAAATGACACCCATTTGTCATGTGCCACATGCTTTTTATTTTGGGAATTCTATAACTGCTGTTTTATGTGTTATATTCTCTTTTCTGTCAGTTAAGCTTATGAATGTATTCTACAAGTGTCTGTAGAGTTCTAGGCCTATAATACAGTTATTATGGCTAAAGCAGGCTACTTATACACCCCAAATTCAAATTCCACTTCCAGTGGTGTGGAGTTGTCATTAAGAAATGGCTACCCAGTCAGAAAGTGTATGTCCCAGATCCCTTTATCATTAGGCCTTGGTCCTATGTTAGACCAAACTCTAACAAGTGAAGTGGCTGTGATGACTGACAGTCCCAAGCCTGGTCACAAAAATTCCAACACAGATTTCCTCTATTCTGTAACTTAGTCCATTTGGGCTGCTGTAACAAAATGTCGTAGATGGAGTGGGTTAAACAGCAAACACCCGTTTCTCAAAGTTCTGGAGTTCTGAGAAGTCCAAGGTCAAGGTGTGTCAGATTCAGTTTCTGGTGAGAAGCCTTTTTCCAGGTTTGCAGAGGGCCACCTTCCTGTTGTGCCCTCATGTCATTGGGAGAAGAGATAAAGCAAGTTTTCTGGTTTCTTCTTATAAGGACATTGAGCCCATCATGAAGACCCTATCCTCATGATCTCCTCTATGATCTCCCAAAACCCCAACCTCCCATTACCATTACAAGGGGGTTAGGGCTTCAACATATGAATTGGCAGGGAGGTATGCACGCATTCAGTCCTTAACAGTTACCTTTGCAACTGCCTATAGTGGACACAGCCCCTGACACCATTTGGAAGAGGACAGAGCACTTGTGAGAGTGGTACATGAACAACTGCACAGAAAAACACTGCCCCACTGACCTGCATCCACCATCTTACATGTATAGGAAATACATTCTATTTCACTCAAAGCATCAAGCATGTCTCAGCTGTATTTGTTATACCATTAGCCCACACCACTATTGCAAGGAGATAAGGTAGAAGGATGAAATGTGTTCACTATGGTAGAGAGCCCCAGATTTTGGATATACCTCACAGAAGGAAATTATCTTCATTACAAATGAACATTTAGGACTAACATGGGGGAAAAAATCATATTTTTTCATCTTTACACCATTCTCTCCTACTTCCCAAGTCTTGTCTCAACAATGTGTAAGAAAATAACTCCAGTACTTGTTAAATGACCCCAAGACTACCAGAGGTTATGTGATATTAACAATCTGCCCTAGGGGCGCTTGGGTGGCCCAGTTGGTTGAGCAACCAACTCTTGATTGTGGCTCAGATCGTGATCTGGGGTTGCGTGATTGAGCCCCGTGTAGGGCTCCTCACTGGGCATGGGGTCTTCTTGAGATTCTCTCTCTACCCCTTCCTCTGCCGAACCCCCTTGTGTTCTTTCTCTCTCTCTGAACAAATAAATAAAAACTTTTTAAAAAGCTCTATTCTTGGAGCATGAATTGCATGAGCAAAGTCAATGCACTGCTATTCATTAACTCAGGAAGAACAGTAATCCTGAGAAGTTTCCCTGAGATGTACCCAGCAGAGCAAATTTTAACAAACTGCATGTCAGCATTTTATCACCACCAGCCATGGAGGGCCATTATATGAGAAGCACTAAGAGGCCCATTAAGTGTTCACTGCAGGGATACCTTTCAGAACGGAGTTTATGCTATCCCTCAGCACATATTTTGCGGACCTGTGGGAAAAATTCCCTTCAGTATATGAAGCAGAAATAGCTGTACTTCTGAAAAACTGGTTTTCTTTTCTTTTGTGGACATTAAGTATTGTGCAACTGATCTTGTTTGTCTCCTTTTTCTAAGAAAGCTTGGAGTCCATTTCTCAATTCCTCTCTAGCAGGCATAGCTACCCTGCATGTTTCATTTTTGAGGAGATAGCACATTATGGCTTCGTCTGATTTTTTAGCAAAAAAAAAAAAAAAAAAGAAAGAAAGAAAGAAAGAAAAGAAAGATTAATTTTTTCTTGATTTCTCCATTTCCTTTGTTAATTTTGGATGCCATAGTATCTCAGTTCTGCATATTCTCTGAACACAATCCAGTTTAAAAACACATATCTGTCTTCTCACAGAGATCCATAATTCATCAGCTATTTACATTAATTAAATATAGATAAATACCTTACCCTTGTCTCATCAGCTGTTCCTTCTATCAGGAGAAATTCATACAACTTCTCTCACCAGAGAACGTCAAGTTGGAGCAAATGGTACCGCATCTGAAATGCTTCCCTTTAGGCATCACTCACTGCTTTTCTATGTCACCACTTTTTTTTTATTTTAATGTTTTTTTATTATACTATGTTAGTCACCATACAGTACATCGTGGTTTCCGATGTAAAGCTCGATGCACCACTTTTTAAATAGAATTTCCATATTTACTTATCCCCTCATTATAATGCATTTTTCTGGGTAGTTGTTTTGAAGACTGTCTGCCCTGCCATTAATTAAATACAGATAAATAAAATAAATGGACAATGTACTTATTTTATCATTCTTTTGCACCAGGGAATACAGAAATGATAAAGTAAATGAAGTCAACGCTGATAAGAATCTCGATGTGTTACTACTAGTGCGAAATCAAAACTCAAAATGCTACCTACCAGCATTCCATTCATAAATCTCATCTATCCACTAGGTAATTCATTTCTTCAATTGCTTTATCCCAACGAGTTAACTGAGCTCAGAAAACTGAATAGGTTGAGAAACATCTCTTAGGCATCAAATACCATATAAAACAAAGCAGGCTTCTGCTAAGCAATCCAGAAGCCAGAGGCAAGCTCTTAAAGATGAATTTCTCTCTGTCAGAAAGAATGAGAGGATTTTCTGACAAGTTCTATGACATGGTTGGAGGGAGGGGAAAGGAAGGTGGTGAGATGAGCTTACGCTTTCCCAAAGCTTGAACAATCTCATTTCCAATGAGAAGTACGCCATGCCCAGGAAGTAATATAACCTGAGTTTGTTCTACTTTTATGCCATTAAGGCCTTCAAACACTGTAAAGCTGGAGAAAGCGCATACCAAAAACACAAGAAGTTAAAGATACGTGCTTAACTGTGTAACTATCAAATCCTCTACACACATTGATCATAGCAACATATATTTTGAATGCTGCATTTTTCCAACAAGAGATGAAAAAGTTTGGGGAAATTAGTATTTATATAAATACCCTCTTCTGTGGAGACCACAGAGCAAAGGATAAGCAGGCCTCGCTCTCCATGATTAAATTTTCCTTGTGTCCTCTCTTATTTCTAACTATGGCTGCTACCACCACCAACTTGAGACCCATCTTTCTGACTAGATGTATGGCAATTCCATTTCTCCTTGGTTTATCTAAGGAAGATTTGGACTTCTCAAAAGGATTCTTCCTCCTAATTGAAGGAACATGGTACAAAACACAGTACAGGAAAATTACAAACAAGCAGAAAAACAACCGCTTCAGAAGCCCCGAAACAGTTATTGACAGAGGATCTATGTCTTTTCATGCCAAGACAAAGTTTAAGGAAAAATCAAAAATTGATCAGGCAACCAAAAGTTTACAAGTTCATTCCCCTCGTCCTTATTAGAGTAAAACTCCTTCTCGGGTTCTCACAAGCTGGCTCCAGCACACCTGCCGGCCTTCCCCGGACGTGCTGGAGCTGGCTGTCCCTTACCCTTGTCTCATCAGCTCTTCCTTCTCTCAGGAGAGATTCGTACTTCTCTCACGAGAGAACGTCAAGTCGGAGCAAATAGTACCTCATCCGAGATGCTTCCCTTGACATTCCACAGCGGAGGTCACAGCTTTTCTATGTCACCAGTTTTTAAATAGAATTTCCACATTTATGTATCCCCTCATTACAAGGCATTTTCCTCAGTAATGACTTTGGAGACTGTCCGCCGTCCCGAGCTATAAGCTCCCTCTGCTATATACGTATTGTCTTTATACTCTCAGCAGAGTAGAAAGTAGCTGAGTAACAAACTAGCTGATCCATAGAACCATGCAACAAAGCTTTACTGAGTTAATTAAATTGGAATGTAGGATAATTTGAATCCCAATACAGTTTTTAATCTAATATTATCCTGCTCATCACGATCATAGACTATTGAGTTGGTCATATTTCAATGGGAATTTTTATTAATTCTATGCCTCAAATCCTATATGCCATTTCTATAGAATTTCTAAGAAATACCAGTATATTTAGTTGTTCATTTTGTCACAAAGGAAAAAAAAATTTTTTTCTCAGTATTATAACCATTTTGGGAATGTAATCCGGTTGAGAATTTTTCTACCTAGAATCAAAAAATTATTAAGGTCTACTCAGGAAAAACTGAGTAGCTATATAACTACTTTGAAACAGTTTTATTAATGAAACAAATATTTTATTTCATCTTTTAATGCACATTAAAATTGTGAAGGCCACTCTAATTCCATGTGCTTAGAAACGCAGCAGTCCCGGTAGCAGCGACCAAGGTTTATATTTATCAAGCTTCTCCGGATTCTGTCTCCAAAATGGTATCATGATTTAAGTCTGTTCAAGTTTCTTTGAGACTATCTGTCATTTAAAGCTGAATGGTGTGGTGAACTCATCTAAGAAAGTCCTGATGTTGAATCCTGGCTCTCGAATGAGCTAAATGCTCATAGTGCTATAATCAAAATCTTGCAATCTCGATTTTGTCTTATGTAAGATGGATTTCATTAGCCTTTCTCTTAAGCGTATTGAAGGTTCAATGAGATTGTTCATATGAAAATATTGTGTATAGAAGATCTTAATTTGTGGGGGCACCTGGGTGGCACAACGGTTAAGCGTCTGCTTTCGGCTCAGGGCGTGATCCCAGCGTTATGGGATCAAGCCCCACATCAGGCTCCTCTGCTATGAGTCTGCTTCTTCCTCTCCCACTCCCCCTGCTTGTGTTCCCTCTCTCGCTGGCTGTCTCTATCTCTGGTGAATAAAGAAAGAAAGAAAGAAAAATCTTTAAATAAAAAAAAAAGAAGATCTTAATTTGTGTAAGAACTAATTGATCTTTGTTACCCAAAATCATTTTATTTGTGTAATCCCAGTTTAGGAGCATGATCTGAACATGCAAATCTTCTGTATATAAGTGATTTTTACTTTCACTTAACAGAAAAACAAACTAAAAGTAATGTGAAGGACTGGGTTTGTTTCCCATGGCTAGCACAAGTAATGGATGCTCCGGCAGTCGGAGCATCGCTTTTGTGGAAAGTGGTGGTGCCTCCTGCTTCTGCCATTAGCAGGAAAGTAAAAGACTTTCTCTATGTCTGACTGACTGGAACTGAGTGACGTTGCTGCACGAAGTTGCAAGGGAGTCTGGGAAATTGGGTATCTTCCCTTCCATCATTTAAATGGGAAAGAGCGAGGGTGAAGGTTTTTAGAAATAAACTTTTGGCATTTCTCTTACTTTCCCACTGTGATATTTACATATTAAGAAAATGCTTGCATTAGAACCAAATAAATGCCATGAAATGATTAAGTTCCTCTCCTTCCAAAGCAAACATAATTATCGGGTAAGCTTCAAATATAGCCAGGGAAGAGAAAAATACACTTGATTTCACTTCTCTAAACTCTTTATTAAATTAATTATACCAAAAAAATTAATTATACTGCTTTGTTTTTCCCCTTCAGTGTGTATTGTTCATTCGAAATGCACTTAAGTTCATTTGTTTCTAGTTAAGTTCTACTTTTTGTTTACCTTTCCCTATGCTTGATTCCTGAATTCAGTTTTCGAGTTTGTAAAACACTAATATAATTCTAAAATGCAGATTTTTTTTTTTAAAGTATACTCCGAGAAGTGGCCGGCCCACCTCACTCCTGCTGTTCTAATCCTCCCATCTTCTCTACTGACTCCCCAACTGCCCGCTATAAGTAAAATAATCACATTAGTTTCTGATTTATCCTGTGCATGTGTGTTGTATGAAGGAACAGACACACTGTGGGGTTTTCTGGGTGGGAAGGAGAGGGAGCTGCCCATCTTCTGTCTGGTTTTTGGTCTTGATAAGAGTTATTTACTTGGGACATTAGCCCTTTGTGATAGGTGTTGCAAATATCATCTCCAAGATGTCTTAATATTGTCTCTTGTCAGTCATCTCTTGACATTTAAAAAAATGTTTTTGGCCATTTACAGGGCATTTTTTTAAATCGTAGGCAATTCTATCAGTCATTTCTTGAACTACATCCGGATTGTATGTCACAGCTAGAAAACCTTATTTACATGTAGCTTTTCGAGGAGTCCACCCTGTTTTTTAATAATACCTGAATTATTTCATTTTTACGTTTAAATCTATGATCCTGAAATTGTTTATTTCCTAAATCAAAAACAAGTGTTAGAAATTTGAAATTTACATATTGTGTGTCTAGTTCTTCTAATGTATTTCTCCATTGATTACTACATGTTTAAGTAAGATTTATGGATAGTCATAAAGACAAATATATTTTCAATGATATTGCCACTTCAATTTGCAATCAATAAGAAAAATATGGAAATATAAATATGTTATAACAGGGCTATTAGTTTTTATCTCTTCATATATCAGAAAGAGTTGATCTAAACACAGTCATTTAAGGAAAAGACAAACCCAGAAAGTTATATTTTTTAAAACTATTTTCCAGTTTGTAATCTTTGTGGCAAATTTTTGTATTATTATTTACATTTTTCTTAAGCGAGATATTTTAAAATAATAATTTACAGTTAAAAATTGCTTGAGGAGGGTTACCTGGGTGGCTCAGTCAGTGAAGCTTCTGACTTGGGCTCACGTCATGATCTTGGTGTCCTGGGATCAAGCCCCACATCAGGCTCCACAGTGGGGAATTTGCTTCTCCCTCTCCCTTTGCCCCTCCTTCCTGCTCATGCTCACGCTCTCTGTCTCTCAAATTAATAAATAAAAATCTTTAAAAAAAATTGCTTGAGGAATGAGGCCATAGTTTCTCCCTCCACTTCTTATTACCAAATATAAGGAAAACATATTTCAATGATCTTTCGAAGGTAAGCACTGTGTATAGCATATCACACTATTTCAAAGTAATTCAGATCACGTATTTTTCATCTTGAAGTTATTTTAATCTTAAATATCCAATGAAAGCCATAATACATAAGTATCTCTAAACTGTATGTGTTATATGAAAACGAAGAAGCAATACTCTCCTGTTTTTATTGGGCACCTACTAGAAAAAACTGAAAAGAGTAATAATCCAAATGTTGATCTCAGTTTAATTTTATCTACTCTGATTCCTATCAAATCATATATAGCTATAGAAATTTACATTTGACAGTAGTTACAATTAAAGACAATGTCATAGACAAATAATTTCAAAATGTGCTTATTGTGTTTGTTCAGGGTTTGGGAAGAAGGGTTATGAAAAACCATGTCAAATATGTTAAACTGAAAATTATTTCAGATAACAACTACTCTTTTTTGGATGAAGCAATAAGATAAACTAAAATATTTTGTTCATCTGTCAACCGAGTTTCTCCCTACATACTATTTATCCCATTACTTTCTGAACAACCTTATCTCAATTTGAGGAATATAATTTTATTTTAAAAGTAGAAGGCACCTGGGTGGCACAGTCAGCTAAGTGTCGAGTCTTGGTTTCAGCTCACATAGTGATCTGAAGATTGTGAAATCAAGCCCCACGTCAGGCTTCACACTCAGCATGAAGTCTTCTTAAGACTCTCTCTCCCCACCTCTCCCTCTGCCCCTCCCCACCGTGCTCTCTTTCTCTCTCTCTCTAAAATAAATAAATAAATCTTTAAAAAAATAAAAATAGAAGTGCCATGAAAAAAGCATTTCATAAATTGTAAACTAAAAAATTAATAAGAAATACTTTCATAGCATTCTCTATTTTAACAAATATGCAATATTTGAATCTTGTCCTTATGCTATTTCTCTTTTCAACATAGTCCGAGGATATCATTTTAAGGTGAGAGCCATAATGCATAAGTTTTGACACTAAGAAAATAGCAAAGGTCATATTGCAGTTTTATATTTTAAGTCAGTAGACCCCCACTCCAACCCGATTCTCCTAAGCTGAGGCTCAGCCAAATAAATGCTTAGATTGTCTCTCTTTTGCTTCAAAATATAATAATGATGGCCTTGGACAATTTTTAGGCTGGGGTTAAATGTTATAGTTGTACCTAGTTATACCAATAAAGGTGAGGAGGAAGGTGTAACATAAATGTAAATATATTAAATATATAAACATAAAATAAATATATTTATAAGAATTTGACCATCTTTAGCAGAACTGATTCTAAATTTTCCGAGCAGTGTAATTATAATTATTTGCTGTGATACAAAACCACATGCAGTGTACTAACTACTTGAGAAAAGTTGCTGTCAGCGTCATCATCATTGATGGCTTTACTTCCCACATAAATCCTCTAAAATTTTAAGTATCCCCAAAATATTTGGTAGTCCTGCTTCCCCTAATTCACACATTCTTGATCGGGTAAAACTTTTAGATGAGAGAAGTAGTTTGTGTGCTCATTAACTATATATTCATGCTGGCTAGCCAGTTCAGTTAAGGGATATATTCACCGTTAAGATAAATATCTGATCAGGTATTTAAGCCATCTAATGGTTGTATTATACTAAATACTAACCAGTTGTTTACTCCCTCTTTAGATTATAATTTTAGCATTTGATAGCATTGACCACTAGTTGTCGTTGTTTTCTGATGTTTTCTACCAGCAAAATGTTTTGTTCAGAATGACTGTGTTTGTGCCAAGAAACCTGACAAATGTCTTGATCTACAACTTCCTGAATGTCCAATATATCAAATCTAAAAAGTTGCCTCCTCTTTACTCTAAAGTTCAAAAAAAAAAAAAAAAATAAATAACAGAAGAGACCATTAAGATGGGGGATGATCCTTTTTTTTTTTTTCATTTCAGCAGTCTCACATTGATACTCCATTTGCATGTTCGTTCACTTATTCAATAAATATTTATTGAGTGTCAATTATGTGCTAAACACTGGACTAGGCATCAGGGATATAATGCTGAACTAAGACCAAATGTCCATGTCCTACTGAAGATGCCGTCTGATTAGAAACAGGTATTAAATCACTGATTCTTCAAGCTAAATATTCAATTAAAAATGATGGATGTATTCTAAGACAAAAAATAAATCACAATAAAATAAAGAAGGATGATTTTAATTAAGGGCTCAGGGAAAGCTTCACACACACAAGTAATTTCTACTTATGTTTAAGGTCTCCATGGATACCTGCACAGCACATAGATATACAGAAATGTATATCACATATATATATATATATAAATGTGTGTGTGTATATATATATATATATATATACATATAATATACATGTACACACATAGATACTTTAACATAAGTAGGAGTTAGGCAAGCAACTTTAGAGAGAAGAAGGAAGAAAGAAAGATATAGAATATGCAAAGGGCCTGAGGTCAGAAAGAGTTAATAGAGGGCCAGTATGGCTGCAGCAGACAGAGAGCCAGCGGGAGGTGAGACCAGGATGGAGTAAAGGGCCAGATTACGCACAGCTTTATGGGCTGTCTTAGAGATTTTTAATTTTGTACTAATGTAATGGGAAGGTTTTGAAGGATCTGAAACAAAATAGTGGAGCAGCAGGTTCTCTTGGGCTATAATGTATCAATTGTTAGGCTAAGTATGAGCGATAATTACTAAAGTGAGGAAACCAAATAGAAAGTAGTACAGACAAAAACCACTAGAGCTTGGCCAAGAGGGCTACTCACTTTTTTTTTTTAAGATTCTATTTATTTATGTGAGAGAGAGAACATGAGCAAAGGTGAGGAGGGGCAGAGGCAGAAGCAGGCGCCCCGCTGAGCAAGGAGCCCAATGCGGGACTCGATCCGAGAACCCCAGGACCCCAGGGTCACGACCTCAGCTGAAGGCAGACGCTCAACCAACTCAGCCACCCACGTGCCCCAAGGGTTGCCTTTTTATAGAGAAAAAGTGAATAGAAATAAGAACTTTTCAGGGGCGCCTGAGTGGCACAGAGGTTAAGCATCTGCCTTCGGCTCAGGGCATTATCCCGGCGTTCTGGGATCGAGCCCCACATCAGGCTCCTCCGCTATGAGCCTGCTTCTTCCTCTCCCACTCCCCCTGCTTGTGTTCCCTCTCTGGCTGGCTGTCTCTATCTCTGTCGAATAAATAAATAAAATCTTTTAAAAAAAAAGAAAGAAAAAAGAACTTTTCAGGATAAAGACGAGATACAGTTATGGATTTGTGGGAGATGAAATAAAAGTTTCTGGAAAGAGGAAGTGAATGGGCAGACCCCCGAGGAGGCAGACTGGAGGAGAAAAAGATCTGCAGGGGCACCATGAGGAGGTCAGTACACCCCAATTTGTTAATTTGAGATGCTGTGAATCATCTAGTGAAGATGTCAAGGAGGGAATTAAATGTCCAAGTCTACAGTTCAATGAGAGGTTTGAGATTGACATGCCGGTCTTTCTTGCATATAGATGAGGTCTAACGGGTGGGGAATGGATAAAATTACCTACACTGAGAGTACTGATTGAGGAGAGAAGACCCACTATCAAATATAAAGGAACCTAACATAGGGAATAAGGTTTCTCGATTTTTTTGGTGTGTATAAAATTTCCCTGAGATATCTAATAAAATGCAGTCTCAACCTTACTCACAGAAAGTTCTGGAATGGAACTCAGTCATATGCATTTGAAAAATATTCCTTATTATTCTGAGGTTGTTGTTTCATTTTGAGAATGAAACATTTGCATTGTTTTCAGCCTGAGAAAAAACAAGAGACAAAAAAGGACACTGTGCAGTTTTATGTGGAATCCCTTATATTCAAAAAATGAAAAAGTAAAGGTCAGTGTGCTCAACACATGGAGAAAAGGGACAAAAATGAGGCTGGAGAAACAAGCAAGAACCAAATCACGTTGCGTCTTATAGACCAAAATAAGAATTGGGAACTTTTTCCTTAGGGTCATGGGGAAACATAAAAGACTTTAGGCATAACTAACATGAACAGATACATGTTTTAGAAAAAAATAACTAGTTGCAGAGTAGAGATCAGTTTTCTTGGAGAAAACTGAATGTGGAGGGTCCAGTTCATAGTTGCAATTGTCTTGGATATTAGAATAGGATGGTGATACTGTAAATGGAAAGAATATAGAATTTGAGGAAAATGTAGCAAGAAAAATGGCCAGGATTTGATGATGTATATGACATAGAAAGGGGTAAAAGTTAAGGAAATGTCAGGGTCAGCTTAACAAACCCAGTTTGGAAATGGGCTCCATCATGGCCACAGGAAATGCTGGAGGAGAAACGGACTTTAGGGATGGCAGGTGGAGATGGGTTCATGAGTGCTGCTTCCAGCATGGTAAGCTTGAATGAAACACCAAAATGAAGAAGTTTAACGGGCCCCACAGCAGAGACTCATCAATGTATAAATGTGTCGATAGTAGCTGAAGTGTGGGTGTGTAAATCATCCATGAAGAATGGCATCATAGGAAGTGTTCTCTGCAAAAGGGCGTTTCATATTATGCCACAGTCAAGAATACCACCTCACTGATAAATACCTAGTACATTAGACTTACCTGTTTAGAAAATGGGAAAGAATTTCAAAGGACAGTCTTAGAAATCCTCAATTATAAATAATGTATATGACAATGATGTGAATTAACACTAAGAATTTTATCAGAATAATTCAAATCTAGCTACTTTTTTTTTAAAGTCACATAAATTGACATGGGAAAAAGTACATTGAAAAGATCTTGATTATTTTTTATCTATTTTAATGTCTATATATTTGATATGCAGAACTTTATAAATCAAGTTGATATTGACTTCACAGATTACTAAAAAGTATTGTGAGTGTATATTACATTTTATTACAGTTTGACAACCCTTAAACAGTGGTGCATGTGTCAGTTTATCTCTCCAAATTGAGTATAAATCTATTTGCACCAAGAGCCAGATTATTTGGTTATTTGAATCTTTAGGAATACTTTGCTCAATTCTGATTACATAACTCAGTAATACTTTTTAGTTTCTGGATAAAAACTATTAGAATTTTTAGTGTGTTAAATGGAAAATGATTTAGATGTGCCTTTTGACTTAATTTTATAAAGTTAAGAAAACAGTGGCCAGATGATCTCCTACTGTTAAAAAGAGATGCTGATGTGAAGTTGAGCAGTGAGAGACTTCTGAATAATAAAACATAGACTTTAACTTGAAGAATCAGAAATAATTATCTCACTACAAAAGGGAGAACATTTTATTAATATAAGTACATTTAATTTATATTACATTTAATACATGATAGGCACCATGAATAATTACTAAAGAATTGCACTCTTTAAGAAAAATGGAAAACTCTACCTTTACTTAGGCAAAAAAGAAAGTTCATCTTTGTGTATGCTATAAAGAGACCAAAAAGCAGGCTAAGAACAAATGACCAAGGAAGAAGGAAAATAACAATTACAAGAAAACGAAGTTGGAAGGAAAAAGGAAAGGTAGATAGAAAAGAAGGAAAGAATGGATGAAGGGTTCGAAGAAGAAAGGAAGGAAGGAGGAAAGAAAGGAGAAAGGGGGCAGGTAGGGGGGAGGGAGCAACAAAAGATGGAGAGATAGATGGAGCTAAAGAAGAAGGAAAAGAAAGAAAGGAATGATAAAAAAGAGAGAAGGAAGAAGGATAAAGGAGGGGGAAGCCTTTCTTCAAAAGATTATTTATTTATTTATTTATGAGAGAGAATGCACTGCAAATGGGGGGAGGGGAAGAGGGAGAAAATCTCAAGCAGACTCCCCACTAACCTGGGAGCCCAACATGGGGCTTGATCTCACAACCCATGAGATCATGACCCTTGAGATCAGGATCTGAGCCAAACCCAAGAGTTGGATGCTTAACTCACTAAGACACCCAGGTGCCCTTCTTCAAAAGATTTTTTTAAAGGTTTGGTATTGCTTAGATTTAGTATTTCAGTTTGGTACTATGTGTTTCCATCCTCATTATACAAATTGTGTACCTTTTCAGATGCAAATAAAATTTGGGGGAAAAGAAAAATGTCAGGCAGTCTGCCAAATTCCTCACACTTAGAAATGACTCTCAACTACTAGTTAGAGTTCTGTTCAGCCTCAGAAGTCCTTGAGGGTTCGTTCTTATATTTCCATTCCTTCTAGATCTCCCAACTCTGGAGAGAAAAAATCGCTTAAGAATTGTGGAAAGGGCTAGAACAAGCTAAGGAAATGCCTTATGATCCCAGATAGTTTTACAGACTAAAGCATGTCCCCAGACCTTTGTTTCCTTATTGTGAACATTCATGGAGTGTGGTGCAAGTCACTCTACAAAATTAATCAAGAGTGTTGTCTCTCAAATAATCTCCTTATTAGAACAATATCTATCCATTACTTTGAATATTCATGATACTCCAGTCTTCCTCAACAGTCCATTCAATCAATTAATAAATGATGTATGTGTGGCATGATCTTGTTGACACTGCAGTATATGATTATGTCTCCTGGGACATCCAATCCTTCTGCCTAGTAATTTAGACCCCAAGTTACAAGTAACATTGAAAGGGGCACCTGGGTGGCTCAGTCAGTTAAGCGTCTGCCTTTGGCTCAGGTCATGATCCCAGGGTCCCCGCATCGGACTCCCTGCTCAGCCCCTCTCCCTCTGCCCCTCACCCTGTTAGTGCGCTCTCTCTCTCTTTCAAATAAATAAATAAAATATTTTTTTAAAAAAAGTAACTTTGAAAGAGAATTTATATATCATCATAATTTATAACACATTTATAAATAATATCCATTTAATAAAGGCATTATAGTTAGAGACATGACAAAATTTTAATAAGTATAAATTTTTTAGTCTTGAATCATAAAACATAAAAGTAGAGCAAGCTGAAATTTTACCTAATAACTAAATATTTTTCCTTCATTCTGAACTCCTCTCTCTCTGATGTCAGAAAACATATTTTCAATGTTTAGACCAAGCTATTGATTTCTTGAAAAACAGAAGGTTCATGTTCTAGTCACAGTATGATTTAGCAATTCTAAATCTGGCCTATTCACCACGCTACTCCACCTTTTCTTTATCCCAAGATACATTTATGTGCTTAGACTATCTAAAATAGAAGATTAGTCACAGTTGACCCATAAGCGCGGGCAAGCCTCGGTTAGTCCCCTAGGCTCCCCCGCAGATGCCGGCAAGCACCTAAATGTCTCTGTGGTGGCGCTCCTGGGATCACCTGGACCGTGATCCACTTTAGTGAACGACAACCGTGCCCTTTCAGACTTCTCTGACATATCTGATCGTCCTTCAGATGGAAGCTCACTCCTTACTCTTCTTCTTCTACTTCGTAGTCACACAAATCACTCTAAAAACATTTCGCTTATCCGAGGGATCGTTTATGACCGGTAGTCAGTTAATACCTCCAAGAACTTCTGCTGTACACAGCGGGAACGTTTGAGCCGTGGAGAACCGGTGGGTTCTTCTCCAACAGTCTCCCAAGTGGTTCTGCCACTCCAGCCCGTACCCCTCCCACAGTGTTCCCCTCCTTCACAGTGAACTTGCATCTCCCGCTGCTCCGGGCGCTCGGAAACTCCCACGAGGACTGTAACTTACTTATTTTGCTTTGGTTTGCTTCTTCCTGGTAATTCACTATCCCTACTCCCTCAACCAACCTTTCCCATTTCAACGCTGGAGATCTAAGTGAGGGTACTCAGAAGAGACAAACAAAACAGAATACACCAGAAGTTATTGCTATGTCTGAGTCCCTTACTGCTAGTTAAAGAGACAGAACACAGTAACCAGGGGAGAGCTAACCTCTGTGAAGAAAAACAAGATAGAAAAATCAAGACATGTAGCATAGGTGAAATGGTCTTTTTTTTATGTGTCCTCCACATGAGTTCCCCCCTTGAGCTGTCAAGTAGTATCTAGTGGTTTGGACTGGTTGAGAATGGCTAAGCATACCAGCTGCTCCTTAACATTCTTCTAAGAAACTGTAGGGTAACGTTAACTTGAAAGCACACAATGTCCTTGTGAACAGGAGCCGAGAGCGCAGTTTCATTGTGAGAGTCTGTTTGAACCCACGGGAGAATCCGTAACATGTGAAAAGATCCATAACGTGTTGCCCACAAATTGATAGCAGCTGAAGTTACAGATTATAAAGATAAAGGAGAGGAATCAGACTTTTTTTTTTTTTTAGAAGGTTAGTGCAGGAAAAAAAACCCAAAACCTAAAGAACATCTGCCATGTTCCCTTTTTAAGGATAAGGAAAAGTTCCAGGGAGATGAAGTGATGGGCCCAGACACAAATGAATTGACTACAAGTTAATAGTGTAACAATGAAGAGCCTCTTAGATTCTCATGTCAACCCTGTTGCTACCATATCTTCTCCACGGATGCAGTGGACCCTGAAACCTAATCATTTTTATACATTATCATTAAGGAATTGCAAAACAGATTATTGTCGTCTGTCCTCACCCTCATTACTGTGTTAAATATGGGTTGAGAAAAAAAATATTGATGGAAGTATTTGCTCATTGCCTACCAGTTGCTAGATGCCAGGTTAGGCTTTTGGAGGTAGGACGGGTGCAGAGAGCTTTAAAAGAATTCATTCCATGAATAGCTTTTCCTTTATTTGGGAGGTAAGAAATTGACAGCTAGAAAACAAATGTTCAAGAAAGTAAAGGGAAAATCCTAAATCGGTATGTTCTGTAGTTCCTGCCACTGAAATTCAGAGAGGACTGACACTGCTGTGATTGCAAGTGTGTTGGAAGATGTTGCGAACAACTTAAGATCCCTGTAGTCTGGAAGGCTCCTAGAATTCAGATAAGCAGCGGTCTGGATATAAAGGTGGCTTTATGAGTAAGGAGTGACACATGCCCAGCCTCTCTTACTAAGCCTGCTAAAACCCTGACACGTGTGGACTCATCCATGAATGTCAAATGGCAGCGTATAAGAAAATTTTTTAAATGTCACAGCTTGAACCTAAAAACTAAATAGAAAAACAATGAGAGAGTGCAGAGGACATTTTTGGACTGGATAATATGAGACCTGGCTAGAATATTGCCTCAGAGGAGAGAATCTTTTATGCAAAGGCACTGACAAGCTCTACACGGCAACACTGGGTATTCATATCGCCTAGACAAGATCACTAGAGGACAGTCCCCTTCTATTCCCGAGGTCCATTTAAGCAAATGACAGAGGAATTCTTTTGTGTACTAGGAGAAAGGGCATTTTAGTGGCTGCAGAAATACGTGGGGAATAAATTTTATCTCAGAATGACTGCAGAAATGCCCAAAGCAAGGGAAAACTAAAAGTCGACCGGCTGTTCTGGTTTACCTTTGGAAAGCAAAAGAGCTTGCAAGCGCTCTTCTCTTGTGTGCCTGCGCTTTCTTGCTGTCTTTTTTGCTGTAGCTCTCACTCCTCCTTTGTTCCTTCTCATTTCCCCTTCATTCTTTATTCCTTTCTCATAAATTTATGAGGATTATGTAATAATGGAAATTATATAGTGCTACCATCAAGGTAAATGCACATAAATGCCCAAAGAGAAAACAGGAGGGAGAGTACAATATAGCAGCAAGGATAGAGGCGTTCTTTGCAGAAACATCTGAATGCAAATTATGATTCACCTACATTCTATTTGTGCGACTGGAGGCAAGTTCATTAATTTCTTTGAGTTTTCTATTTAACATCCGTAAAACAGAAATTATAAGCCTCTCACAAAGGATGGTTACAAGGGGCCTAATGCAGTTCTGAGCCAGTACAGTAATAAAAAAATTTAATTTTCATACTTACCTCCTCTCCAGAAATCAATAAATATGTCATATTTTCTCTTCTCCAGTATAAGCAGGGTAGATACTTGTGAAAGTTCGCTATGTATTAGATGTAAGTGAAGTGTTGCATTCTTTAACTAATCCACTGACATCATGGTTGAAGTATAAATGTTTTCAGTGTGCATTAACTCATTCAAAGCTAACTCATTTTGTATCAGTGAGACTGTTTTCTGAGACCCTCCATTTTTTATTTTATTTTATTTTATTTTATTTTTAAAGATTTATTTATTTATTTATTTGACAGAGAGAGAGACAGCCAGTGAGAGAGGGAACACAAGCAGGGGGAGTGGGAGAGGAAGAAGCAGGCTCATAGCAGAGGAGCCTGATGTGGGGCTCGATCCTAGAACGCCGGGATCACGCCCTGAGCCGAAGGCAGACGCTTAACCGCTGTGCCACCCAGGTGCCCCCATCCATTTTTTATTTTAGAAAAGAATGAAAACATGCAACTATTTTGAAATGGGCAAATAGGCATTTGAACTAAACCCACACATCTCAGATTTTAGGGAAATATGTGAATATTTTTGAAAGCCAAATTTAATTTTCCAAACATGCTTTGCCCAAGGTACTCCAAATTAGAAAAACAATGTCTGTTATTTTATGACTTCACTCTGAGTAAAAATAAAACAAAGAGTAATATTGTCAGCACCAAGCAAAAAGTTTTAAATAGTCTTGTGAGAAATTTATATTGTGGAATAATGAGTCCCCAATACTTTCTTTTGTATGATGAATTTTTGTTAACTTTTAGAAAACTTAGATATGGAATTTCATCACCAATAAAGAATATAAAGTGTCAATATCCCTAGAGCTTTGCAGTTACTGGTATACTTTACATTCAGGCTGAGGGTCAAAGCAGAAAGAACTGAGAAAGAAAATTAAGCAGAAAAGAAAATCTGAAAAAGAAAGGAGGCAAATGTTTATATGTATCTATTCAATTCACTTTATCCAGGCAACCAAAAATAAATAAATAAAGCGATGGTAATATTTTCAAATTGAACTATATTTGAAAGGAAACAAATTTACATTAAAATGGGAAACAATGCAGCTGTCAGTTTGTCATTCTTCATCTGGAATTAGATATCCATGAATTGAATAAATGAAATTCTCTGATGAAATTAAATCAACCACGTTTCTTATGCCTCCTTAAACAAATTCTACCACAAAATACAGAAATCTCATTATGCTAACCCTGGCTACACTTTGCTTCAAGCTCTAAGGTGGTACATATCTTTCTAAAGTATTAAAAACTGAATCTACAACTTAAAGTCAGCATGAGAATAAAGACCAAATGACTGTGAATTGAATAGAATATTTCAGAATAATATCATTTTTCAAAAGTCTTTCTTTTATTGTACTTGTGTATGCCCTTAAGTTGATGTACATAGAAGTGACCTACACTGTGAATAGTAATGTCTTGATATTAACCATCACTTAGCCCGTGTCTTCTTTCTCTTTTTCATACTCCTCCTTTTTCTCTTTCACTTTCTCTTTCTATTTCCCTTTACTTATTCCTTCAGCACTTAGTGAACACCCGCTCACCTCTAGGCAGAAGATAGGTGAGAAAGTTATGCACTTTCCCTGTCGAGATTTATTTTGCTACTACACACATATTTTTTTAAGATTTATTTATTTATTTATTTATTTATTTATTTATTTATTTGAGAGAGAAAGTGCAGAGGGGAGGGAAAGATGGAGGGTTTCAAGCAGACTCCCCACTGAGCACAGAGCCAACTTGGGGCTAGATCTCATGACCCATGAAATCATGACCTGAACCAAAAGCAAGAGTCTGACGCTTAACCGAGTCACCCACGTGCCCCCAAGTTTTCTATTAATGCAGGGACTCTTTTGGACTTGTTTCCAAAAACAGTTTATGAGCTTACAAGGAAATGACACCCATAGGTTGCATTTGATCAAAACCTTATACCCTAACTTGACTCTATGTGTATTTTGGATCTTTCGAAAATTAAGATGCATCATTAAAGAGCAGAGATTGTCCAACTTAGACGTTATTAAAGGTAATGTACATTTGATCCTGAATACCATTCTATGTAAATCATTCGTAAAAATAGAAGTCTAAATGTATTATTCAAATAACTGATATTGTGTGCTGAATAATTATATCTCAATGAATTCTATCTTACTCCTCTGATCATCTGTCTTTCTCAAAATCAAGGAAAATACTAGCAACAATAACTTAGGGACTTATTATCATGTTTCTTTTTTAATTAAGCATCTTCAAATTCACCCAAACTCGACTCATTCAAGCAGGTGGCCATAGAAACTCTCTCTTTGCTCTTCTTAACCTCTCCATCCTTTTTCAGTCAGCTGCTGCCATATATGGTCCCTTGTTTCCAGACTATAACTTTTCTGCCCTGAAATCAGGACAGCCCAGATTATGTGGAGGAAGGATGGGAAGGAGGGAGGAGAACAAAGCTTTAGAGCTACTGCTTTTCCAGTTTTTCATACCCAGGTCATTTCTCCAGATATCTCAAAATATCCAAAATAGACCTTTTCCTATTATTCAAGTCAAAATCATCACCTCAGTCTCACAAGCCAATGGAGCTTAGGCTGTGAAGACTCTCAATTTGGGTTCTCTCAACACACTACAGCTTCGTTGGCGGAATGCCTCCTCTTCCTCGAGTGTTTGATGCTCTAGTTATTGCCAACACCTTAAACCACGGACTAAAAGGGCTTGGGGACTATGGTTTTTCTTAGCATGTATTGTTGTTGTTATTTTATTTTTAAAAATTAATTATTTTTCAGTTAAATTATTGTTGACCTACAAACTGCTTTTAATATTCACTCCTTAAAAAAAAAAAAAAACCACTCCTTCAAAAATTTCATTGAAATGACAAGGGCTTTTATAAAAATAAAATTAAGTCCAAACTAACATTGGACGGCCTGGAAAATTGCAACGCAGTTACAAGACTACAAGATTAGAAGCAGTTGGAGACGAGAAAGAAGTGAGTCAAGAGGAGTCCACTGGGCAGATGGAGAAGGCTATAATCAGCTACATGCACTTGCCCAGTGCCACAGCCCTAGGCGGCGACCGGCTCTGTCTTTATGGTACAGTCAGGAAGTAGAAGACTGCCATAGAAGACTAGCAGGTTGGAATTTGTGGAGAGAAAGATGGCCCAAAGGGCCAGAAAACCTATGACGACGATATCAGATGACAAGATACCTGCACGCCCTAAAGAAAAGCCTTACCTCTTCTCCATGCCCGACACCTCGAATCAACAAGAAGGCTGATGCTGAATAAAAGCATAGAGGTAAAGGATACAAACAAGAACTTCACCAAAAAATTGCCAGTAAAAATGAGCGTTAGTTCAACGATGGGAGCATGATATTGCTACTACTACTATTTTCTTTATATATACATTAGAATTTATTAGTGCCATACATGGTGCTACTATATCGTAGGCATAGATTCATGTAATTATCTCAACAGCATAGGTATTATTATCTCCATTTTATAGATAAGGAAAGTGAAGTTTAGAGATTTGATTTTTTTTATTTTTTATTTTTTTGAGAGAAAGCGAGAAGAAGAGAGAACACAGAGGGAGAGGGAGAAGCAGACTCCCCTGCTGAGCAGGGGTTCAATCCCAGGCCCCCGGAATCATCACCTGAGCCAAAGGCAGACACTTACCCCACTGAGCCACGCATGTGCCCCAGGAAAGCGAAGTTTAGAAAATTATAGTACCTTCACCAATTTCTTACAGCAAATACATGAGAGAGCCACAGTTTTTGTCTGACTCCAGGATATTTATTTTTAATAATTAAGATTTAGCTTTGAATTTCCAATGAGAACAATAATATAAAAATTTCCATTTATCAAATTGACAAAGATTTAAATGACAATGTCAATATTAGCTAGACTGGTGAGTGTGTAATTTTATGGAACACTTTCAGCAGATAATCTGACAATGATTTGATGCAACCTAAATGTGCATCAAAAGAGGAGTGGCCAAATAAATTATTGGTTGTTACATATAATGAAATACTATGCAGTATTTAAGTCTTTAAAAATTTGAGGCATAAAACTACTGACATAAAACTACTACTGACATAAAACTGTATCCAGATACTACAGACTGTATGTTTGTGTCCCTCAAAAATTCATATGTTGAGATCCTAAACCCCAATGTGATGGTATCAGGAAGTGGGGCTCTGGGTAGATGATTAGGTCCAGGGGTCCAAGTCCTCATGAATGGAATTAATGCCTTTATAAAAGAGATCCCAGAAGGTTCCTTTGCCCCTTCCACCATGTGAAGACAGCCCTCTGTGAACCAGGAAGCAGGCTGTCTTCAGTTACCAAATCAGCTGGCATCATGATCTTGCACTTCCCAGCCTCCAGAACTGTGAAAAAGAGATATTCGTTTTTTAAGCCACCCAGTCTTTGGTATTTTTGTTATAGCAACCGAACAGACTAAGATACCGGGATATAATGTGAAGTAAAAAAGCACATCGCATTATATGTAGTAAGATCATATTTTTAAAGATCGTATGTATAAGTGTATCACATATGTGCACATATATTTATCTACACATCAAACTGTTGAATTCCGTAACAGGCATCACAGGTGCAAAGTTTTTTTTTCTATTAAGACATCTAGAGTAACCCAGGTATATAATTAATTGATTATACAAATTCTACTTGCTGTTATTTTTGTTGGTAGTGGCAGAGGGCAGAAAGGGTGAATGAAATGCTAACATATAATTGTGAATATCTATCTTCTTTTGCAGGAAATAGTTTGGTAACGTTACATATGACTTTTACAATCATCTTTACTATTTTCATTTTAGTATGCAATATGTGTGTGTGTGTGTGTATGTGTGTGTGTGTACTTATTAAATAATTGTAACATCAGGAATCAAGAAATAAGTATTATTATCAGAAAGTCCCCAGTTCTCATTGGTCTGAGAATACAAATAAACTCATTTCCACATTAATGTCTGAAACTCAGCAGTTTCTAGACCCTACATGTTTATAAGTAAAAGAGTCCCTTGCGAAATCTTTTTCAAAAGAAGTCTCTGGTAGCTAGCAAGAATTTCTCGTGGGTGATCTAAGTCAATGCCTGAACCTGAGCTTCATAAACTACTGACTAATGAATCTTTCTTTCCAATGGCTCCATTCAGGGCCCTGAAACCTGGCCTCAGGGGTTCAACTCCCCCATCCTGAGGCTGCCAGACTTGATGTATGGGGATCTTGATTTTTTTTTTTTTAAGTGTTTGATTTTTTTTTTTTTTTAAGGCTGCCTTAGTCTGCCTGGGCTGCCATTCAAAAATACCATAAACCAAATGGTTTAAACAACAGAAATGTATTTTTTTACAGTTCTGGAGGTTGGTAAGTCCAAGATCAAGGTGCCGGCCAATTCGGTTCCTGGTGAGAACTCACTTCCTGGCTTGCAGATGGCCACCTCCTGGTTTTTATGTGGTACTAAGTTGCTTAGTTCTCATATAATAGAGAGACAAAGAGAGGGAGCACTCGCTCTGACGTCTCTTCCCCTTCTTATAAGGGCACCAGTCCTAGTGGATTAGGGTCCCATCCTGTGACCTCATTTAACCTTATGACTTACAATCCTTACCTCCAAATACAGTCACATTGGGGACTGGGGCTTCCACATATGAAGTTGAAGGGGACGCAAACATTCAGTCCATAACACAGACCACATTTGGAAGTGGTGATTTGAAGTCACTTTGGAATCTGAAATAGAAAATGAAAGTGACTTTAAAGAAATATAATCATAAGGGTCAATATTATGGCCATGTCTGGGCTTCAGTTTTGACCGTGCCTTTTCTTCCAATTCAAAATGGAAAAAAAAGATAAAAAATATTTCAAGATACAGTATACTGAAAAGATCCATTTTAAAGTCAATAGAATTCCTTGGCTTTTCTCTTTTTTCACTTTCCCAAATACACTTAAACTCTGGAATCCCAAGAAATCATTATTTTGAGGTATTTCTGAGAGTTTCTGATATTTTTCATGCTCAGAGCTCTAATACATATAATCAGTCTTCATACAAAAAAATGACCCTCAAAATTTGTCCAAAGGATTGAATTTCAAGCTCAATATAGAATTTTTTATCCATTTTAACTTGCTCTCTAAACTTGTTCTCTAAAACTAATGGGCTGTTTTACCAAATTTAACTAGTTTTCTCTCACTTTGTTCTTTTAATTTGCTTGCAAATTGTTTAACCACTGTGTGTACACACGCGAAAACAGAAGAAATCAAACAGGGTAAAGCAAAAACCATTTTACATGCCCTAGAATTTTTCCAGACACCCTAAAGGATTTGTGTATGAGAGAAGAAAAAAAATGTGTTTGTGTTGCTTGGAAGTAGTTATGGTAGCAAATTCAAGCCAAATAAGTCGCTCTCCGTCTCTTCTCATTATGTGAGGGCCAAGAACATTTTTTAAAAAGACATATCTTGTAGAGAAGAGTCTCTTCTTTTCTCCTCATTATTTTAGCAACAGATCTCATTTTCCCGTGGTGACTGTGGGAGTGTGACCATGTAGTTACCTACCACTGCTCATTATATCTTAGCTTAATAGGAGCAGGGATAATTTCAGCCTTGCTGCCCGGTGATTGTAAATGTGCTTATTATCTGCGTCTTCTGTGAATTTGCAGGAGTACACAGTGTTCCAGCTCTTGCAGGAAAAAATATCTTTTGTTTGTTTGTTCTTTTTCCACCTCCTTTAGGTGTAAGGTTAGGTTGTTTGTTTGAGGGGTTTTTTTGCTTCTTGAGGTCAGAAAGAATATTTTATGGTCCCTGTTTATGTAAATTCTAATGGAATGAGAAAGCCAGCTCTTGCTACAAAAAATTGGTTGCATCTGAGATTAAAAAATGTATCCTCCAAATTAAGAAAGTCATAAGACTTTAATAACAGACTAGGTAAAGGACATTAGCATTTTCTTTATCTCCAGAATTATGAAGGTATGCCCTTGATTCACAACAAATATGCTTTTATTTTTCATGTTATGTGCCTAGGAACTTCTCTGTAAAATGACCATTTAAAATATTATTTTCCTACGCTTTTTGAATCATGATCATCTTTTAGAATTCACATCAATTCTTACATATCAAAATAGAAGCAATTTAGTACCATATGTATTTAAAGTACTCCCTCTTGGGGCTCCTGGGGTGGCACAGTAGGTTAAGCTTCTGACTCTTGGTTTCAGCTCAGGTCGTGAGCTCAGGGTCATGAGATTGAGCCCTGCATCTAGTCCCCCGTCAGGATCCATGTTCGGTGCAGGATCTTCTTAAGACTCTTTCTCCCCCTTCTTTTGCCCCTCCCCCCAAATAAATAAATAAATCTTTTAAAAATTAATTAATTAATTAAAGTATTCCCTTTAGGTCTCTCTTACTGAAACCATAAGGAGGATAATATTCCCTACTGAATATCATTTGTTTTAAACTAAGAATATAAATCCAAATTCTTGTCTAGATCCATGCCTTTCTAGACTTCCAGTGAATTTGAGACTGAAGGATAAAAATGCTGCAATCTGCTATGGTCACTGGCACATCTCCAGCCCAGAGCACAGAGCCTGGCATACAAAATTAATTTTAATTAATTAATTAATTTGTTAATTAATTAATGACCTCATACTATTTCTCTTCTGAATTTACTCAATGTCGACCAATACTAACAAAAACACCAGGAAAATTTTAGGCAGGATAAAAACAATCTAGTGGTCACAAAATGCTAAAGAATTTAGATAGAATCAGGTAGGTTAAGATAAACCCTAAAGAAGATAAATCCTCAAAACTCAGTGATGCACACCTCGAGATACGCAAACTTTAAAAGAAAATATGTATTTCAGTCATTGTGCTTTTAAATAAAAATGCATTTCCATAAGCAAATACTCACCATTTTAGCTTCATTATGACGCAGTATTTCTAAAATTTGGCAAAAAGGTTTTTGTTTGTTTGTTTTGGGTTTTTTGGTTTTTTGTTTGTTTTTGCTCTCTACCTGCTCTTCTGCCCAAAGGCATTTTTCCCTTATTGAAAACGCACTTACAATATAGTGTTCATTCAGAAAAATGGTCTCAGCTATTCTTGTACTCTACAGGCTCTGGGAATTCTGTTTCATCCGGTTTGTTTTAATCTATTTGGACAATTTGCATATAGTTGTATAGGAATAGAGAAGGAGGCCGTCCAGAATGAGACCCATTTCATGTGGAAACAGCTTTCTCTACAAACAAAAAAGCCATTTCACTGCCTTAGCTCTAGACTCATTCATTTGTCACCTACACTCATATCTGGTTTATGGCTTTGTTTCTCAGTTCATTCATCACCCAGTCACTTGTTTTATGTCTCAAAGTCTCAGTCCATTTATGTGAGTGAGCTGAGGGCCCATAAATCTGAAGAATTTTGCACCTGAGTGACTTCTCCATCTCTTGGCTGTGCAGGTTGAAATATTTTAGTCCTTCAAGACATAAACTTTATATTTACAATGGGAAGTAGTTATGCGCATCAGTAGCTGAGCAAGGGAGAGGTCTGTTGTCGGCCCAAACGTGTACCAACATCCATCTTTATCTAGGCTTTGGTAAGATTTCAAGCATCCCAAGTTCCAAGTTTTCTAATAACAATGCAATTTGGATTGGTTTACTTTATATCCACCTATTTTTTTTTCTTTTTTCACTGTTTCCATTTAAGAACAGAAAGACAGGGGTGCCTGGGTGGCTCAGTCGGTTAAGCGACCGACTCTTGATTTCAGCTCAGGTCATGATCTTAGGGTTGTGAGATTAAGCCCTGCCTGGGGCTCCTCACTTAGCAGGAGTCTGCTTCTCTCCCTCTGCCCCTTCCTCTGCTCTGCATGCTTTCTCTAAATCTCTCTCTATCTCTCTTCTCTCTCTCTGAAATAAATAAATCTTAAAACAACAAAACAAAACAGAAAGACAATGCAATACCTCAAAATGCCTATTGCTTTCCAGTGATGAGGAAAGAGGACCAGAGAAGGAAGAGGACCCAGCAGCCCTCAAACAACAACATGACACAGGAATGTCAAGCAGGACATCAGTGGCTACTCAGTGTCTCCCCACTCACAGTGAGACACAGCCTTTTGCTTAGATGCTGTGAGCCTGCCTCAAAACTTTTTCTGAGGGTTTGGTGATGAAACAGGATGAGTTGCTTGGGTTCTGACTGGTGATAATAATCAAGACAGCCCACACTTGATGGAGGGACCACCCACCGACTGACACTCTCTCAGAGAGTCAGGTCTCTGACCGACAGAAGAAAACCACCAGGTCCCGATGCCAGCTGCTGTAGCAGTCCCCTCATTAGCTGTCACAAGAAGGTCTCCTCACTGCCACTGACGCTGGGAATAGTGAGGTGGTGACAGGCAGGCAGAGGCTACTGCTGGAGTCAGTAAGAAGCAGCGAGACAGTTTCAAAGGGACAACCTGAACAAATGTTGTTTTAAAAATCTATGGACACTTGTGACAGAATGCTATTTTATTATAAGTTTGAGAGAGAGTGAAATAAAGTCAGTTATTAACTTTCTTTTGCCATCCTTGCGCTTCTGGGAGCCTCCAGAACCCTGCTTTGTATCTGGAACTAAGAAAGCAGAAATTGATTTACATACCTGAGGCTGTGAATCTGGACAATAAAAAAATGCCTATAGAACCTAATTTGTCCGTTAGTTCTCATGTTTGTATAGGAAAAAAAAAGTGGGGCACCTGGGGGGCTCAGTCGGTTGAGCATGTGCCTTCGGCTCAGGTCATGATCCCAGGGTCCTGGGATCAAGCCCCAGGTCAAGCTCTCTGCTCAGTAGGGAGCTGGCTTCTCCCTCTGCCTGCCACTCCCCCTGCTTGTGCTCTCTCTCTCAAATAAACAAATAAAATCTTTAAAAGAAAAAAAAGCATTTTGTAAATTTATAAGCTCACGAAAAACTTCATATTTTAGGAAAACTAAAATTAAAGCAAACAAAAGTTCCTTCAATCACTTTCTTGACAGTATCTAGTCCCTCAAATAGCCAACAAAGGAAGTCCTCAGAGGCCAAAGAAAAAGAAAGATAGGCAGCAACACCAGTGTTTAGATGCACCATTTCCGTTTATTTGCAGTGTTAGAAATGACAGCTACTTGTCTATAATTCAGTCATGGTGCAACTAGAGAAGCAGAACTGTGAATAAGAATATAATAAGGGTTCTGTTATAAGTAATTGGCTTATACAGTTGTGTGGACCTTCTAAACAGATCCAAAATCAGTAAGGCAGGTGTTCAGAAGCGGAAGATCATGAGCAGGAACTCCATGAGCACCAGGTGAGGCTGATTCCAAAAGCAATCGAATGGAAGAACACAAACACAGAACTCAAATTCCAAACTCAGGGTGTGAGATCATCAAAGGCTCTGGGCTGCTTATAAAGGCTCACCTGATTGGGCCAGGCCCACCCAGGATAGTCTCCTTTTTGATTAACTTAAAATCAACTGATTAGGGGCTCTAATCATCTCTACACAATCTCTTCACAGCAGCACCTAGATTCACGTTTGATTGAATAATGCGGAATTATAGTTCAGCCTAGCTAAATGGACCATTAAAAAGCTATCACTTCCAGGATGGTTGAACTTCTTTGGAAAAATCATTAGCCCTCCAATTCTTGGGAGTCCTTCTGATTGTAAATTCTAAGATCATTTTTTATTTCTACTGTAAAAGGCAGTGAAAATACTCCCCACTGACTCCTGTCTGGAAGCTATCGTGGGGCTAGTGTGCTAAGCTCCTAGGCACCAGGGCATTTTCAGATGGAGGCTAAGGACAAATAAACTTGAAGTTTTCAAATGTATTTCTGGTTTAGCTTGGTCTCTAATGATTAACAGATCATTGAAAATGACCACAGGGGGAAAAAAAAATCCACGGTTTGGCCTAAGGATTTTTGCCTGCTAAGAAACTCAGAACGCAAGTGAACACAATCCTTTGGCTGGCAAGCCCTGCCTGGAGGCCCACTACAGGCGGTTATCGTGGGCTAACGCCACACTGCCTGGAAGCTAGACTACAATTTCACACACACATAGTCATCAATATCATGTGATCACCTAAGCAGGACTTTCATACAAGAGTTGAGCTCCCTTCCCACTAAGGATGTTTTTTCCTGTTTTGTTTTGTTTTGTTTTGTTTTGTTTTGTTTCAAGGGAGGAAAGGTTCTCCATCTCACTCCTGCTCCCGCTCCCACTCTCTCTCAATCATCTCTTTTCCTTTCCTTTCTTTTCAGAATGGTACAAACTTAAGTCAAGAGTGCTTTCAATCGGGGCGCCTGGGTCGCACAGCAGTTAAGCGTCTGCCTTCGGCTCAGGGCGTGATCGTGGCCTTATGGGATCGAACCCCACATCAGGCTCCTCTGCTATGAGCCTGCTTCTTCCTCTCCCACTCCCCCTGCTTGTGTTCCCTCTCTCGCTGGCTGTCTCTATCTCTGTCAAATAAATAAATAAAATCTTAAAAAAAAAAAAAAAAGAGTGCTTTCAATCAAGTCTCCCACCCGAGAAGAAAATATCCAACATGTTTGCCAGAGCTCTTTCTTCTCTCTTCTCTTTTCAGGAAGGAAGGGGGAATCTCCAAGGAGCTTGGAGCTAGGAAAATGAATTTAAGTAAAAATTAAAACAAATGTCAAAAAGTAAGAAGGAACTCAAGAGCAGGGCAAGGAAGTCAACCACATCTTTATCTTCTATTTTTTTTAACCTTATGAACTAAATATAAATTGAAGATTTGGGGGGGAAACGTATAGGAAAAGAAACACCAGTTTGTCAAAGGAATGAGGAATGATTCTTTTTTATTTTTAACAGTATTCTTTTTTTTATAAGAATATTTTTTTATTATATTATGTTAGTCACCATACAGTACATCCCTGGTCTTTGATGTAAAGTTCGATGATTCCTTAGTTGCATATAACACCCAGTGCACCATGCAATACGTGCCCTCCTTACTACCCATCGCCAGCCTTTTTTTAAAACACAGAAAACAGAACTAGAACACATCAGATTCTTCATCTTTTCTTTACATTTTATCGAGATCCTTTGTTTAGGAAAACTGTAGAAGTTAGTAACTGCCACAGCAAATAGCAAGCAGTGGCACCTATCTATTTGCATAGATCCTTGCTTTATGTGGCACCAAAATGCTCTGCTCTGCATCTCTGCATAAACTCGCCGGAAAAAAATCCTGCAGATTTTAGGTCACAGTTTGCTTTCCTCCATTTTCTTTAACAATTCAGAATTCTTACAGAAACTTTTATTATCCTTAGAGTCTTGTTCAAGTAGATCAGTCTGAATGGTGCTGGGGGGATGTGTGGTAGGGGACAGGCAACTGTAGTGGAGGGTTGTTAAGCAATCTACGGGACACAGGTTAACCTGGTCGGTTTTGAGCACTAACTATTGCTAGATAAACTTGCTCTTCTCATTCATGTTAATGGATAGACCTTTGTTTTAAATGTGACCATGTGGGGTTCAAATGGGTATTCTGCAAGAATGTAAAATTTAATCCCTGGGAGCCTGGGTGCCTCAGTCACTTAAATGACCAACTGTTGATTTCAACTCAGGTCATGATCTCAAGGTCGTGAGACTGAGCCTCACATCGGGCTCCACACTCAACAGTCTGCTTCTCTCCCTCTCCCTTTGCCCCTCCCCTTGTGCTTTCTCTCTCTCTCTCAAATAAATCTTTAAAAAAAATGTAGTTGATCCCAGTGATCTCTGTATCATGTGGAGTGATGTCAGGAACAATAAACCGAAGTCAAAAAATAAATATCAATCTGGACATTGAAGTTTTTCATTCCCATCTGCAGGTTTCATTAAGCTCCTTTACCAGTTTCCTGCTGATCGCTATCTTAGCTCTAGGGCTCTATTTACAATTTCTTTTGCCTTATTTAGTCTACATTTTAAAACAAGCAAAATTTCAACTATAGTTTATTTGCTTTGCTGAATCCCAGAGCCCTATGTTAAAACATAACTTGTAAGACCTGAGGATAGTGGCATGACAGAACTGCATTCTCAATCAGTGGTTTGTACATATTTTACCCCATAGCTTTAAATGTTATACCACAGATTCCATTGGTTAAATGAACAATGCAATGCAAAAAATTACAGAACTAATGTGTCATTTATGTTTTTTTGGGTTCAATGGTCTTGATTTTTGGACTTCAAATAAAATTATGCTGCACTGATTTCCACTACTTTGTGCAAAGTTGTCTGTGTCTTCAAATACTGGCCTTCAAATATGGTTGATGATGTTAAACTCCCTCGCTTGTTTTTTTGGTTCCTCATTGTAACTTTTGGTGATGAGGATAAGATCTTGATCATAAAGAACTAGACAATATAAAGCAGTGAAAGTCTATGTATTTACAGACTATGGAACTTCTGCTTCTGGGAAGATGGAGTAGATGCATTTTTACTGATTTTTCTCACGATTACAACTAAAAATCCTGGACATTGTATATAATACAATCATAAGAAGATTCTGAAAGGTGGAGAGAAGAAGGCAGATCAGCTAGGGAGGGGGAGCCTAGCAAGACAGAAAACTTTTAGATAATAATCACTCTACCAGCAAAAAAAGAAAGAAGGAAGGAAGGAAGGAAGGAAGGAAGGAAGGAAGGAAGGAAGGAAGGA